>NC_134400.1:155573195-155924124 GCF_050003625.1 Haematobia irritans
CTTGCGAAGCCTCAAAGAGGAGCAAATTGCATCCGATCCGGCTGAAATTTGGTACATGGTATTGGTATATGGTCTCTAACAACCATGCAAAAATTGGTCCATATCCGTTCATAATTATATATAGCCCCCATATAAACCGATCCCCAGATTTGGCTTGCGAAGTCTCCAAGAGAAGCAAATTTCATCCAATCCGGTTGTAATTTGGAACATGGTGTTAGTATATGATATTTAACAACCGTGCCAGAATTGGTCCATATCGGTCCATAATTATATATAGCCCCCATATAAAACATTCTCCAGATTTAACCTCCGGAGCCTCTTGGAGGAGCAAAATTCCTGCGCTCCGGTTCAAATTAGGCACGTGGTGTTAGTATATGGTCGCTAACAACCATACCAAAATTGGTCCAATCACACAAAAATTGGTCCATATCGGTTCATAATCATGGTTGCCACCAGAGCCAAAAATAATCTACCAAAATTTTATTTCTATAGAAAATTTTGTCAAAATTTTATTTCTGTAGAAAATTTTGTCAAAATTTTATTTCTAGAGAAAATTTTGTTAAAATTTTATTCGGTTCATAATAAAATTTTCATCATTGTCAAAATTTTATTTCTATAGAAAATTTTATCAAAATTTTATTTCTACAGAAAATTTTGTTCAAATTTTATTCGGTTCATAATCATGGTTGCCACTCGAGCCAAAAATAACCTACCAAGATTTTTTTTTTCTATAGAAAATTTTGTCAAAAGTTTATTTCTATAGAAAATTTTGTCAAAAGTTTATTTCTATAGAAAATTTTGTGAAAATTCTATTTGTATAGAAAATTTTGTTAAAATTTTATTTCTGTAGAAAATTTTGTCATAATTTTATGTCTACTTTGTCAAACTGAATTATATACGTATTGAATCGATCTCTTTTGATTTAATATATACCACGTATGGACTTACATACAATTTAGAAGGTGGTGTTAGGAGGTTTTAAGATACCTTGCCATCGGCAAGCGTTACCGCAACTTAAGTAATTCGATTGTGGATGGCAGTGTTTAGATGAAGTTTCTACGCAATCCATGATGGAGGGTACATAAGCTTCGGCCTGGCCGAACTTACGGCCGTATATACTTGTTAGTTCTTACAATGTGATGGTATTCCAACATTTCGGATTTCATTTGAAAGCATACGATATTTTTTTATACCCTCCACCATAGGATGGGGGTATATAAACTTTGTCATTCCGTTTGTACAACATCGAAATATTGCTCTAAGACCCCATAAAGTATATATATTCTGGGTCGTGGTGAAATTCTGAGTCGATCTGAGCATGTCCATCCGTCCGTCTGTTGAAATCACGCTAGCTTCCGAACGAAACAAGCTATCGACTTGAAACTTGGCACAAGTAGTTGTTATTGATGTAGGTCGGACGGTATTGCAAATGGGCCATATCGGTCCACTTTTACATATAGCCCCCATATAAACGGACCCCCAAATTTGGCTTGCAGACCCTCTAAGAGAAGCAAATTTCATCCGATCCGGCTGAAATTTGGTACATGGTGTTAATATATGGTCTCTAACAACTACGCAAAAATTGGTCCACATCGGTGAATAATTTATATAGCCCCCATATAAACCGATCCGCCGATTTGGCTTGCGGAACCTCTAAGAGAAGCAAATTTCATCCGATCCGGCTGAAATTTGGTACATGGTGTTAGTATATGGTCTCTAATCAATCATGCAAAAATTGGTCCACATCGGTGCATAATTATATATAGACCCCATCTAAACCTCCGGATGTGAACTCCGGAGCCTCTTGGAAGACCAAAATTCATCTGATTCGGTTGATATTTGGTACGTGGTGTTAATATATGGCCTCAAACACCCATACAAAAATTGGTCGAAATCGGTCCATAATTATATATAGCCCCAAATAAACCGATCCCCAGATTTGAACTCCGGAGCCCCTTGGAAGAGCAAAATTCATCCGATTCGGTTGAAATTTGGTACGTGCTGTTAGTATATGGTATCCAACAACAATGCAGGAATTGGTTCATATCAGCCCATAATTATATATAACCCCCATATAAACCAATCCCCAGATTTGACCTCCGGTGCCTTATGGAGATGCAAAATTCATCCGATCTGGTTGAAATTTGGAACGTGGTGGTAGTGTATGATATTTAAAAACCATGTCAAAAGTGGCCCATATCAATCCAGAATCATATAAAGCCCCCATATAAACCGATCCCGAGATTTGGTTTTGGAGCCTCTTGGAGGAGCAAATTTCATCCGAGTCAGTTGAAATTTGGTACATTTTGCTAGTATATGGCCTTTAACAACCATGCCTAACTAGGTCCATATCGGTCTATAGTTATATAAAGGGTGGTACGGTCAGAATTTGGTCAATATAAACTTGACGTATTTCTTTCAATTTTGCATTTAAAAAACCTGAACACCCCTCATTTTGAAGGTGTGTGTGTGTAGAATGTTGCTCCTATTTTGATTTTGGAATTCACTCTTCAGTTGTCAAAATGCCGTCCAAGCAAGAATAGCAGCGTATCAAAATTTTGCTCGCGCATCGCGAAAATCCGAGCTACTCGCACGCAAAGCTGGCAAAATCGCTAAAAGTTGCCAAATCAACCGTTACAAATGTAATTAAAGTGTTTGGGGGACGTTTGTCGACAGCCAGGAAGTTTGGATCGGGGGGAAATCGAAAACCGGAAGCCGCTGAGCCGACAAAGAGAGTTGCCGGTAGTTTCAAACGAAACCCTAACCTCTCTCTCCGAGATACCGCAAATAAGCTGGGTGTATCGTCTACAACCGTGCATCGAGCCGAAAAACGAGCCGGACTATCGACTTATAAGAAGATAGTGACTCCAAATCGCGATGATAAACAAAATACGACGGCCAAAGCGCGATCCCGGAGGCTGTACACGACGATGCTGACGAAGTTTGACTGCGTGGTAATGGACGACGAAACCTACGTCAAAGCCGACTACTAGCAGCTTCCGGGACAGTAGTTTTATACGGCAAAAGGAAGGGGAAAGGTAGCAGATATTTTCAAGCACATAAAACTGTCAAAGTTCGCAAAGAAATATCTGGTTTGGCAAGCCATCTGTACCTGTGGCTTGAAAAGCAGCATTTTCACAGCTTCCGGGACTGTCAACCAAGAAATTTACGTAAAAGAATGTTTGAATAAACGTCTGCTGCCTTTCCTGAAGAAACACGGTTGTTCCGTACTGTTTTGGCCGGATTTGGCATCTTGCCATTACGGTAAAAAGGCCATGGAGTGGTACGCCGCCAACAATGTGCAGGTGGTTCCCAAGGACAAGAACCCTCCCAACACGCCAGAGCTCCGCCCAATTGAGAAATACTGGGCTATTGTCAAGCGGAACCTAAAGAAGACCAAAAAACTGCTAAGGACAAGCAGCAGTTCAAGGCAAACTGGCTTTCTGCGGCGAAGAAGGTGGACAAGGTGGCTGTACAAAATCTGATGGCAGGTGTCAAGCGTGAGGCCCGGCAATTCGGATTTGGAAAAGCGAAAGCCTAACTGAATATTTTTCCTGAATTTTATACTAATTGAACTTGAAAAAGAAATTTAATTTGGTTTTTTAAATAAACGATTTCACACTAGACTTGATTTCCTCAGGCTGCATTTTTTATTGATCTCTGAAATTCAAAGTTATTTTGTGTCCTTAAGGATAACAAACAGTTCCGCTACAAATCATTAATTTTTTACTTCGTTTCAATCCATTTCGAGCTTTGAAAGAGAATATCTTGTATGCGGTCCATGGAGAAGCGCAAGCTTTACTTCTCGTCTGTATTTTCTACCATATGTAGTCGTTTTGAATTAAAAGGCATGTACACACATGTTTTGAAAATACAATATATACAGAAATTAAAAATGATGAAATTGGCACTTGAAACATAATTCAAATAGAATTCGACTGTAGTTACCAACTGCGAGTGATGACTACTATATTGCAGTTGCGAAATATCTTAACGGTAGGTCGTATCCACCGATGTCAGGAAATATTTTTCATAGAAGAGACATTTGGTTGAAGCAACTATTTATCTTGCAACACAGAAGAAAGGTTATTGCAATTTTCGCCAAATTGTTATAGGGAGAAAAAATATTGAGACAACTTATATTTCATCCTGACTGTCGAATATTCATTACTGTAAACGTTTTCCAACCAATCTTTTCTCTGTGTGCACAAATAACTTTCTTTCGGAATGCAATTAATCAAGATATTCATGGTGGTATATATTAAAAAAAATTAAATTTAATTTATTTTTAAACAAGTATATACGGCCGTAAGTTCGGCCAGGCCGAATCTTATGTTCCCTCCACCATGGATTGCATAGAAACTTTTACTAAAGACTGCCATCCACAATCGAATAACTTGGGTTGCGGTAACACTTGTCGATGGTAAGGTATCGTAAAATTTCTTAACACCGTGTTCTCAATTGTAAGTTAGTCCATACGGGGTATATACTAAACAAAAAAGGCCGATTGAATACGTAAATAATTCAGTTTGACAAAATTTTCTATAGAAATAAAATTTTGACAACATTTTCTATTTATAGCAATAAAATTTGACAACATTTTCTATAGAAATAAAATCTTGACAAAATTTTGACAAAATTTGCTATAGATATAAAATTTTAACAAAATTTTCTATAGAAATAAAATTTTGACAAAATTTTCTATAGAAATAAAATTTTTACAATATTTTCTATAGAAATAAAATATTAACAAAATTTTCTATATTAATAAAATTTTGACAAAATTTTCTATAGAAATAAAATTTTGGTAGATTATTTTTGGGGATCGGCTATATATAACTATAGACCGATATGGACCAATTTTGGGATGGTTGTTAGCGACCATATACTAGTGCAATGTACCAAATTTCACCACGTACCAAATTTCAACCGGGTCGGATGAATTTTGCTTTTCTGGAGGTCAAATCTGGGGATCGGTTTAAATGGGGGTTATATATAACCGATATGGACCAATTTCTGCATAGTTGTTAGGGACCATATACTTACACCATGTACCAAATTTCAGCCGGATCGGATGAAATTTGCTTCTCTGAGAGGCTCCGCAAGCCAAATCTGGAGATCGGTTTATATGGGGGCTATATATAATTATGGACCGATGTGGACCAATTTCTGCATGATTATGAGAGACCATATACTAACACCATGGGAGCCACCGTGGTGCAATGGTTAGCATGCCCGCCTTGCATACACAAGGTCGTGGGTTCGATTCCTGCTACGACCGAACACCAAAAAGTTTTTTCAGCGGTGGATTATCCCACCTCAGTAATACTGGTGACATTTCTGAGGGTTTCAAAGCTTCTCTAAGTGGTTTAACTGGAATGTGGAACGCCGTTCGGACTCGGCTATAAAAAGGAGGTCCCTTGTCATTGAGCTTAACATGGAATCGGGCAGCACTCAGTGATAAGAGAGAAGTTCACCACTGTGGTATCACAATGGACTGAATAGTCTAAGTGAGCCTGATACATCGGGCTGCCACATAACCTAACCTAACCTATATACTAACACCATGTACCAACAGGATCGGATGAATTTTGCTCCTCCAAGAGGCTCCGCAAGCCAAATCTGAGCGTCGGTTTATATGGGGGCTATACGTAATAGTGGTCCGATAAGGCCCATTTGCAATACCATCCGACCTACATCAATTCGATGTTTTACAAAACAGAATGACAAAGCTATATCCATATATTATATATGGGGGGTATATCCTATGGTGGAGGGTATAAAAAATTATCAAAATAATTTTCCAATCAGTTCATTGGTATTGGGAAGCTGCCATGTTCACACCAAAATCAATTTAATTGTAAAGAGCTTAAATCACTTATGGGTGTTTTCTACAATAGATATTTCTTCCAAATAATTATTCTAGCAATCACAATTTTCGAATACGGTTCAATGGTATGCTACGAATCATTTGTGGTTAATTAATTAAATTGATTGGCAGAACCAATTATCCCAAATGACATAATTTCACCAAAGACAATAGGATTTTAAGTGAAAATAAGAGTAAATAAACACAACTTTTGAGACGCAGCGGTCAATATATCCGTTTGTTTTTATCAAATCTGACATCACAAAATGGTGGTGACACATTGAAGCTTTTACCAGCCACTACCTTTGTCTATATGAGATAATGGTAATTACTTGACAATTATATGTCAGCTTGGCTATAAAAAAGCATTCAATTTTAAATGATTCGATTCGAGTTAATTCTCATCGATCATGAAAATGTCAATAAACTCTTTCATGGGGGGCAGGTTTGATGAAATGCTTACGTCAGAAAACCCAAAAAAAAAAAAAATAAATCTTGGAATGACAGCATTCGTTGTTCGTTAACACATTACTTTGTTTATAGTGACAGTAATGAACAGTTCTTGAAAAAAGTGTCTTTAAAGACAATCTTGTCGTAATGGATTAAATGGATACTATGTAGATGTTCAGGTTGAAGGATACTATATAGATATTGCACGGACTTTGCATCACTTCTTAAGGTGTGATTCGAATTCAGTGTTTGGATGAGAAATAAAAAAAATTGTGATATTTTGCGAAATAAATAATTTGAACATTTGTTTATGATTTTTACTGCATTTTAACGCTTTTCAGAAACGTTTGACGTCAAATATTTTCAAAACTTCGCAATTTTTCTAGAATGGAATTAGCATTTTTTGACAAAATATACTAATTTCTAACATTTTATTAATTCGTACTGTTGTTTTAAATTTATTTGAAACCAAAAAAAAAAGTTAAAATTACCCGTTAAAACTATGGGAAAAGCGAGTTTAAACAGGTCGTAAGTTCGGCCCTCCACCATGGATTGCGTAGAAACTTCTACTAAATACTGTCATCCACAATCGAATTACTTGGCTTGCGGTAACACTTGTCGATGGCAAGGTACACGCTCACAAAAAATCGCTTCTGTAACATATACTCCCAAACATATTTTGCTTCAAGCATATACATTTTTGGCTATTGCCCAAACATTTATATGTTTGATCTCTTCCAATATATAATATGTTTGAAAGCATATTGGTCTAAACAATATATGTTTGGGTAGTCAATTTCCAAACATTTTGTATTTTTGCATCCAAATTCAATAATGTTGTCTTCCAAAAAACAATATGTTATTATGTGAACATATAATATGTTTGGAAGCATTTTGCACCCAAAAATATTATATGCTTAAAAAAAATTCTCCCAAACACAATATTGTTGCTCAAATTTTTATTTATTTATTTATATATTTACAATCATAACGAATTATGAAAATAAACAGGTAATATAGGTGCTAACAACATAGGTTTTCGACCTGAATGCTCAAAATTTTGTTTCTGCCCAATTGTATATTCCCTCACATCTTTCTCACTTCCACGAGATTTTTTAGTTCTTAGCACCTTTTTCTGTAATACAAACATTGTAGAAGAAATTATTCAATTTTATGATTTTTTTTATTTTAATTTTACCTTTTGCCGGACGGGGATTCGAACAGCGGACCACACAGTTTGTAAGGATCAAAGAAGTAGCTGATCAATTGCCCAAGGAAAAATAAAATGTTAATTTTGTAATAACAAGCAACAACCACCAACTTAATTCAATATCGCTCCCTGTTAAATAGCGCTCCAAGCTACTAAACACATATATGTTTATAGGCTATTTCTAAATTAATATATGTTTGCATATATTAATTTTTCTATAGAAATAAAATTTTGACAAAATTTTCTATAGAAATAAAATGTTGATAGATTATTTTTGGTTCGAGTGGCAACCATGATTATGAACCGATATGGACCAATTTTGGCATGGTTGTTACTAGCGCAATGTACCAAATTTTAACCGAATTGGATGAATTTTGCTCCTCCACGACGTTCCGGAGGTCAAATCTGGGAATCGATTTATATATAATTATAGATCGATATGGACCAATTTTTCCGGGGTTGTTATAGACCATATACTAACAGCACGTACCAAATTTCAACCGGATCGGGTTAATTTTTATCCTCCAAGATGCTCCGGAGGTCAAATCTGGGGGATCGGTTTATATGGGGGCGTTACATGTAATTATGGACCGATATGGACTAATTTTTGCTTGGCTGTTAGATATCATATACTTACTCCTTGTACCAAAATTCAACCGGATCGGATGAATTTTGCTCTCCCAAGAGGATCGGTTTATGTGGGTGCTATATATAATTATGGACCGATACGGAACAATTTTTGCATGGCTGTTAGATATCATATACTTACTCCTTCTACCAAATTTCAATCGGATCGGATGAAATCTGCTCTGTCAAGGGTCAAGGGGCTCCGGTACTCAAATCTTTGGATCGGTTTTAATGGGGGCTATATATAATTATGGACCGAAATGGACCAATTTTTGAATGGGAGTTAGAGACCATATATTAACACCACGTACTAAAGTTCAATCAGATCGGATGAAATGTTCTTCTCTAAGAGGCTCCGCAAGCCAAATCGTGGGGGTCGGTTTATATGGGGGCTATACGTAAAAGTGGTCCGATATGGCCCATTTGCACTAGCATCCGACCTACATATATAAAAACTAGTTATGCCAAGTTTGATGTCCATTGCCTTTTTTTGTTCGTAATTTAGCGTGATTTCAACAGCGGATGGACGGACGGACATGCGAGTATTTCACCACGACCCAGAATATATGTATACATACATACATACACATAGGGAGCCACCGTGGTGCAATGGTTAGCATGCCCGCCTTGCATACACAAGGTCGTGGGTTCGATTCCTGCTACGACCGAACACCAAAAAGTTTTTCGGCGGTGGATTATCCCACCTCAGTAATGCTGGTGACATTTCTGAGGGTTTCAAAGCTTCTCTAAGTGGTTTCACTGGAATGTGGAACGCCGTTCGGACTCGGCTATAAAAAGGAGGTCCCTTGTCATTGAGCTTAACATGGAATCGGGCAGCACTCAGTGATAAGAGAGAAGTTCACCACTGTGGTATCACAATGGACTGAATAGTCTAAGTGAGCCTGATACATCGGGCTGCCACATAACCTAACCTAACCTAACCTAACCTACATACACATATATATATATATATATATATATATATATATATATATATATATATATATATATATATATATATATATATATATATATATATATATATATATATATATATATATATATATATATATATATATATATATATATATATATATATATATATATATATATATATATATATATATATATACTTTATGGGTTCGATGTGTTACAAACGGAGTAAAACGTTGGCTTGTGTCATCATATGAGTATAGATCGGACGAAAAATATATGTATTTGGGGGGGGCATATCTAAATCTGAACCGATTTCAACCAAAATAGGTACAGTTAACGACACTATGAGTAGTACGCCTTGTGCAAAATTTATAGCAAATCAGGGTAAAACTTTGTCTCCCGGAGTCATACGAGTCGTTTAAGTGCATAGCGGGAGAAAGATATAAAAGAAAGCTATTGCTAAATTTGAACCAATTTCTTCTTCAATTTTGACCTAAAATTGGGACTTGTACTAAATTTTAAGTTGAATGGGCCAAATCTGCGGCCTACACTTTGATTATAAAAAAGTGTGTTCACAGACAGACGGACGGGCGAACGGGTCATCATGGTTGCCAAAGACATCATGCGTCTACCTCTCCTTCGGGGGTTTCGATGCTCAAGAAATTCAAAATCTAGAGTTATTGCGGGTGCAAATATAAGTGTGCTGAATATGGTGTGATTCGCTCCACGTTTTACTATAGCCCCCGTATAGCTCGATTTTTATCCGATTTGTCTGAAATGGGAAATATAGAGGTGTCTACACGGATGAAAAAGACTGTTTTTCATATGTTTGGCTATAAACATTATATGTTTGGAACACAAATTTTTAAACACAATATTTTTGAGTGCAAGCATATAATGTTCATAAACTAGCATAACATGTTTGGGACATATATGTTAATATGTTAGAACATATTATGTTTGGGACATAAAATGTTTGTAAATATAATATGCTTGGATGCAAACATATATTAATTTTGAAATAGCCTATAAACATATATGTGGTTAGTAGCTTGGAGCGCTATTTAACAGGGAGCGATATTGAATTAAGTTGGTGGTTGTTGCTTGTTATTACAAAATTAACATTTTATTTTTCCTTGGGTAATTGATCAGCTACTTCTTTGATCCTTACAAACTGTGTGGTCCGCTGTTCGAATCCCCGTCCGGCAAAAGGTAAAATTAAAATAAAAAAAATCATTAAATTGAATAATTTCTTCTACAATGTTTGTATTACAGAAAAAGGTGCTAAGAACTATAAAATCTCGTGGAAGTGAGAAAGATGTGGGGAAATATACAATTGGGCAGAAACAAAATTTTGAGCATTCAGGTCGAAAACCTATGTTGTTAGCACCTATATTACCTGTTTATTTTCATAATTCATTATGATTGTAAATATATAAATAAATAAATAAAATTTTGAGCACAATATTGTTTGGGAGAATTTTTTTTAAGCATATAATATTTTTGGGTGCAAAATGCTTCCAAACATATTATATGTTCACATAATAACATACTGTTTTTTGGAAGACAACATTATTGAATTTGGATGCAAAAATACAAAATGTTTGGAACTTAGACTACCCAAACATATATTGTTTAGACCAATATGCTTTCAAACATGTTATATATTGGAAGAGATCAAACATATAAATGTTTGGGCAATACCCAAAAATGTATATGCTTGAAGCAAAATATGTATGGGAGTATATGTTACAGAAGCGATTTTTTGTGAGGGTGTAAGGTCCATATATCAATATGCCGAATATAGTGTGTATCAGCCATGTTTGGTATAGCCCCCTTATAGATCGATCTCCCGATTTGACTTCTTGAGAGCATGGAAACATCCACTTTCATTCGATTTGTTTGAAATGTTAAAATTTCGAGATAGTTTGAATCCATAAAGAGCTGTGCTAAAAGTGTTATATGTCAGTCCATGTTCCCCATATAGACCGATCGCCCAATTGGATATTGGCCCATTCTAAAACTTGACCTGCTTGTAAACGGAATGCACAAATTGTATGAACAAATCTCATAAATTAAAGAACACTAATTTTCAATGGGTATAAAATATCGGAAAAAGTCGAATTTTCTCGATTTTATAAACTTGAAGGTTCGAAAACTGGTATTTCCAAATAGTAAAACAAGTCAAAATCTTTTTTTATTTCAAACTTTGAAAAAATTCAAATTTTTAGTTCTACAGTCCCAAGTTAAAATAGTGGCATTATACGGCTTATGTACAATATAAAAGTTAAATTTGTTATCAACCAAAACTATGGATATTTTTCGCACCTGTTATCGATTAAAATGTCATATATTTAATAAGGCAATAATATGTGCTGTTCTTACTCGTTTTTTATTTATATTAACATAGAATTTCAAATAATTATTTTTGTCGAATATAAATGACATGAAAATATTATCAAGAAAGTTACTACAGGTTAGTAAATGAGTCGTAAAATTAAAAATGTGGAACCATAAAACCGTGTAAATAAAATTCCATTTATGGGACTAATTGTTAATAAAAAACAAGTTGCTACTGCACAAAGTGATGAAGATAAAAAAAAATAATCTGTGACATGGAGCAATTATTATCCAAATCGTTATACATATAATGTTTGAATTTATTAGAGACAAAATAAAAGAAGATCAACTTAAAGTTCGGCCGGGGCAAAGCTCATATTACCGTCCATTACTCTCAGAAAACATTTCACTTTTCAAGTTAATCCAGCAAAAAAAGCGTCGCTAAAAAAGGAGTGAAAATGTTCTTTTTGGATCCGGAAGTGGTGCAAAATTATCACAGAATTAATGAATTTAACATGGGCTTGTCATAGGGCGGATGTTCACGATTTTAACAGACGTTGCACTGAATTTGCATCAGTTCTTAAGGTATCACTCGAATTCAGTGTTTTGGATGTGAATTAAAAAATTTTTTGTTATTTTGCCAAATAACTAATTTTATTTTTTTTTTTATAATTCGTGATGCCTTCTAACGCTTGTCTGAAACATTTGACATAAAATATTTCCAAAAATTCGCCATTTTTCTCGAATGAATTTATTATTTTTTCTACAAAATTTGTATCATTGTACCATTTTCTTACTCGGATTCTATCGTATTTCAAACAAAAAAGTTAAAAAAAAATCGAATTAAAAGAACTTCCTTTGTACTTAAAATAAAGAACATCTTTGGGAGGATATTTTTTGAAGTGCTTTTAATGTTGTGCCTTTAGAAAAACTTCCAAATTTTTTTGCTGGAAACTTACAGGTGCTCTTTTAGTTAAGATGACATATGTTTTCATACCGAAATTAAAACAATAATAAAAATAATACATATACGGCCAAAAGTTTGGCCAGGCCGAATCTTATGATGGATGTCAGCCATGTGAAGCCCATAATTCGTGCGAATAATAGCCAATCGAATAAATCTACAATTATTCTAAATTGTGATATTATTTCCGACATTTTTGTTTTGAACAATAAATAAAATAACAAGTATATACAGCAGTAAGTTCGGCCGGGCCGAATCTTAAATACCCACCACCATGAACAAAATATTAGGGTTTCCTTTGAAATTTCAGGAGGGCTTGAGGACACTTCCCGAAGATAAATTTAAAGATTTCACCTATGAGGACTATATAAGATTCTGGATTTATAAGAACCATTTTTGTTTGAGTTTTAGAGGAATCATTAACATCTCCTGTAAGTGTGCAAGAAAATTATAAAATAACGTCTTAATTTGAAATCTTAAATCTGTGGAAGTAAAATCTAGAAATTTTACATTGAGTTTCAAGCAATTTTCATGATCAGTGCGCCTTCTGATCAGTGCGCCATTATCAAATGGACCGATAAAAACTTAATCCGATACACGTTTTTGTGAGCCTAAAATATCAGAATATTTACAAATTCAGGCAAATCAGATAAAAACTACGGTTTCTAGAAACCCAAGGAGTTAAATCGGGAGATCGTTCTTATGGGGGCTATACTAAAATATGGACCGATACTTACCGTTTTCGGCACACCTCTTTATGACCCGAAAATACCTCTAGATTTCCAATTTCAGGCAAATATGATAAAAACTTCGGATTCTAGAAGCCCAAGAAGTAAAATCGGGAAATCGGTCTATATGGGGGCTATACCAAAATATGGACCGATACTCACCATTTTCGGCACACCTCTTATGGTCCTAAAATACCTCTAGATATCCAATTTCAGACAAATTGGATAGAAACTACGGTTTCTATAAGCCCAAGACCCAAAATCGGGAGGTCGTTTTATATGGGGGCTATACCAAAACATGGACCGATACTCACAATTTTTGGCACACGTATTTGTGGTCCTACAATACCTCTAGATTTCCAATTTCAAGTAAATTGAATAAAAACTGCGGTTTCTATAAGCCCAAGAAGTAAAATCGGGAGATCGGTCTATATGGGGGCTATACCAAAACATGGACCGATACTCACCATTTTTGGCACACCTCTTTATGGCCATAAAATACCTCTAGATTTCAAATTTCAGGCAAATTGGATAAAAACTACGATTTCTATAAGCCCAAGACCCCAAATCGGGAGGTCGGTTTATATGGGGACTATATAAAAACCTGGCACACGTATTTGTGGTCCTACAATACCTCTAGATTTCCAATTTCAGGTAAATTGAATAAAAACTGCGGTTTCTATAAGCCAAAGAAGTAAAATCGGGAGATAGGTCTATATGGGGGCTATACCAAAATATGGACCGATACTCACAATTTTTGGCACACCTCTTTATGGTCATAAAATACCTCTAGATTTCAAATTTCAGGCAAATTGGATAAAAACTACGATTTCAATAAGCCCAAGACCCCAAATCGGGAGGTCGTTTTATATGGGGACCATACCAAAACATGGACCGATACTCACAATTTTTGGCACACGTATTTTTGGTCCTACAATACCTCTAGATTTCCAATTTCAAGTAAATTGAATAAAAACTGCGGTTTCTATAAGCCCAAGAAGTAAAATCGGGAGATCGGTCTATATGGGGGCTATACCAAAACATGGACCGATACTCACCATTTTTGGCACACCTCTTTATGGCCATAAAATACCTCTAGATTTCAAATTTCAGGCAAATTGGATAAAAACTACGATTTCTATAAGCCCAAGACCCCAAATCGGGAGGTCGGTTTATATGGGGACTATATCAAAACCTGGACCGATATAGCCCATCTTCGAACTTGACCTGCCTGCAGACAAAAGACGAGTTTGTGCAAAATTTCAGCACGATTGCTTCATTATTGAAGACTGTAGCGTGATTACAACAGACAGACAGACAGACAGACAGACAGACAGACAGACGGACAGACGGACATCGTTATATCGTCTTAGAATTTCTCCCTGATCAAGAATATATATACTTTATATAGTCGGAAATCGATATTTCGATGTGTTACAAACGGAATGACAAACTTATTATACCCCCATCACCATTCTATGGTGGTGGGTATAAAAATAAAAACAAGTAAGTAAAGTAGAAAGTCGGACGGGGCCGACTATATCATACCCTAAACCACCATTACAGAATTAGTAATCATAAGCATTTGTGGGGTAACATATAGGTCTGGGAGATAAACCGCAGTTGCATATTTAAGAAAATTAAGGGGTACATGTCTATGGATGCTTTGTGTCAATCTGACTATAGCTCATAGTCAATGTTGCCAGGGAAAATGTTCGGTTTACCCTACAAGGACAAAAAAGTTCCCTACTTTGCTATACATTCCCAAACCATTTTCTCTACTATATTTTTCGTTAAAATTAAAAAATTTTACAAAACAAAAATGGTTCTAAGTACTTTATTATCATAAAACATGAATATGCAACGTATATAACATAGAATATAAATTTGTATTACGACCACGGTTGCCACAGTTGGAAGAATTCTACCCTAATTAGTAATCTTTTTTGTTAAATCTTTATAAAAATAAAATTTTGGAAAAAGTTTCTATTTTATTTTTTATAGAAATAAAATTATGACAATAAATTCTATAGAAATAAAATTTTGAGACAAAATTCGACAGAAATAAAATTTTGAGAAAATTTTTTATAGAAATAATATTTTGAAAAAAATTTCTATAGAAATACATTTTTAACGAAATTTTCTATAGAAATAAAATGTTGACAAAATTTTCTACAGGAATAAAGTTTACCACACATTGTTAAAGATCAAGCCTTGCCGGCTTCTAATTTCCTCCTCTAGAGCCACCAAAATGTAAAAATTATTACAAATTGTGGTGAGTAAAAATGTCCTACATTGTGGCCCTACGTCCCTACAAGACGCTAAATATTAGAAAAACCCTACACATAGGAAATTTCCCCTACCTCTAGCAACACTGGCTGTGTTGATATTGCACCTACGGAGTTAGTATGCCACTAATATTGAGCCCATTATTAAAAAAGAGAAAATCGTTAAATTAGTGTGGGTAATAAATAAATCGAGCGATGCATATATATTGAAGCTATACCTAAATCTGAACCAATTTGCATAATATTTTGCTGGTATGATTAATACCACAAAAGGTTACCTTGTGCAAGATTTGAGTAAGATCAGTTAAGAAATGAGGCCTGTAGGATCAAACATAAGGTTATTAGGGGCGAATTTTTGAAAATCGGGTGATACATATATGGGACCTATATCTACATCTAAACCGATTTCGATGAAATCTTGCACATATAGTTAGTACCATAGGGGACTGGATCTAGCCAACTTTGAGTAAGATCGGTTAATAAATAATGGCCAAATTTGGGAAAATCGGGCTATACATATATATGGGAGCTGTATCTAAATCTGAACCGATTTCGATAATTTTTTGCACATATAGTTAGTGGTATAGAAGACTACATTTAGCCAAATTTGAGTAAGATCGGTTGATAAATAAGGGTTTTATGGCCAAATTTAGAAAAATCGGGCGGTACATATATATGGGAGCTATAGCTAAATCTGAACCGATTTCGATGATTTTTTGCACATATAGTTAGTGCTATAGAAGACTACATTTAGCCAAATTTGAGTAAAATCGGTTGATAAATAAGGGTTTTATGGCCAAATTTAGAAAAATCGGGCGATACATATATATGAGAGATATATCTAAATCTGAACCGATGTGGATGGAATTTTGCAGACTTGAAGGGCGATGGAAAAGATTACCTTTTGCCAAATTTGGTGACGATCCGTTTGAAAATAAGCGCAACGTGACCCAATTTGTCGAAATCGGACGATACATATATATGGGAGCTATATCTAAATTTGATCCGATTTCTTCCAAATTCAATAGCGTTCGTCCTTGTGCCCAAAAAACTCCCTGTACCAAATTTCATCAAAATCGGTTAATAATTGCGACCGGAATCCTGTGAACAACAAATACATGGACAGACGGACGGACCGACGGACGGACACCAAGCGCTAGATCGACTCAGGAGGTGATCCTAAGTCGATCGGTATATATTTTATGGGGTCTAAAATCAATATTTCTGGTAGGCACATTTTTTGGCCGATCAAACTTATTATACCCTGACCACTATGTGGTTTAGGGTATAATGACCACTATGTGGTTTAGGGTATAAAAAAAACATGTAAGGAAAGTCTAAAGTCGGGCGGGGCCGACTACATATATTATACCCTGCACAACTTTCTAAATCCACATTTTCGATACTATATCAAATCCGTCAAATGTGTTGGGTGCTATATATAAAGGTTTTTGTCCCAAATACATACAGATTTAAGACTACATCTGAACAACATTTATAATCTAAAGACTTAAAATTTAAATCGTCTAATGCCCTGGGATGGTACACTATGTTAGTAGAACATATGGGAAACATTTTAACCTGAACCAATTTTGAAGCAACTTCGCAAAAGTGTATTTATGATTTATCGGTCGATAGATATGTATTAGAAATAAAGGAAACTTTGAGTCACTTTTAGAAGTTTTCGACTTAGCAGTGGCGATTTTATTAGGAAAATGTAGGTATTTTGGTAATTTTTGCCTAAATCGGAAAACATATATATGGAATCTATATAGAAATCTGAACCAAATTCGACATGCATAGTTAGTATTTTAATTCTACTCCCTGTGCAAAATTTCACGTAAATCGGACTACAACTTTGAACTCTGTGGTCATATGACAGAAAATCGGGCGAAAGATATATATGGGAGCTATATCTAAATCTGAACCGATTTCAATAAAATTTAGCATACTTGACTACACTACTAATTGTATTCCTAGTGCAAAATTTCAACCAAATTGGGATAAAACTCTGTCTTCTGGTCTATAAGCCAGAGTCTATATCGGGCGAAAGATGTATATGAGAGCTATATCTCAATTTGAACCGATTTCAATCAAATTTGGCACACCTGACTATAGTACTGATTGTTCTCCTGGTGCAAAATTTCAAGCAAATTAGGGTAAAACTCTGGCTTCTGGGACCATATAAGTCCACATCGGCCGAAAGATATATATGGGAGCTATATCTAAATCTGAACCGATTTCAATCAAATTTTGCACGCTTGACTAGACCAAGTGTTATGTTTGTGCAAAATTTCAAGCAAATCAGGGTAAAATTCTGGCTTCTGGGTCCATATAAGTGCATATCGGGCGAAAGATATATATGGGAGCTATATCTAAATCTGAACCGATTTCTTCAAAATCAATAGGGTTCTATTCTGACCCAAAACAGAAACATGTGCCAAATTTGAAGCCGATTGGACTTAAACTGCGACCTAGGTTAAAGTGACAGCCCGATTAAGATTCAGGCTCACTTAGACTATTCAGTCCATTGTGATTAAACTGCGACCTAGTCTTACCTAAACTGCGACCTAGACTTTGATCACAATAATGTGTTCACAGACAGACGGACGGACGGACAGACGGACATGGCTAGTACCACCCTGAGTATTATTGCCAAAGACACCATGTGTCTATCTCGTCTCCTTCTGGGTGTTGCAAACATATGCACTAACTTATAATACCCTGTTCCACAGTGTGGCGCAGGGTATAAAGACAAGTAAATTTTTCAAAATCGGGCGATACATATATATGGGAGCTTTATCTAAATCTGAACCGATTTCAATGAAATTTTGCACATACAGTTAATGCTATAGAAGATTACATTTAGCCAACTTTGTGTACGATCGGTTGATAAATAAGGTTTTTACGGACAAATTTGGAAAAAACGGGCGATACATATATATGGGAGCTACATCTAAATCTGAACCGATTTCGATGAAAGTTTGCAGACTTGAAGGATGATGAAAAAGATTACCTTGCGCCAAATATGACGATGATCGGTTAGTAAAGAAGTGCAATTTGTCGAAATCGGACGATACAAATAAATGGGAGCTATATCTAAATTTGATCCAAATTCAATAGCGTTCGTCCTTGTACCCGAAAAACACCCTGTACAAAATTTCATCAAAATCGGTTAATAATTGAAAAACCGGAATCCTGTGAACATCAACTACATGGACATGCAGACGGACGGACGGACACCAAGCACTAGATCAACTCAGGAGGTGATTCTGAGTCGATCGGTATATATTTTATGGGGTCTAAAATCAATATTTCTGGTAGGCACATTTGTTGGCAGATCAAAGTTATTATACCCTGACCACTATGTGGTTTAGGGTATAAAAAACTAAATGGAAAACAAATAAGGAAAGTCCAAAGTCGGACGGGTCGGCTATATTAGAATGGTATATATTCCCATATACACTCAACAAAAGGGGCACTAATACCAACTGAACTATATTTTAATTCATGAAGATTAATTGATTTTAGTTTAATTTTGCCCAATGTGAGTAAATGTTTTTGCTAACTTTAATGACGTGAAAAATAAGAAAAAATTGTATGTTATATAAATATAACGCAAATTTTACTAAAAAATAAAATAGTTCATATTTTGCTAAAATGCTTAAATTGAGTTCATAAGTCTCTAAAATGAGTAAATTTTACCTGTCTTGAACGTCGTACAGCATTAAAGACATTTTATAAATTTTTAAATCCAATTTTTCCTTCAACATGTGAAAGTTTCTTCAACAACAGAATTAATTATTATTTTTAATAAATTTTCCTATTGGGTTCTATTCTGACCCAAAACACATACTTGTGCCAAATTTGAAGTCGATTGGACTAAAATTACGACCTAGACTTTGATTACAATAACAGACTGGCGGACAGACAGACGAACATGGGCCGCCCATGAGCAATATTGCCAAAGACAATATTGCAAACATATGCACTAATTTATACCATACAATCTTCCACAGTGTGGCGCAGGGTATAAAAATTAAATTGGAGAATAATTTTTTCGAAATTTCTTCATACAAATGAACTTCTAATCAATGCAAAGGATCCGAAAACGGAGTACTTACGTCCTTCATTGGAGCTGTTTCCAAATTGCAATCACATGTTGGTGAACCAAACTACTTTTTTGGAAGCTCGTTTTATGCTGGTATAGGACGAAGTTAGATGTCGTATCTGGGGACAGGTTTATATGTCATATTGGATCTAATTGAATAAATGCAACTCCCATAACCTTTATATATTTCCAGATTTGATTTTTTGATCCCATGTAAACGATTCAATCCGGTTGAAATGCAGGAAGTGTTGTCATTAGTGCCATTTAATGATACAAAAAAAAAAACGAATGATCCACATGGGTCCATAATAATAAATCTTTAATTCATTATTTTCGGGTGGCCCATAACATACCATCAGAACAATCGATTACCGAATATTCACTGAAAAAATATGTTCGTGATATTAAAGATTAAAAATTACCTTAATTTTAGGATGCGAAATTTACACACTATTAAGGACAAATTTCTTTAAAATAATGAAATTTTAATTAAAAGAAAGTTTAAATAAATTTTTCAAAAATTTCAAAAAAATTTTTTTCATTAAATTTAGGACATACATTTTGAAAATTTGCGTCCCTTCGTTAAAGTTGCATGTCTTTAAACTAAGTCAAATTTTCCTTTAAGTAAAGAAACACATTTTTGATTTAAAGAAATCGTCCTTAAATTAACTGAAATATTGAATCTTTAGATTTAAGATAAAAACGCTTTAAATATAGGCTAAGACTTATTTTGAGGATGTAGCGTCTTTGGTTTAAAGTTTTTTGTAATTAAGAAAATATTTTTTATTTCAAAGTATCGGTCAAAATTTGGATTTTTAAACTGACATTTGTTTGTACGTGAATACCTTTATTAGTATACCAGCAAAATAGAATGAAAATTCGATAAATGAGATCTGTATCCTAATTTTAATTTTATAGATCCTAGATTTATAGCCAGATAGGTCGCAAAAAATTTTCCTTATTTTAAAGAACCCGTATCTTTGGCTCGGAATCAATAACAAAATCCTTAAAGGAAGCTCAAAATCTTTGGATCCAAGTAAAGTTTTTTTTTTGAGTGTGGTTTATGCTACCACCGACCAACTTTAGCTCTTTTTCTCTATTTTCATTTTGTATACAATATCGATTTCATCTGTGTACTGCATAAATTTTAATTGAATTTCTACATAAAGCACCTGCCGCAAAAGGAGAACAATAAATTGATTGCCGTAAATCTTCTTTTGAAAATTTTTAAAAATAACGTTGTCCAACAAATATAAATACATTGTGTAAAACGAAGGGACAATATTAAACATGATGTCATAACAACAAATATGTGCGTAATATTGCCAACAAAACGTTGTCGTAGGCTACATACAAATCTAGAATAAGGAGCGCCTTATGAAAACCCATAATACATTCCTCCGCAACGAAGTTTTAGACAAACGAAATTCCCGTTTATTCGAAAGTATTTTCATTAGGAGCAAATAACACTAGTTTACGCTGAAAATGTAAACTTGAGATATGACAGTTGTTAACAAGTTTATTCGTCATCTCAATACCTTTCATTCAAATACCACCAACCATATAATCGGCCATTTCTAGCTTGAGATATGATTTGTTTAATGAAAAATTGTCAAACAAAACTAAAAATAACTGTTCCATAAAAAAATTTTTAAGTTTCATTTTCGAATTCAGCAGATCAAAAAGTCACCTCTAGACAAATGTACATGAAAAAAATATTTTCTAAACTAGTGTAATAAATCAGAATTTGGACAAGCGATGCAACGATTGTCTCTAATATTTTTTCATTTGCCTTTAAATAAAATTTGTCAAAGGAAAAGTCTGAAAGTTTGTTCCACCGAAAAGAAAACTCTTCCAGTGTAGATTTCAGTTGAAATTGAGTAAATTATTCCATGGTTGTTTGCGTTATACAAAGGCCGGACTGGTTTCTTCCTTAAAGGAGAAAACCTCAATAACTGCGAAGGATTTTTTTCGGAATATAATAAAGCCAAGTTGTCCTTAGTCCAACAAATTTTGTTTTCATGTAAAGATTTTTTATACCCTCTACCATAGGATGGGGGGTATATTAACTTTGTCATTCCGTTTGTAACACATCGAAATATTGCTCTCAGACCCCATAAAGTATATATATTCTGGGTCGTGGTGAAATTCTGAATCGATCTAAGCATGTCCGTCCGTCTATTGAAATCACGCCAACTTCCGAACGAAATAAGCTATCGATTTGAAACTTGGCACAAGTAGTTGTTATTGATGTAGGTCGGATGGTATTGTAAATGGGCCATATCGCTTCACTTTTATGTATAGTCCCCATATAAACGGGCCCCTAGATTTGGCTTGCGGAGCCTCAAAAACAAGAAAATTTCATCCGATCCGGCTGAAGTTTGGTACATGGTGTTGGTGTATGGTCTCTAACAACCGTGCAAAAATTGGCCAATAATTATATATATAAACCGATTCCCCGATTTGGCTTGCGGAGCCTCAACGAAAAGTAAATTTCATCCGATCCGAATAAAATTTGGTATATTGTGTTGGTATATGGTCTCTAACAACCATGCAAAAATTAGTCCACATCGGTCCATAATTATATATAGCCCCCATATAAACCGTTCCCCAGATTTGACCTCCGGAACCTCTTGGAGGAGCAAAATTAATCCGATCCGGTCGAAACTTGGAACGTGATGTTAGTATAAATATGGCCGCAAACAACCATGCCAACATTGGTCCATAACAGTCTATAGTTATATATAGCCGATCCCCAATCACACAAAAATTGGCCCATATCGGTTCATATTCATGGTTGCCACTCGAGTCAAAAATAATCTACCAGAATTTGAATTTTATCTATAGATAATTTTGTCAAAATTTTATTTCTATATAAAATTTTGTCAAAATTTTATTGCTGTAGAAAATTTTGTCAAAATTTTATTTCTATATAAAATTTTGTCAAAATTTTATTTCTATAGAAAATTTTGTCAAAATTTTATTTCTATAGAAAATTTTGTCAAAATTTTATTTCTATAGAAAACATTGTCAAGATGTTATTTCTATAGAAAATTTTGTGAAAATTTTATTTCTATAGAAAATTTTGTCAAAATTTTATTTCTATAGAAAATTTTGTCAAATTTTTATTTTTATAGAAAATGTTGTCAAAATTTTATTTCTATAGAAAATTTTGTTAAAATTTTATTTCTATAGAAAATTTTGTCAAAATTTTATTTCTATAGAAAATTTTGTCAAAATTTTATTTCTATAGAATATTTTGTCAAAATTTTATTTCTATAGAAAATTTTGTCAAAATTTTATTTCTATAGAAAATTTTGTCCAAATTTCATTTCTTTAGAAAATTTTGTCAAAATCTTATTTCTATAGAATATTTTGTCAAAATTTTATTTCTATAGAAAATGTTGACAAAAAAAAAATTATTTCTATAGAAAACTTTGTCAAAATTTTATTTCTATAGATAGTTTTGTCAAAATTTTATTTCTATAGAAAATTTTGTCAAAATTTTATTTCTATAGAAAATATTGTAAAAATTTTATTTCTATAGAAAATGTTGACAAAAAAAATGTATTTCTATATAAAATTTTGTCAACATTTTATTTCTTTAGAAAATTTTGTTCAAATTTTATTTCTATAGAAAATTTTGTCCAAATTTCATTTCTATAGAAAATTTTGTCAACATTTTAAATTTTATAGAAAATTTTGTATATACGTATTTTATATAAGTATTTAATCGGCCATTTTTATACCCTTCACCACTACTGTGGTACAGGGTATAATAAGTTTGTGCATTTGTATGTAACGCCAAGAAGGAAAAGTCGGAGACCCATCGTTTAGTATACTGATCGTCTTCGAATTAAATTCTGAGTCGATTTAGCGATGTCCGTCTGTCTGTCTGTCTGTCTGTCCGTCTGTCTGTTGATGTATATTTGTGTGCAAAGTACAGCTCGCAGTTTTAGTCCGATTGTCCTAAAATTTGGTATAGGGTCCTGTTTCGGCTCAAAGACGATCCCTATTGATTTTGGAAAAATCGGTTCAGATTTACATATAGCTGACATATATATATTTCACCGATCTGGTCATAATTGGCGTGTATATCAACCGATCTTCCTCAAATTCCGTACATCCGAATATTTTATGAGTCTCGAAAAACTTGCAAAATATCAGCCAAATCGGTTCAGATTTAGATATAGCTCCCATATATAGCTTTCGCCCGATTTACACTCATTTGCCCACAGAGGCCAATTTTTTGTTCCGATTTAGTTGAAATTTTGCACAGGGAGTATAATTAGCATTGTAGCTATGCGTGTCAAATTTGGTTGAAATCGGTTCAGATTTAGATATAGCTCCCATATATAGCTTTCGCCCGATTTACATTCACATGACCACAGAGGCCAATTTTTTGCTCCGATTTAGTTGAAATTTTGCACAGGGAGTATAATTAGCATTGTAGCTATGCGTGCCAAATTTGGTTGAAATCGGTTCAGATTTAGATATAGCTCCCATATATAGCTTTCACCCGATTTACACTCATATGACCACAGAGGCCAATTTTTTGCTCCGATTTAATTGAAATTTTGCACAGGGAGTATAATTAGCATTGTAGCTATGCGTGTCAAATTTGGTTGAAATCGGTTCAGATTTAGATATAGCTCCCATATATAGCTTTCGCCCGATTTACATTCACATGACCACAGAGGCCAATTTTTAACTCCGATTTAGTTGAAATTTTACACAGAGAGTAGAATTAGCATTGTAGCTATGCGTGCCAAAATTGGTTGAAATCGGTTCAGATTTAGATATAGCTCCCATATATATGTTTTTCTGATTTCGACCACTGCTTAGTCGAAAAGTTGTAAAATTGACTCTAATTTTCCTGAACTTCTAATGCATATATATCGAGCGATAAATCATAAATAAACTTTTGCGAAGTTTTCTTAAAATTGCTCCAGATTTAAATGTTTCCCATATTTTTTTTTACTAACATTGTGTTCCACCCTAGTGCATTAGCCGACTTAAATTTTGAGTCTATGGTTTTGTAGAAGTCTATCAAATTCTGTCCAGATCGAGTGATATTTAAATTTATGTATTTGGGACAAACCTTTATATATAATCCCCAACACATTTGACGGATTTGATATGGTATCGAAAATTTGGATCTACAAAGTGGTGCAGGGTATAATATAGTCGGCCCCGCCCGACTTTAGACTTTCCTTACTTGTTTTAGTTTTATATGTACCACGTATGGACTAACTTACAATTTAGAAGAAAGTGTTAGGTAGTTTTACGATTCCTTGCCATCGGCAAGTGTTACGGCAACCCAAGTAATTTGATTGTGGATGACAGACTCTAGTAGAAGTTTCTACGCAATCCATGGTGGAGGGAACATAAGCTTCGGCCTGGCCGAAGCTTTATACCCTCCACCATAGGATGGGGGTATATTAACTTTGTTATTCCGTTTGTAACACATCGAAATATCGCTCTAAGACCCCATAAAGTATATATATTCTGGGTCGTGGTGATATTCTGAGTCGATCTGAGCATGTCCGTCCGTCCGTCTGTTGAAATCACGCTAACTTCCGAACGAAACAAGCTATCGACTTGAAACTTGGCACAAGTAGTTGTTATTGATGTAAGTCGGATGGTATTGCAAATGGGCCATATCGGCCCACTTTTACGTATAGCCCCCATATAAGCGGACCCCCAAATTTGGCTTGCGATTGCTCTAAGAGAAGCAAATTTCATCAGATCCGGCTGAAATTTGGTACACGGTGTTAGTATATGGTCTCTAAAAACCATGCAGAAATTGATCCATATCGGTCCATAATTACATATAGCCCCCATATAAACCGATTCCCCGATTTGGCTTGCGGAGCCTCTAAGAAAACCAAATTTCATCCGATCCGGCTGAAATTTGGTACATGGTGTTAGTATATGGTCTCTAACAACCATGCCAAAATTGGTGTGTATCGGTCTATAATTATATATAGCCGATCCCCAATCACACAAAAATTGGTCCATATCGGTTCATAATCATGGTTGCCACTCGAGCCAAAAATAGTCTACCAAAATTTTATTTCCACATCGGTCCACAATTATATATAGCCCCCATATAAACCGATCCCCCGATTTGACTTGCGGAGGTGTTAGTATATTGTCTCTAACAACTATGCCAAAATTGGTCCATATCGGTCCATAATTATATATAGCCCCTATATAAGCCGATCCCCAGATTTGACCTCCCGGAGCCTCTTAGAGGAGCAAAATTCACCCGATCTGGTTGAAATTTGGTACGTGGTGTTAGTATATGGTCTCTAACAACCATGCAAGAATTGGTCCATATCGGTCCATAATTATATATAGCCCCCATATAAACCGTTCCCCAGATTTGATCTCTGGAGCCTCTTGGAGGAGCAACATTCATCCGATCCGGTTGAAATTTGCAACGTGGTGTTAGTATAAGGCCGCTAATAACCATGCCAAAATTGGTCTGTATCGGTCTATAATTATATATAGCCGATCCCCAATCACACAAAAAATGGTCCATATCGGTTCATAATCATGGTTGCCACTCGAGCCAAAAATAGTCTACCAAAATTTTATTTTTATAGAAAACATTGTCAAAATGGTATTTCTATAGAAAATTTTGTCAAAATTTTATTTCTATAGAAAATTTTGTAAAAATTTTATTTCTATAGAAAATTTTTTCCAAACTTTACTTCTATAGAAAATGTTGTCAAAATTTTGTTTTGTCAAAATTTTATTTTGTCAAAATTTTGTTCCTATAGAAACTTTAAACTTAATTATGTACGTATTTAATCGGCCTTTTTTAGTTTAATATATACCACGTATGGACTATGTGGTATATATTACGGTGTTAGGAAGTTTTAAGACACCTTGCCATCGGCAAGTGTTACCGCAACCCAAGTAATTCGATTGTGGATGACAGTCTTCAGTAGAAGTTTCTACGCAATCCATGGTGAAGGGTACATAAGCTTCGGCCTGGCCGAACTTACGGCCGTATACTGAAAAAAAAGTGAACCCACCAGGAATTAAACTTTCGGTTAATTTTAGAAAATTTTGAATATTTGTAGAAAATTTTAACTAAACAGTATTACAAACGTTGGCATCGCCCCGATGTCATAAAAATAAGTAAATATTTTCCGACAAATTCAAGAAAATTTATTAGACATAACTAAGTTTTTGCACTTGTTAAAGAAATTTTTGTAGTTTGAAGGAAAAACTTGGAGTTCAAAATTGCAAGAATGTCTTTAGTGACATACGAAGTTCATGATTGACGCATTTGTGGAAAAATTTACAAATTTAAAGAAATTCTGAGCTATTTTGTGGAAGACACGAATTTAGTTAATCTTTATGCTTCATTTGAGTAAATTATTTTCCTCGGTTTTAGTTAATTTAACTAACGTACACAAAAAATTATTAGAGTAAAATAAACTTTCTCCAAACATAATAATTCCATGAACTAAAATAAAGTTAAATTGGCTTTAATGAAATAGAGAGTTCTCTTTTTTTTGAGTGTATATACTTGTTAACTCGAAGCATTTAACTGTAAGGATATTTTTGCAGTGTACTTAAGTTTTAGACAAAAATGTGGGAATAATTTAAGGGGAAAGAAAAGGAAAAAAAAAGCAAAATGGTTTTTAGGAATTGTATCCGCCACCGAGATACAGCGACATATGGGCAATAGGATTGACATATCTAGACCCAATAAAAAACATCCCCCTTTGTTATGTAGTATTTCCTTTTAGAGAAAATATGTCCGAATTAATGATAAGTGATTAAACAATTGTCTCAAAACTGTTGTACTTTTTATACCCTTCACCACTACTGTGGTACAGGGTATAATAAGTTTGTGCATTTGTATGTAACGCCAACAAGGAAAAGTCTGAGACCCATCGTTTAGTATACCGATCGTCTTAGAATTACATTCTGAGTCGATTTAGCGATGTCCGTCTGTCTGTCTGTCTGTCTGTCTGTCTGTCCGTCCGTCTGTTCATGTATTTTTGTGCGCAAAGTACAGGTCGCAGTTTAAGTCCGATTGTCCTCAAATTTGGCACAGGGTCGTCTTGGGGAACAAAGACGATCGCTATTGATTTTGGAAAAAATCGGTTCAGATTTAGATATAGCTGTCATATATATTTATCCCCGATTTGGTTATAATTGGCGTGTTTATCAACCGATGTTCTTCAAATTCCGTACATCCCAATATTTTATGAGTCTCGCAAAACCTGCAAAATATTATCCAAATCGGTTCAGATTTAGATATAGCTCCCATATATATCTTTCGCCCGATATGGACTAATACGGTCCCAGAAGCCAGAGTTTTACGCCAATTTGGTTGAAATTTTGTACTAGGAGTACAATTAGTAGTATAGTTAGTGTGCCAAATTTTATTGAAATCGGTTCAGATTTAGATATAGCTCCCATATATAGCTTTTGCCCGATTCACACTCATATGACCACAGAGGCCAATTTTTTGATCCGATTTAATTGAAATTTTGCACAGGGAGTGGAATTATAATTCTAGCTATGCGTGCCAAATTTGGTTGAAATCGGTTCAGATTTAGATATAGCTCCCATATATAGCTTTTGCCCGATTCACACTCATATGACCACAGAGGCCAATTTTTTGCTCCGATTTAGTTGAAATTTTGCACAGGGAGTAGAATTAGCATTGTAGCTATGCGTGCCAAATTTGGTTGAAATCGGTTCAGATTTAGATATATCTCCCATATATAGCTTTCGGCCGATTTACACTCATATGACCACAGAGGCCAATTTTTTGGTCCGATTTAGTTGAAATTTTGCACAACGAGTAGAATTATCATTGTAGCTATGCGTGCCAAATTTGGTTAAAATCGGTTCAGATTTAGATATAGCTCCCATATATATGCTTTTCTGATTTCGACAAAAATGGTCAAAATACCAACATTTTCCTTGTAAAATCGCCACTGCTTAGTCTAAAAGTTGTAAAAATGACTCTAATTTTCCTAAACTTCTAATACATATATATCGAGCGATAAATCATAAATAAACTTTTTCGAAGTTTCCTTAAAATTGCTTCAGATTTAAATGTTTCCCATATTTTTTTACTAACATTGTGTTCCACCCTAGTGCATTAGCCGACTTAAATCTTGAGTCTATAGATTTTGTAGAAGTCTATCAAATACTGTCCAGATCGAGTGATATTTAAATGTATGTATTTGGGACAAACCTTTATATGTAGCACCTAACACATTTGACGGATGTGATATGGTATCGAAAATTTAGATCTACAAAGTGGTGCAGGGTATAATATAGTCGGCACCGCCCGACTTTAGACTTTCCTTACTTGTTTTTAAGTTGAAAACAATATATAGTTTTGTTTATTTATTTCTTATTTCGGCTTGATGTCCTTTTAAAAATCCATTTACGAGTTTTGATTAATTATAAATTTTATTTTTCCAATATTTCGACTAACATCGTCAGCCTTCGACTAGGAATAAACAGTTTAAACACATAAACAAAAAGAAGAAAAACGAGAAAGTTTTCGTCCATTCCCACAGAAAGTTGATTGACAATTAACAATTGGAGAAAGACCACAAGCCGAAATAAGAAATAAATAAATAAGTTAAAACGAAAGGTCAACTAAATTAAGGATATTTTTTGGCACATCCCACCAAAAACATTTGGAAGTTCTTCTAACGGCACGACTTTAAAAGCACTTCCAAAAATTTCCTTGTAAAGATGTTCTTTATTTTAACTGCACAGGAAGTTCATTTGAGTAAATGTTTTTATAACTCGCATTTTTTGCCGAAAAAAATGTTAAATCCTTTCTAGAAAAATTGCGAATTTTTGAAAATATTTGGGGTCAAACGCTCCGGATATTAAAAATCATAACAATTTTCAAAATTAGATTACATGTTAGCCTGATACCGAAACAGGCAATTGACGTCCAAATGCATTATATCTAATTATACAATTATTTTTCGAGCTTTATGGACAGATACAGATTAAGGAACATGGTTAATAGAGCCATTGAAAAGAAAACGCCAGATACCAATCTATACACGCCTGGACTGTACATGTTTCGGTTCGGGCGAATGAACCTTTCCACAGCCTTTAGTATAGATCTGGCTGGGAGAGATAACTCAATTTTGGGCCCTTTATGCTAACTTCTTATGGAGAAAACATTTGGGAAATTTCCTCTTACAAATTGAATCATCTTTTCTCCCACTGTACATCATCTTTTCATATAACTTACAAGTCCCTTAATCTTATTTTTATTTCGTTTTGTTCCTTAATCTATATCTGTCCATAAAGCTCGAAAAATAATTGTATAATTAGATATAAGGCATTTGGACGTCAATTGCCTGTTTCGGTATCAGGCTAACATGTAATATAATAAGCAACGATGAGCCCGTCGTAAAACTAGGAAAAACACGACTAATGTACGCGTTAGAATTGTTGTTGTATCCTGGAAACCAGTTTCTGTTAATTGTCATATGTTGTAGTTGACTGTAGAAACAATAAGCATTGTTCGACTGTTCACCACTTAGGTAAATTCTAACAAATTAGCTTTCTAAAAATAAATTTCGTGTTGTTGCATTACTATGTAACAAAACGAAATAAAAATAAGATTAAGGGACTTGTAAGTTATATGAAAAGATGATGTACAGTGGGAGAAAAGATGATTCAATTTGTAAGAGGAAATTTCCCAAATGTTTTCTCCATAAGGAGTTAGCATAAAGGGCCCAAAATTGAGTTATCTCTCCCAGCCAGATCTATACTAAAGGCTGTGGAAAGGTTCATTCGCCCGAACCGAAACATGTACAGTCCAGGCGTGTATAGATTGGTATCTGGCGTTTTCTTTTCAATGGCTCTATTAACCTTAATCTATATCTGTCCATAAAGCTCGAAAAATAATTGTATAATTGAATTTTCAAAATTATTTATTTGTCACATCCAAAACACTGAATTCACATCACACCTTAAGAAGTGATGCAAATTCAGTGCGACGGCTGTTGAAATGGTGGACGTCCCTCCTATGACAAGCCCATGTTAAATTCATCGCTTCTGCGTCAATTTTGCACCACTTCCAAAAAGAATATTTTCACTACTTTTTTGGCGACGCTTTTTTGCTGGGATTTTATTATACCTTAAAAAGGGAATGATCCAAAGTTCCAATTCAAAAAGTTTAGTTTCTTTAAAATAAATTAAATGAGCGAAAGATTGTTCTAGAAGTTGCTTTTGTTACCCGATTTACTGAAATTTTTAATAATTAATAATATGATATTCTAAAATTTTGTTTGTGAGAAAAGAATTATTTATTAGAGTGTATTAACTTATTCACAATAAGTAGCGGTCAAGAAATCTTGTAGAATATTTTACAAGTGTCTAGAACACCTACAATTTCGTACAAATGATGTGGGGTAGCACATAATCTTCTTTACCAAACATTAATTTTTTTCTCTCTCTCTTTTCATAAACAAAAATGTGGATTTTTTCATATTTTTAATATATCCCATTCTTGGTTTGTTGTCTGATCCTTTTAAAAATCTCAAATTTCGACAACCACATATTTTCTACATGAAATTATGTACTGACAGTAACAAAACTCTAAAATTGTAAATGTGGCACGAATAACCACATGAATAGGGGTCTGAGTATATTACGAGTTAATACACATAGGATATTGGCTCAAGTTTACCACAGCAGGGCTAGTAAATACACTATGTTGTTGCTATATGGAATAAATTGTGGTATGATACAATGGCAATGTCTATACACACAAAGAAAAAATTCGTACATTGGGAAGGTTGTTTTAGACATATGATTTTTTTTTTTGGTATAAAGTGTTTTCTCTCCAATCATTTTTAATTGTCTTTAACCACAACTTTATGTGTAGAAAATTGTGTAAAACATAACTTTTCTTTCAGTGTAGAATCCAGTAAAGAGGATACTCTGTATAATTCCATTAACCGCAATTATTGGTAAAAATTCCATACACTAACATAGTCAATTGCATACCAAAAAAACTGCACACACACACACATGCTAACAAACAAATTTAAATGTCCTTATATTGGATAGTTGCAATAATCTCCTTTCAATAGAGAAAGAGAGAGAGAGCTTCACGTAGTTGAACATGTGAAATGGGGTTTCCTATAAATGTGACCAACAATAACTGCATTCATATAAAAGAAGTGTCAAACCGAAACAAATATCAAACACTTGGGGGATATATGAACTCACAAAGAATTTCCGATTGTCATAAGGGTTTAGTATGAAGGAAACGCATTAATTCAGCATAGTTAAGTTAACACGAAGGGGTACAAAACATCTAACTGTGAATGCAGCAACCCAGTATGAATAAAGACATAAAGTTTCATTATTCATAGTAGGAACAATCACATATTAGCCAACTACGTAGAGGCGAATTTCTCGTCGAGACTATCCGAAATAAAATCCTGTATTCGTTCCTGCTATGGACAATATTATGTATTTCTTCTGGATGATAGACATAAAATTTCGACGAAATTTTCACTAGAAATAAAATGTTCACTAAATTTTCTATAGGAACAAGTAAGGAAAGTTTAAAGTCGGGCGGGGCCGACTATATTATACCCTGCCCCACTTTCCAGATCTAAATTTTCGATACCATATCACATCCGTGAACCCAAATTAGGAACATGTGCCAAATTTGAAGGCGATTGGACTTAAATTGCGACCTAGACTTTGATCACAAAAATGTGTTCACAAACAGACGGACGGACGGACGGACGGACAGACGGACATGGTTATATCGACTGAGGGACCTACCCTGAGCATTATTGCCAAAGACACCATGTGTCTATCTCGTCTCCTTCTGGGTGTTACAAACATATGCACTAACTTATAATACCCTGTTCCACAGTGTGGCGCAGGGTATAATAAAATTTTGAAAAAATTTTCTATAGAAATAACATCTAGACGAGAGTTTCTATGGAAATAAAATTTTGAGGAAATTTTCTATACTTATTAATTTTGTTCGGCTAGAAATAAAATAGAAATAAAATTTATATAAGATTTTTTATGAAAATAAAATGTCGAAATGTCGATTGCGGATTGGCTATATATAACTATAGACCGGTATGGACCAATTTTAGTATGGTTGTTAGCGGCCATATACTAACACCACGTTCCACATTTGAACCGGATCGGATGAATTTTGCTTCTCTAAGAGGCTCTGGAGAAGGTTTATATAGGGGCTATATATAATTATGGACCGATATAGACCAATTCTGGCACGGTTGTTAGAGACCATATACCAACACCATGTACCAAATTTCAGCCGGATCGGATGAAATATGCTTCTCTTAGAGGCTCCACAAGCCAAATCTGGGGATCGGTTTATATGGGGGCTATATATAATTATGGACCGATGTGGACCAATTTTCGCATGGCTGTTAGAAACTATATACCAATACCATGTACCAAATTTCAGCCGGATCCGATGAAATATGCTTCTCTTAGAGGATTCGCAAGCCAAATCTGAGGGTCCGTTTATATGGGGGCTATACGTAAAAGTGGAGCGATATGGCCCATTTGCAATAGGGTTCGACCTACATCAATAACAACTACTTGTGCCAAGTTTCAAGTCGATAGCTTGATTCGTTCGGAAGTTAGCATGATTTCAACAGACGGACGGACAGACGGACATGCTCAGATCGACTCAGAATTTCACCACGACCCATAATATTTATACTTTACGGGGTCTTAGAGCAATATTTCGATGTGTTACAAACGGAATGACAAAGTTAATATACCCCCCATCCTATAGTGGAGGGTATAAAAAAATATAGAAATCAAAATTTCGACGAGATTCATTTATTATAAAAGTCAGAATTCCGATTAAATATTATATAGAAACTAAAATTTTAATGATATATTCTATAGAAACCAAAATTTCGACGAAATTTTCTGTAGAAATAAAATTTGGACAAAATGTTCTACAGAAATAAACTTTCGACGAAATATTTTACGGAAATAAAATTTAGAAGAAAGTTTCTATAGAAATAAAATTTCCATGAAATTTTCTACAGAACCCAAGATTTTATCGATATATTCTATAGAAATAAAATTTAGTTGAAATGTTGTACAGAAATATTCTACAGAAATGAACTTTAGACGAAATTTTCTATAGAAATAAAATTGAGAGGAAACAATTGGGCAAGTGTCTTGCATTCAAATATGCTAGAAATGTCTCTCAAACATTTCTACTTCATGGCTAGCGTCCGCTTACCACACGCTCACAAAAAATCGCTTCTGTAACATATACTTCCAAACATATTTTGCTTCAAGCATATATATTTTTGGGTATTGCCCAAACATTTATATGTTTGATCTCTTCCAATATATAATATGTTTGAAAGCATATTGGTCTAAACAATATATGTTTGTGTAGTCTAAGTTCCAAACATTTTGTATTTTTGCATCCAAATTCAATAATGTTGTCTTCCAAAAAACAATATGTTATTATGTGAACATATAATATGTTTGGAAGCATTTTGCACCCAAAAATATTATATGCTTACAAAATTCTCCCAAACAATATTGTGCTCAAAATTTTATTTATTTATTTATATATTTACAATCATAATGAATTATGAAAATAAACAGGTAATATATGTGCTAACAACATAGGTTTTCGACGTGAATGCTCAAAATTTTGTTTCTGCCCAATTGTATATTCCCCCACATCTTTCTCACTTCCACGAGATTTTTTAGTTCTTAGCACCTTTTTCTGTAATACAAACATTGTAGAAGAAATTATTCAATTGTATGATTTTTTTTTATTTTAATTTTACTTTTTGCCGGACGGGGATTCGAACAGCGGACCACACAGTTTGTAAGGATCAAAGAAGTAGCTGATCAATTGCCCAAGGAAAAATAAAATGTTAATTTTGTAATAACAAGCAACAACCACCAACTTAATTCAATATCGCTCCCTTTTAAATAGCGCTCCAAGCTACTAAACACATATATGTTTATAGGCTATTTCTGAATTAATATATGTTTGCATCCAAGCATATTATATTTAAAAACATTTTATGTCCCAAACAGAATATGTTCTAACATATTAACATATATGTCCCAAACATGTTATGCTAGTTTATGAACATTATATGCTTGCACTCAAAAATATTGTGTTTAAAAATTTGTGTTCCAAACATATAATGTTTATAGCCAAACATATGAAAAACAGTCTTTTTCATCCGTGCAGTTAGTTCTGTTAATGCTTTCCCATCGATACATGATATTATGTTTATAGTATTATATATTATTTTTACATATGAATTTAATTGACATCCTGTTGAAAAAAAGTATTTATTCTACTTATTATTTTCTCTTTCCGTTTTATTACAGTTCTTGGCGCAAAATATTTTGGTTCCTGCTTTTCATGCTTGCAGCGAGCAGGAATCAGGTTCATAGCATAGAATTAACCGGTCAAGCGATTAAAGGTGAGTGGGGCTGATGTTATTTTAATTGAATTAAATGTTATTATTTTTCCCATTATAAAATTATTGTATAGCTGGGATATATAGCGATGAGGAAGATGATTGTGGTTTGTGTTTTGTTATTACTTTATAGATAACAAACATTCATTTGCTAGACTTCATTCCATAGCATCACTAATGTTGTTCAATTCATTAGAAATATTAGCATACTTTCAGGCATATTCATAACATTAATCTTTATTTTGAATAAGCAATACAGCATTTACAAAGTCAATCGAAAACAAGTATATACGGCCGTAAGTTCGGCCAGGCCGAATCTTATGTACTCTCCACCATGGATTGCGTTTGAGGCCATGGGTGTTTGAGGCCATATATTAACACCACGTACCAAATTTCAACTGAATCAGATGAATTTTGCTCTTCCAAGAGGCCCCGGATGTCAAATTTGGGGATCGCTTTATATGGGGGCTACATATAATTATGGACCGGTATGGACCAATTCCTGCATTATTGTTAGAGATAATGTATTACCCCCACGTACCAAATTTCAACCGAATCGAATGAATTTTGCTCTTCCACGAGGCCCGGAGGTCAAATCTGGGGATCGGTTTATATGGTGGCAATATATAATTATGGACCGATGTGAACCAATTTTTTCATGGTTGTTAAAGACCATATAGTAACACCATGTACCAAATTTCAGCAGGATCGGATGAAATTTGCTTCTCTTAGAGGCTCCGCAATCGAAATCTGGGGATCGGTTTATATGGGGGCTATATATAGTTATGGGCCGATGTGGACCAATTTTTGCATAGTTGTTATAGACCACATACTTACACCATGTACCAGATTTCAGCAGGATCGGATGAAATTTGCTTCTCTTAGAGGCTCCGCAAGCCAAATCTGGGGATCGGTTTATATGGGGCTGTATATAATTACGGACCGATGTGGACCAATTTGTGCATGGTTGTTAGAGACCACATACTAACACCATGTACCAAATTTCAGCCGGATCGGATGAAGTTTGCTTCTCTTAGAAGATCCGCAAGCCAAATCTGGGGGTCCGTTTAAAAAAGTGGACCGATACGGCCCATTTGCAATACCATCCGACCTACATCAATAACAACGACTTTTGCCAAGTTTCAAGTCGATAGCTTGTTTCGTTCGGAAGTTAGCGTGATTTCAACGGACGGACATGCTTAGATCGACTCAGAATTTCACCACGACCCAGAATATATATACTTTGTGGGGTCTGAGAGCAATATTTCCATGTGTTACAAACGGAATGACAAAGTTAATATACCCCCTATGGTGGAGAGTATAAAAATTATAAAGAAGTCCCAGGGACCGGAATTTTTATATTCGCCAATATGGGATGTATATATACTTTGTCATTTTTTCATTTTAACGGATGGATAAATTAAAATATTTTATACCCCATAATCTATGATCGTATACCTGATGTGGCCATAGCTGCCGAGTGTGACATTCTAACGGCTGTAAGATGGTCATGGGAGTATGGGACAGAAAGGATACTAGAGGGAGATAGCTGCTTCACCAGTGGAACGGAACTGGGAGTATATGTGGAGGACCAAGTTACTGAGATCCTATTTCCATTACCGGATCACATCCCAATTCTACTGGCAGAAGTGCGTGCCATAACGGAGTACGTTAAATGGTTCGGAAATAGCACGAATCCACAAAACGTGAACATTTTCGCAGATTGTCGGAGGCAATAGCAGACATTACGTTTCGATCGGGTAGCAACGGATTCGCACAATACGGCAGAATCAGCATCGTATGGGTTCCGGGATATGCCGGAATAAGAGGAAACGCGAAGGCAAATGAACTGGTGATAACTAATAGAAAAACAAGTAAGTAAAGTCTAAAGTCGGGCGGAGCCGACTATATTATACCCTTCACCACTATGTAGACTCTCAACTACTTCAAATTTGCTGGGAGCTATATAAAGGTTTGCATTTCCAGATACAAATACTTTTAATGGAGACAATTTTTTGTACTTTTACTAAAACTCTAGAATTACAATTTAAATCGGCTAACGCCCTGGGATGAAACACAATGTTAACATAGTAAAAAAATATGGGAAATATGAAGCGAGAGAAATTTTAATACAATTATACAAAAGTGCATTTATGATTTATCAGGTGATACATATGTATTCGAGATATAGGGCAATTTGAGTAATATTTACAATTTTGGCTACTCAGCAGTGGCGATTTTACAAGGATATTGGTTAGATCTCGCCAAGATATGTGGTCAATTGTGGGTGTGTATATATTATTTGGCCAATTCGGGCGACTTGGAGCCTTATTTAAAACTCAACCGTTCTGTGGAAATTTTGGCATTACAGTGGTTAGGATATGACTAAGATATGAGGAAATCATCACAGAATTTTGTGTCAAATGTAGGAATTTTGGCCTTATTTTTATAAACCGGAAGAATGAATATATGGAGGCTTTATCTAAATCTGAACCAAATTAGATCAAACTTGACACACTTAAATATCATACTAAATATATTCTCTGTGGAAACTATCCAGTCAATTGGAGGAAAATCTCATTGAAAATGGGTCTAGAATATGAAACAGTCTCCAACTCTGGTGTACGTATATATGGGAGCTATATATAATTTGAACCGATCGTGACTAAATTTGACATGCATAGTTAGAATAATAATTCTGCAATCTCTGCAAAATTTCACGTAAATGGAGTATAACTATAGCCTCCGTGATCATATGAGTGTAAATCGGGCGAAAGATATATATGGGAGCTATATCTAAATCTGAACCGATTTCAACCAAATTTGGCACACTTGCCGATACTATTAAACGTACTCCTTGTGCCAAATGTGAAGCAATTCAGGGCAAAACTCTGGCTTTTGAGGCCATATAAGTCCAAATCGGACGAAAGATATATATGGGAGCTATATCTAAATCTGAACCGATTTTAACCAAATTTGGCACACATAACGACACCGTTAAACCTACCTCTCGTGCAAAATTTGAAGCAAGTCAGGACAAAACTCTAGCTTTTGAAGCCATATAAGTGCAAATCGGACGAAAGCTATATATGTGAGCTATATCTAAATCTGAACCGATTTCAATCAAATTTAGCTAGCATTGGTAGAATGTCAATTCTACTCTCTGTGCAAAATTTCACGAAAATCGGTAGTAAACTTTGGCCTCTGTTGCCATATGAGTCTAAATCGGACGAAAGATATATATGGGAGCTATATCTAAATCTGAACCGATTTGGCTGATATTTTGCAAGTTTTTCGAGACTCATAAAATATTCGGAGCATCGGTTGATAAACACGCCAATGATGACCGGATCGGGGATAAATATATATGACAGCTATATCTAAATCTGAACCGATTTTTTCCAAAATCAATAGCGATCGTCTTTGTTCCCCAAAACGACCCTGTGTCAAATTTGAGGACGATCGGACTTAAACTGCGACCTGTACTTTGCGCACAAAAATACATGAACAGACAGACAGACAGACAGACAGACAGACAGACAGACGGACAGACAGACAGACAGACGGACATCGCTAAATCGACTCAGAATTTAATTCTAAGACGATCGATATACTAAACGATGGGTCTCAGACGATGGTCTCTAATAACCACACAAAAATTGGTCCACATCGGCCCATAATTATATATAGCCCCCATATAAACCGATACCCCGATTTGACCTCCGGAGCCTCTTGGAAGACAAAAATTCATCTGATTCAGTTGAAATTTGGTACGTGGTGTTAATATATGGCCTCAAACACCCATGCAAAAATTGGTCGAAATCGGTCCATAATTATGTATAGCCCCCATATAAACCGATTCCCAGATTTGACCTCCGGAGCCCCTTGGATGAGCAAAATTCATCCGATCTGGTTGAAATTTGGTACGTGGTGTTAGTATATGATATTTAACAACCATGCCAAAAGTGGTGCATATCAGTCCATAATCATATATGGACTCATATAAACCGATCCAGAGATTTGGTTTTGGAGCCTCTTGGATGAGCAATTTTCATCCGAGTCAGTTGAAATTTGCTACATTGTGCTAGTATTAGGCCGTTAACAACCATGCCTAACTAGGTCCATATCGGTCTATAGTAATATAAAGCCCTCAGATAAATCGATCCCCAATCACACAAAAATTGGTCCATATCAAGTTCATAATTGTAGCCCCCATATTTCAATTCTGGCTCTCCACGTACAGTGCAAAAGTCCATATCGATTCGTAATTATTTGTAGACTTACCTATACATAACTTTTTTGTCTAATATATACCACGTATGGACTAACTCACAATTTAGAAAACGATGTTAAGAAGTTTTAAGATACCTTGCCATCGGTAAGTATTACCACAACGCAAGTAATTCGATTGTGGATGACAGTCTTTTGTAGAAGTTTCTACGCAATCCATGGTGGAGGGTACGTAAGATTCGGCCTGGTCGAACTTACGGCCGTATATACCTGTTTTACTTTTAATATTTTGCTGGCATTCCATTGTTTTTACGAATGACCTTTAATCTATTTGGAATTGGTTCTACCAGTTTATTGCAGTAAGCGGGTTCAATTTTGTTCATGCCTCCTTTAGGCACATTTTTAACTGTTATAGGTTAGGTTAGGTTAAAGTGGCAGCCCGATTAAGTTTCAGGCTCACTTAGACTATTCAGTCCATTGTTATACCACATTTAACTAAAAGTACCTATTACATATGGACACTTCTAGTTTTACCTTCTCTATTATTTTCTTTTGTTGAACCAACCAGATTGTTCCAAAAACATTAACAGACTGCTTAAGTTAACGTTTTCGCGGTCCGCCAGTAATCTAAAACTATAAGCCCTTAAAAATTGCTTACGCCTTACACAAAATGCAGGACACTCACACAAGAGATGTTTAATTGATTCCTTTTCCTCCGCACCATGACAGCTCATACAATAGTCGTTATACTTCGCACCAATAGTTTTTGCAAATTCGCCCATCAGGCAGCGACCCGTTATAGCAGATATCAGAAGTGGTATCTGACGTTTTGAGAACACTAGCATATCTAGTGTGCGGTTTAAGTTTAAATGGGGCCATTTTTGCTTGATATCGTTACAACCCTTGCAATTCTTCCATCGAATATTGGCCATCATAACAGCCTTCTCACGCAGTAAGAGCTTGAAGGTGGCCAGAGGTATACCAACAGATTCTAGTTCCCCTGGAATATGTAAGGTAGTTCCTAGCCTTGCTTATTCATCTGCTTCGCAGTTCCCCGGTATGTTCCTATGGCCAGGAACCCATATTAGGTGACTATTGTACTGCTCAGCCATCTCGTTGAGACATTTGCGGCAGTCCATGGCCGTTTTCGAGTAAAGGAACACAGAGTCCAAGGATTTTATTGCAGTTTGACTGTCTGAGTATATATTAATGCCAACAAGTTTTGGAACATTACTTCTCAGCCAATTCGCCACTTCTTTTATTGCTAATATTTCAGCCTGAAAAACACTACAGTGATTAGGTAATCTTTTCGCTATTCGAAGTTCCAGATCTTTAGAATATACTCCGAAACCCACTTGCCCATCCAATTTTGAGCCATTAGTGTAGAAATCTATATATCTTTTATTCGCCGGGGTCTGTGTACACCATGCCTCACTGTTGGGAATTTGAGTTTCAAACTTTTTGTCGAAAAGTGGTTTCGTCAGAGTGTAATCCACTAAGTTAGGCACATCTGGCATTATTTTGAGGACCGAACTGTGGCCGTACATTTTTTCAGACTACAGCGATAGCTCGCGCAACCGCACAGCCGTTGTTGCAGCTGACTGTTTGACCAAAATGTCTAAAGGCAATAGATGCAGCATGACATTAAGGGAATCTGTTCCTGTCTTACTGAATACGCCTGAAATACACAAGCACGCCATACGCTGAACTTTATCCAAACCTGTCGGTTGCTGAAGTGTCGGCCACCAGACTACAACACCATATAGCATTATAGGTCTAACCACTGCCGTGTATAGCCAATGTACAATTTTTGGTTTTAGTCCCCACTTTTTCCTTATTGCCTTTTTGCACGACTATAAAGCTACCGTTGCTTTCCTCGCCCTTTCTTCAATTTTAAGCTTAAAGTTCAGCTTCCTGTCCAAAATAACGCCAAGGTATTTTGCACACTCCCTAAAGGGAATTTCAATACCCCCTAAGGAAATGGGCCTAACCGTGAAAGTTTTGCGATCTTTGCAGTACATGACTAGTTCTGTCTTTGCAGGATTTACTCCAAGACCATTCTCTTTCGCCCATTTCTCAGTCATCCGGAGGGCTCTCTGTATAATATCTCCAACTGTTGATGGGAAGCCAATCCATTTTTGTCGGCGGCGGCCGACAAAAATGGATCTGATCAGGTGATTGTGATGGCGTTTCCATAACGTGAGAGCAGACAGTTGCCACCTCATGTATTGCTAATATTTCAGCCTGAAAACCACTTCGCCATTTAGATTTAAACAATCTATATCCCTCTGATCGTCAGAGAGCTATAGAGTTGTCCTTGATACCAACCTGTCTCGTGTTGTCGTGGCAAATTATCTTGCGATCGTTCGATATTATCAGCTTCAAGAATTCCTTGCGCACATTTTTAAGAATTGGTTTGCTAAGCCAACGCGTGCTTGGGTCGACTGACCCTAATTTCTGTAGTATTTCTAAAGCATGTCTGCGTTCCTTAAACATCTTTCCTGAGAGATTATCACCTTTTATGTCGTTACCCTAGGAAAGGTTGGATTTCGTGTCGCAACCTTTCGAGCCGTCTGTAGATCGGCTAATTGATCTACACGCAAAAAAATAATTCTTTCCTCCCAAACGAAATTTTAGACAAACAAAGTTCGTTTTTCATTTGCTTTTCGCTGTAAGGAAGTGTATTTGGAAGAAAAGTATATACTTTTTGTGATAAACGTTTATTCTTTTCCAGGATGTAAAAACAATTTCATAAAGACTAGCTCAAAAAAAAAAAAAACATTATTTTCTTGCTAATTGCATTGTCCCTCACATCTTTCTCACATCCACGAGGATTTTTAGTTTTTAACACCTTTTCCTGTAATACCAACAATGTAGAAGAAATTATACGATTTTATAAATTTTTAAAATTTTTTTACCTTTCGCCTGGACGGAGAATCGAACCGCGGACCATGCACATTGTAAGCCAACACACTAACCACTGAGCTATGTACCTGTTGTGGTCATCAATAGATAAATATCCATATAAGTTATATTTATATAGCATAGCTTGCGGCGCCGACGAACCGAATAAACAAAGTTTATTTAACAGAAACAAACATTTAGTTTGGCACCGTGGAGCAGTGGTAGCTACGTCCGACTCTCATGCCAAGGGTCGTGGGTTCGATCCCTGCTTCGGCCAAAGTTTTTTTTTTTGCTTTTGTTTTTTTTTACATATATTCCAGATATATTCCGAAGATTCCGAAAAAATGTTCAACATTACATTGTGCTATATTAAATTTTGAACTGTAAAATGTGTCTTATTAAAGACCTAAAGTCAGAAAAGAACAGTGTTTGATATAAACGAAATGGACTGTGTCGTTATTTCAAAAATAACTTTTTTTATTGAAAAAATAAAAATTTTGTAACAAACGAATTTTTTTGGTGATAAAAGTTTAAAATTTTCGAAGCAATTCAAAAACCTCTAACAAAAGAAAAACGTTTTCGGTACACGTTTTCCAAACGTTTTTTTTTCTTTGCGTGTAGAGGTTAATACCCAGATTGATAACTTCCGTCGAAGTTGGCAACCCAGTGGATGACGTTGAATTTCGTTGGATGGTGGCTTGATATATCACCAAACTTGGAATTCGTAATAAGTACTTATCACGGTAAATTTAATTAATCCGATTTTTGAAAGCACGTCCGTTCAGTTCGACGGTTGAAATTTCTAGACTCCGATACAATTTCCGCAATAGGAAATGATAGTTGAGCGTCTATGGGACTGCCAGAGGATGGTTCAGCCATCTGACTTCCACCAACATGTCCAGTAGCATCTCCAGCATCTGCTCACTGACCCTCCGATGTTCAAATGAAACCCGGAACGGAGTTAGTTCATGCTAACACCTTCTGTAGTCTGAAAGCCTCGACTTGTTTTCAATACTACTACAATCAGTCCAAAAGTTGAGCTGAGCCCTTCTCAGTTCTCGTATATCTTCTCAGATTCATCTTGTAAACATCCTAGTTCTTCGGAGCTCTGACAGTGACAGTTACCTTGTACGTAATACATAATAGTGGATTCTGATGGTCTCGTTAGAATCTTTTTAATGAAGGTTTATTTTCTTATGTTAAGTCAGTGAATATCTATGAATTTTTATTTAATTGTGTCTTTGTCTGTACGCTTAAAATATGTTCATGTAGATATCCATCAGTTTATATATTTTGTATTTATTTTCAGCATAAGATGCTTTAGATATATCGCTACAAGTTTTCATTCAAAACATTTCATTTAACATGCCTATTAATATTTTCATTTAATTTCACAGATGCCCTTGCCGAATTCGATTTACTGGCTATGATAAATGAAAATTTAAATGGCATAGAATTCGATTATGCCGAAGATGGTTTCCCAGCCTATAAAATTTTGCAAATAGCTGATATTAAGTCACCGTATCGCATGATACTACCCGAAAAACTTAATGCCTTTGCTATTCAGACGACATTTCAACCTACTTCGGCTAAAGGAGGTTATCTATTTAGTGTTGTTGATCCTTTGGATACCGTAGTGCAATTTGGTTTGCATTTTTCACCGGTTATCAAGGATACTTGGAATGTTTCATTGCTCTACACTGATGCAAATACAAGCCCAATAAGCAAACGATTGGCTACTTATCAACTCACCTATGAACCTAAGAAATGGGTTACATTGGCCTTTAAGGTAATGGGCGATAAAGTGGTTTATTACTACAACTGTGAGGAGAAGGAGACAACAACGGTGAAACGTGACCCACAAGAGTTGGTCTTTGCCTCATCGTCAACTTTGTACTTGGCCCAAGCTGGACCAAAATTAGGCGGCAATATGGAGGTAAGTACTCTGTTTTCTGATTATGAATATTTCAAAAAATTTCTCCGTAAACCAAATAATAGATGCCGAAACGTGCGTGTTATAAAATATGTTAAAATTTGACACAAGTTTAATTATATCCACTTTCACATACAAATTTAGTTTAATTTAATTTAATTTAATTTAATATTATATAATTTTATTTTATTTGTGCGCGTAAGGGTAGGAAAATGCTTTATGCATCTGACAGTGCGACACGTGTGCCGGACTCCGTTACAATCGGCTAACTGCTAAAAACCCATCCCTCCTCCCTCACGGTATGATTACCACCTCGGAACCGCTCTCGCATTACTTCAAGGTAGACCCCACGTAGTCCGTGATCATCTCCTTCTAGTCCGCATTCAGATTCTAGTTTCATTACTCATGTCTGAATGTCCATGTCAATCTTTTTCCTTTCTGCATCATCTGCGTCCTCTTCTTCTTCGTAAATACAGTTCTCTGAGCTGCATTTCCCCATACGATGCAGAGATCATCTGAGTCATGTAATACGTCTCATATATTGTCTCGCCATAACTGTATGTCAGTTATAAGTTGGTGTGTCCATCTGCCCTTTGTCTCGATTCTCCATTGTTCCTGCCATCGAATTCCTGACCCTTTTTGGTATGTTCGGTATCAAGTACGCAGCTAATGTGGCTTCCCCAGATACCGTGCGTTATGCCGAAGAGCTTAACAGAGCAGATTTGTCGCTATAGTCCATCTCTGTATCGTCAACGTCCAGATCTCACATCCCTAGAGGATTTTAATCACCTCCATGCGTATCCTTCTTCTGCTTGGAAGTGAGCCTCTATGTTCAGTTGCGTCGTTATCGTAGCAACTTTCATCCATCTGCGTACTCTATCTGCTTGGATTACGTTAGTTTTGAGTCCAGCCTTAGTCCCAAGTACTTGATTGACTGCTTTGTTGGGATTACCATGTCGTATATCTCTATTTCGTTTCGTTAGTATTTCCTTCTTTTGCACGGCTAATTGTGTTGCCAGTATTTTCCGGGCTCTTGTCCCCAAAATGGAATGCCTTCATCCCCAAAAATCCTCAATTTAATTTAAAATTCCCCACAAGAATAGGAATAGACTCTGCTATAGAAACTCCGTAAAAAATTAAAAATTGGAAAAATGTGCAATTTTTGTTATATGGAGTTACAAAATTCAAATGCAAATTTCAAAACACAAAACCAGGAGGCGGGTGCTCAAAATATCATCCGATACAAGCCCTCATCGGCGTTTCTTGTGCAAATCATCGTCTAATACTCGAGAAATAAAAATGGGAGTTCGATCAATATGTGTATTTATACCCTTCACCACTACTGTGGTACAGGGTATAATAAGTTTGTGCATTTGTATGTAACGCCAAGAAGGAGTAATCATAGACCAACCTTTTAGTATACGGATCGGCTTAGAATTAAATTCTGAGTCGATTTAGCGATGTCTGTCTGTCTGTTGATGTATTTTTGTGTGCAAAGTACAGCTCGCAGTTTTAGTCCTATTGTCCTAAAATTTGGTATAGGGTGCTGTTTCGGCTCAAAGACGATGCCTATTGATTTTGGAAAAAATCGGTTCAGATTTAGATATAGCTGCCATATATATTTTTCACCGATCTGGTCATAATTGGCGTGTATATCAACCGATCTTCCTCAAATTCCGTACATCCGAATATTTTATGAGTCTCGAAAAACAAAATATCAGCCAAATCGGTTCAGATTTAGATATAGCTCCCATATATAGCTTTCGCCCGATTTACACTCAATTGCCCACAGAGGCCAATTTTTTGCTCCGATTTAGTTGAAATTTTGCATTGGGAGTAGAATTAGCATTGTAACTATGCGTGCCGTATTTGGTTGAAATCGGTTCAGATTTGGATATATCTCCCATATATATCTTTCGCCCGATTTACACTCATATGACCACAGAGGCCAATTTTTAACTCCGATTTAGTTGAAATTTTGCACAGGGAGTAGAATTAGCATTGTAGCTATGCGTGCCAAATTTGGTTGACATCGGTTCAAATTTAGATATAGCTCCCATATATATGTTTTTCTGATTTCGACAAAAATGGTCAAAATACCAACATTTTCCTTTGTAAATCGCCACTGCTTAGTCGAAAAGTTGTAAAAATTACTCTAATTTTCCTAAACTTCTAATACATATATATCGAGCGATAAATCATAAATAAACTTTTGCGAAGTTTCCTTAAAATTGCTTCAGATTTAAATGTTTCCCATATTTTTTTTTTTTTTACTAACATTGTGATCCACCCTAGTGCATTAGCCGACATCAATTTTGTGTCTATAGATTTTGTAGAAGTCTATCAAATTCTGTCCAGATGGAGTGATATTTAAATGTATGTATTTGGGACAAACCTTTATATATAGCCCCCATCACATTTGACGGATGTGATATGGTATCGAAAATTTAGATCTACTAAGTGGTGCAGGGTATAATATAGTCGGCCCGCCCGACTTTAGACTTTCCTTACTTGTTTTAATTTAAAATTTAGTTCTACTAAATAGTATAGAAAAAAAATTGGGTGATCGATCAAAAAGCGTTGTTGTCCCGATATGTACTCTATTCTATATGTATGGGATATATTTTCCAAATCAGTGATGTACGCAGATGAGTTCTTAGAAATAATTTCACAATAGTAAAAAAATTTCTTAGGAAAAAGAGCAAATTATAAAGTAGCTCTTGGGCCTCCAAATAAATGCCGTAGAATAAAGAGGAGGAATGTTTTTTTTTTTATATTTTGGATATTCTCTGTACTTCTTTAAGCCTTTTTTTAAGCATGTAGAAGTTAAGAATTTTATATAAACCATAATTCTTAATCTGGTTTATTATACTGAACAGATTTCGGAAATTCTCCACAAAAATCCCCAAATTTGTGAAAATTCCCCACCAAATCCCCAAGTCTCGAACACAAAATGTTTGTCGCCATCCACGAAAAAATATCCCCGATTTGGAGAAAAATTCCCAATACTGGCAACACTGATTGTAAGCCGTGCGGGTCTAGCCAGTCTTTCGCGTGTGTCAAGATTTGGCGAAGTTTGCGTTGAGCATATTATCATCAGCGTAGCCAACAATTTTATTTTTTTTATTAATTTTGTTTAATTTTAGTTAAATTTTAATTTTATTTAAAATTTTAATTTAAGAAGCCCATTTTGGAATATGCTGCTATTTTATATTCCCTTAGCTTTCCACGACGTTTTTCTTTATCGGAATAAAGTTGGTAAGGTAGATAATTTTATTTCACTATCTCGTATAAAATGTTATTGTATTGGAATTTTATCAAAGCTTTACATTTGAAAACTTTTAGCTTTTTAAGGTTCTCCCTATAGTTGTAGGTTGAAAGCAGCGACATTTCTACGTTTAGCGTTTAATTTTTGAACTAATATTGAAAGAGTGTATTGCCAAGTTCTCTTAAAAACAAGTTTAAGAGTTCACCAGTAACTAACCACCACCACACGATGTTTGCATGCATTACCCGAAGTTAAACTTGACCTACGACAAGACAAAACGATTGATGATGGTGGTTGAAACAAAAACATAACATATAGACAAGTTATGTATAAAGTTCAACGAGTATCCTATAGATGGCGTTAGGAGTATTGAAGTTAAACGAGCTTGTATTATGAGCGAGGAAGAGATTTTTTTTTTGTGGGGGAGAGTTGACAAGAATAAACACAGAGAGTAAGAAGAGAGCACTTGTGACACAATTGTTTTGTTTATACATTTTTTCCATGATGAATACTATGAAAGGTTATTGAAATTCCTTTGCATTGCCAAGAGATGTATATGTGGTTGTATGAGAAGAGAAATTGAAATCTCGTGTTAAGCTGTTTTAATACTATTGACTTCGTGTTTATAGAGTTCGTTTATATCCATAGAGAGTCCTGTATTAAGCCAATATAAACACACATATATAGATATGCCGCTATGAGTTTCTATGTCATCTGGATGTACAACATTGTATAATGAAAAAAGTGTTCATTAATTTAATTTCTGGCAAAATTCTATTATCACCTATAGCTTATGTCAATATAGGTCCTGATTTTATTTGGCATAATTTGCCACTCATAAAGAGAAAGAAAGCATATTCTCTTCAACTCCATATAGATTTTCGTCTCTGCTTACAATGTATCCCACTATTTTGCGAAGTTAAATCAAAGCGCTCTCTCTCTCTCTCTCTCTTTCTCTTGCTAGCTTTAGTTCTCCAACTAACTAACTTCTTAACCTACTCCATCATCACCACCCCCCTTTCTATTACTGGGTGAACGAAACAAACCCCATTTTCAAGTGGTTAGCCGAGAAAAGTTGTTGGGAAAATGACGAGTACATTTACCTCAGTCGTATTTTAAATCGCAACCGGTAAAGATGCTCTGAACGGGTATAATTTTACGTACATATCCTACGACATTCAGTTTAAAAAGAGAATGAATTGTGTTTTTAAAACAAACACACATACATATACAAAATCGGCAAAAGAATGAATGAGGGAAAATAACGTTATTTGCATCTAACGAAAAGAAAAATGAATAAATCAGAGTGAAATACAAATATCTTATACGGCCGGTATATAAATAACAAGAAAAAAAGTGTAGAAAAAAAGTAAATAAAAAGAGAAATATTTGTATGTGATGAGGTATCAAATAAATCTTAAACAAAAAGAAAAATTGCTATAAATTCCAAATAAATGGCTGGAATTTCTTCGATTCCTTTGGTGTGAAAATTTAAATTCCTTAAAATACAATAACAACAAAATAAACGGATGTAAGCTAAAAATAAAAAATAAAAAGAACACCAAAAAAAAGGAGGTTTAAATAAATCCATTTATGAAGGATCATAAAGTTAATTAAAATTAATTAATTCAAACTATAACAAAAAAATACAAAATAAACAAACCTCAACGACCTCCATTTGTTAAACTAGGAGACCAGCCATAAGGTGGAGTCAGTAATACCAAATCTCACACGTGCTGTGCAAATTATCACGGTCCTTTAGTCTGCGTGTGTGCGTGTGCTTTTTATAATTTTTTCATGAGGTTACATCGTTATGTGTCCCCGGTGGCCATAAAACTCCCGCGATTTCTTTTTCCACCTACTACTAGGCAAAATTTCCTAAAAAGTAAAAGGATGCCATGTGAATATATAAATATGAAAACAAGTGCATTTTAAGCTTGGTCACGAAGTGCAAATATTTTAAAGTTCTTAGTGTAGCAAAGAAATAAATAAAAACAAAAAAAATATTACAATATAAAATTACGGAATACAATGTTGAATTTTGAATCCAAGGTTTATGTTTTCTTTTTATAAAAATATCCATTGGTCAAATTTTAGATACGAAAATATGAATTATTTATATTCTGGAATTTATGAATAGTAATTATATACCCAAGGGGATACAAGTCTTACAGACCTTTAAAATAATACAACCTTTTATACAAACCCTCATTCCTTAAATTTACTACAAAAAAAGTGGAAAATACTTTAATCCCTATAATCATTCGTGTAATATTACAGTGTATAAAATTGTAACAGTGACCATTGTAGTGGTTGTGAGTTTGTCGGCTTCATTGACATCTGTGTATCCGTGTTCATATGCGTGTGTGTGTGTGTGTTTTTAGTTTTTTTTTTTGTAATGTTCCATTTTAGCCAGATTGTATTGCGTGTTGTTATTCTTAATTCTATTTAATTAAATGTAATTCCCAACACGCATTCTCTTAGTGTCTGTATTGGAATTTTTCTATGTCCATCAACTCATCACTACCCAGCAAAAAAAAAGCGTCGCCAAAAAAGTAATGAAAATGTTCTTTTTGGATCCGGAAGTGGTGCCCATGTTAAATTCATCGCTTTTCATAGGACGGAAGTCCTCCATTTCAACAGCCGTTACACTGAATTTGCATCACTTCTTTAGGTGTGATCCGAATTCAATGTTTTGGATGTAAATTAAAAAATTCTGTGATATTTTGTCAAATAAATAATTTTTATAAATTTTTATAATTTTTAATGGATTCTAACACTTGTCGGAAGTTCACCACTGTGGTATCACAATGGACTGAATAGTCTAAGTGAGCCTGATACATCGGGCTGCCACATAACCTAACCTACATAACCTAACACTTGTCGGAAACGTTTGATCTCAAATATTTCCAAAAATTCGCAATTTTTATAGAATAGATTTAGCATTTCTTTTTTGACAAAATTTAAATAATTTGTATCGTTTTATTAATCCTTACTCTGTATTTAACCGATTTGAAACAAAAACAAGTATATACGGCCGTAAGTTCGGCCAGGCCGAAGCTTATGTACCCTCCATCATGGATTGCGTAGAAACTTCTTCTAAACACTGCCATCCACAATCGAATTACTTAAGTTGTGGTAACGCTTGCCGATGGCAAGGTATCTTAAAACCTCCTAACACCATCTTCTAAATTGTATGTAAGTCCATACGTGGTATACATTAAATCAAAAAAGATCGATTTAATACGTATATAATTCAGTTTGACAAAGTAGACATAAAATTTTGACAAAATTTTCTACAGAAATAAAATTTTAACAAAATTTTCTATAGAAATAAAATCTTGGTAGATTATTTTTGGCTCGACTGGCAACCATGATTATGAACCGAATAAAATTTGAACAAAATTTTCTATAGAAATAAAATTTTGACAATGATGAAAATTTTATTATTATGAACCGAATAAAATTTTAACAAAATTTTCTCTAGAAATAAAAATTTTACAAAATTTTCTATAGAAATAAAATTTTGACAATATTTTCTATAGAAATAAAATTTTGGTAGACTATTTTTGGCTCTAGTGGCAACCATGATTATGAACCGATATGGACCAATTTTTGTGTGATTGGACCAATTTTGGTATGGTTGTTAGCGACCATATACTAACACCACGTTCCTAATTTGAGCCGGATCGGATGAATTTTGCTCCTCCAAGAGGTTCCGGAGGTCAAATCTGGAGAACGTTTTATATGGGGTCTATATATAATTATGGACCGATATGGACCAATTCTGGCACGCTTGTTAAAGATCATATACTAACACCATGTTCCAAATTACAACCGGATTGGATGAAATTTGCTTCTCTTGGAGACTTCGCAAGCCAAATCTGGGGATCCGTTTATATGGGCGCTATATATAATTATGGACCGATGTGGACCAATTTTTGCATGGTTGTTAGAGACCATATACCAATATCATGTACCAAATTTCAGGCGGATCGGATGAAATTTGCTTCTCTTTGAGGCTTCGCAAGCCAAATCTGGAGATCGGTTTATATGGGGGCTATATATAATTATAGACCGATGTGGACCAATTTTTGCATGGTTGTTAGAGACCATATACCAACATCATGTACCGAATTTCATCCGGATCGGATGAAATTTTCTTCTCTTTGAGGCTCCGCAAGCCAAATCTGGGGATCAGTTTATATGGGAGCTATATATAATTATGGACCGATGTGAACCAATTTTTGCATGGTTGTTAGAGACCATATACCAACACCATGTACCAAATTTCAGCCGGTTCGGATGAAATTTGCTTCTCTTTTAGGCTCCGCAAGCCAAATCTGGGGATCGGTTTATATGGGGGCTATATATAATTATGGACCGATGTGGACCAATTTTTGCATGATTGTTAGAGACCATATACCAACACCATATACCAAATTTCAGCCGGATCGGATGAAATATGCTTCTGTTAGAGGCTCCACAAGCCAAATCTGAGGGTCCCTTTATATGGGGGCTATACGTAAAAGTGGACCGATATGGCCCATTTTCAATACCATCCGACCTACATCGATAACGACTACTTGTGCCAAGTTTCAAGTCGATAGCTTGTTTCGTTCGGAAGTTAGCGTGATTTCAACAGACGGACGGACGGACGGACGGACATGCTTAGATCGACTCAGAATTTCACCACGACCCAGAATATATATACTTTATGGGGTCTTAGAGCAATATTTCGATGTGTTACAAACGGAATGACAAAGTTAATATACCCCCATCCTATGATGGAGGGTATAAAGATACCCATTAAAAGTATAAAAAAAAACAAGTTATAACAAATTGAATTAAAAGAAATTCCTGGTTAGTTAAAATAAAGAACATCATTGGGAGTGCATCTTCTGGAAGCGCTTTTAAAGTTGTGCCTTTGGAAGAACTTCCAATTTTTTTTGCTGGGTATGGATATCCCCATCCCAATAGAAATTATTTTCAATGTCCCAAAAATACTCAGGACAAATTGTTGCGTCCTTATGGTGAAGTGTAGAATTTGAAACATTTTTAAAAATATAAAATGATACCCTAAATAAAAAAGAAATCACTCTAGGTGGATCCCGGAACTTTTTGTTTATTTTAAAGGCTTTGGTTAGAATAAAGAACATGTCATTTACTTGACACGAAACTAGTGAAATGAACATGTTCGTTAAACCTTTCACTGCCGTATTAAATATACACTGGTAGAAAAAGTTTCGTTATATTAATGAAATGTGTCATTAAAATTGAGCCAATTCATTGATATAACGATATTCTTCGTTATTATAACGAATTTTCTGTTAGTCAACGAAACGTTTCGTACTATTAACGAACATTTTCATTGTCTTAATGAAAACGTTTCGTTGTATCAATGAAAAAATTTCGTTGGCTCTATTTTGAAATTGAACCAACGAAAATTTTCTTTGTATGTAATGTTAAAAACTTTAATTGTTCTTTGTTTTCTTACCTGTACTAACAGCATGTAGGAAAAAAAAAAATTAACTTTGAGGGCCTACCTCAATTAGCTTTTAAAGCTATATGAAATCGTTGAATTGTGACAAAACAGCCTTGCGAAAATAAACGCTGTCTGACCTATAATAGTCGAAGTGTGCAAAAAATACAAAAAGGGAATCTAATATAATATGAATTTCCATTTACTAGAGACGTACGGTAGTAAAATGGTCTCATTTACGCATTTTTCGAAAAATATTTTAAGGAAATTTAGATTACAGCTTCTACTTTAAAATAACATCGGGAAATGAATCGAAACTAAGTGGGGAGTTAGAGTAAAGGAAACTTTCTCCAAACATAATAATTCCATGAACTAAAATAAATTTAAATTGGCTTTAGTGAAATAGAGAGTTCACCTTTTTTTGAGTGTAAAAAAACAAAAACTTGCATCCAAAGATTTTAAGCTTTTCTGCGGCTTTTTTGAAATGAAAATATTTTGAATACATATTTGTTTAATGAAAATGTCCATATATTACACTCCAAAAATATTGACTACACCCAAAGAAAAAATACTTTCCATCGGAACGAAATTTTAGACAAACGAAATTCCCCTCTATTCTAAACTATTTTCTTCAGGAGCAAATAAGTCGGAATTTATAATAGGTTACACTGAAAAAAAGCATGCCCACTTCCAAGGACTATCTGCCTGTTCATGAAACACAAAATCGACTCTAGACGAATCGTTCGTCTAGATTGAAATTAAAATAACTTTAGATATATTTTATAGAAAATCCTGAAATTTGGAAATTTAGATTACAGCTTCTACTTTAAAATAACATCGGGAAATGAATCGAAACTAAGTGGGGAGTTAGAGTAAAGGAAACTTTCTCCAAACATAATAATTCCATGAACTAAAATAAATTTAAATTGGCTTTAGTGAAATAGAGAGTTCACCTTTTTTTTTTGAGTGTAAAAAACAAAAACTTGCATCCAAAGATTTTAAGCTTTTCTGCGGCTTTTTTGAAATGAAAATATTTTGAATACATATTTGTTCAATGAAAATGTCCATATATTACACTCCAAAAATATTGACTACACCCAAAGAAAAAATACTTTCCATCGGAACGAAATTTTAGACAAACGAAATTCCCCTCTATTCTAAAGTATTTTCTTCAGGAGCAAATAAGTCGGAATTTATAATAGGTTACACTGAAAAAAAGCATGCCCACTTCCAAGGACTATCTGCCTGTTCATGAAACACAAAATCGACTCTAGACGAATCGTTCGTCTAGATTGAAATTAAAATAACTTTAGATATATTTTATAGAAAATCCTGAAATTTGTCACGAAATCATTATTTATGATTTACTATCGAACACCGAAACAATTGGGATTTTACAGACTCTTGTTTTCGATATATCAATATGTGATTTTTGACAAATCGTTCGTCTCGAGGCGAACGAAAATTCCACGAACAGCCAGTATGTCTTTACACTAATGATTTTGGTATTGATTCCTAGCCAAAGAAGCGGAGAATTTAAGTAAGGATACTTTTAAGACAGAATTGTCTTTTAAATTTAAGTTTTGCGTACTTGATTCTAGACAGCAAATTTGAATTTATTCGTTTTTTCTGTTTGTTGTACTAATTGTGCAATTAAAGTCATTAAACATTTTCAAATTCAGACTCGGCTTGAAGTAGAAATTATGCTATGTCTCAAGTAAAAATCGACTTTAAAATAGTGTTGAAAAGTGTCTCCTATTTTTAAAGGCTTTTTTGCTTTGTTGTCAAGATGGAAAAAGGCAAAAAATTTAAAGACAATTTCATTAATTTTGAAGAATTTTTCACAATTATTAAAGACAAGTTGACCTTAGTCAAACAAAATTTTCTTTCATTTTAAGATACCCATTTTTAATTTGAATTTTTAATTTGAATAAGGAAAAAACGACTTTATAGAAAAGTTCATCGTCTTACGGACAAGGAAAAAACCTTTATAACAGAGAAATGCGTCTTCTATGCTAAGCATAAAACGCATTCGTATTGTAAGGAATTGAAATCTTTGAAATCTCATGACAATATTTGTTTCAGCGTAGGTTAGGTTAGGTATAGTGGCAGCCCGATATTTCAGGCTCACTTAGACTATTCAGTCCATTGTCACACCACAGTGGTGAACTTCTCTCTTATCTCGGACTCGGCCGAACGGCATTCCACATTGCAGTGAAACCACTTAGAGGAGCTTTGAAACACTCAGAAATGTCACCAGCATTACTGAGGTGGGATAATTCACCGCTGAAAAACTTGTTGGTGTTTTGTCGAAACTGGGTTCGAACCCACGACCCTGTGAGCTTAACATGGAATCGGGCAGCACTCAGTGATAAGAGAGAAGTTCACCACTGTGGTATCACAATGGACTGAATAGTCTAAGTGAGCTTGATACATCGGGCTGCCACATAACCTAACCTAACCTAACACGACCCTGTGTATGCAAGGCGGGCATGCTAACCATTGCCCAAGGTGGCAGCCGAATTTATAATAAGTAATTCAACGATTATCTTGAATCTTGTTTGTTTGCTTTAAAAGAAAGTTTTTTAGCACCAAAAGAAAACTTTGCTTGTCTAAAATTTGGTTCCTGAGAAAAGAAAACTCTTCATTCAATGTAGTATGAAAGATAATGCCGCCTACTTTTAAATATTAAGAACAAAGTTCTTAACTTAAGAGAAACTTTAAAATCTTTGCTGCAAAAAAAAAAAAAATCCCATTAAAACCTTTCGTTCCTTTGTTAAAGTCGTACGTCTTTGAAGTAAGGCAAATTTCCCTTAAAAGAAAAAATATATAATCTTTGAATTAACTGAGATATTGATTTTTTTTATATTTGGATTGGATAAAAAAACTTCAAACATAAAGGGTGATACGGTCAAAATTTGGTCAAGGGAAAACGCGTGTAAATCGGTGAAATCGTTTATTTAAAAAATCAAATTAAATTTCTTTTTCAAGTTCAATTCAGGAAAAATATTCAGTTAGGCTTTCGCTTTTCCAAATCCGAATTGCCGGGCCTCACGCTTGACACCTGCCATCAGATTTTGTACAGCCACCTTGTCCACCTTCTTCGCCGCAGAAAGCCAGTTTGCCTTGAACTGCTGCTCGTCCTTAGCAGTTTTTTGGTCTTCTTTAGGTTCCGCTTGACAATAGCCCAGTATTTCTCAATTGGGCGGAGCTCTGGCGTGTTGGGAGGGTTCTTGTCCTTGGGAACCACCTGCACATTGTTGGCGGCGTACCACTCCATGGCCTTTTTACCGTAATGGCAAGATGCCAAATCCGGCCAAAACAGTACGGAACAACCGTGTTTCTTCAGGAAAGGCAGCAGACGTTTATTCAAACATTCTTTTACGTAAATTTCTTTGTTGACAATCCCAGAAGCTATGAAAATGCTGCTTTTCAAGCCACAGGTGCAGATTGCTTGCAAAACCAGATATTGCTTTGCGAACTTTTACAGTTTTATGTGCTTGAAAATATCTGCTACCTTTCCCCTTCCTTTTGCCGTGTAAAACTCCTGTCCCGGAAGCTGCTTGTAGTTGGCTTTGACGTAGGTTTCGTCCTCCATTACCACGCATTACCACAGCCTCCGAGATCGCGCTTTGGCCGTCGTATTTTGTTTATCATCGCGATTTGGAGCCACGACCTTCTTGTAAGTCGATAGTCCGGCCCGATGCACGGTTGTAGACGATACACCCATCTTATTTGAGGCATCTCGGAGAGAGAGGTTAGGGTTTCGCTTGAAACTACCGGCAACTTTCTTTGTCGTCTCAGCGGCTTCCGGTTTTCGATTTCCCCCCGATCCAGATTTCCTGGCTGTCGACAAACGTTCCCCAAACACTTTAATTACATTTGTAACGTTTTATTTTGCAACTTTTAGCGATTTTGCCAGCTTTGCGTGCGAGTAGCTCGGATTTTCGCGATGTGCGAGCAAAATTTTGATACGCTGCTCTTCTTGCTTGGATGACATTTTGACAACTGAAGAGTGAATTCCAAAATCAAAATAGGAGCAACATTTTACACACACACCTTCAAAATGAGGGGTGTTCAGGTTTTTTAAATGCAAAATTGAAAGAAATACGTCAAGTTTATATTGACCAAATTTTGACCGTATCACCCTTTAGTCTAATACTTATTTTAGGATTTTTCATCGTTAGTTTAAATTTTTTTTCTGAAAAGAAATATTTTTTGCTTTGTTGTTTCTGTTATAATTAAATTTTTTTTATTTACTTATTCTTGAATACCTTTGTTGATATATGGCAAAAACAGAAATAAAATCCAAAATGTGAGATCATATTTAAAATTTTTAGTGCATACACGCTCACAAAAAATCGCTTCTGTAACATATACTCCCAAACATATTTTGCTTCAAGCATATACATTTTTGGCTATTGCCCAAACATTTATATGTTTGATCTCTTCCAATATATAATACGTTTGAAAGCATATTGGTCTCAACAATATATGTTTGGGGAGTCAATTTCCAAACATTTTGTATTTTTGCATCCAAATTCAATAATGTTGTCTTCCAAAAAACAATATGTTACTATGTGAACATATAATATGTTTGGAAGCATTTTGCACCCAAAAATATTATATGCTTAAAAAAATTCTCCCAAACAATATTGTGCTCAAAATTTTATTTATTTATTTATATATTTACAATCATAATGAATTATGAAAATAAACAGGTAATATAGGTGCTAACAACATAGGTTTTCGACCTGAATGCTCAAAATTTTGTTTCTGCCTATTTGTATATTCCCCACATCTTTCTCACTTCCACGAGATTTTTTAGTTCTTAGCACCTTTTTCTGTAATACAAACATTGTAGAAGATATTATTCAATTGTATGATTTTTTTTATTTTAATTTTACCTTTTGCCGGACGGGGATTCGAACAGCGGACCACACAGTTTGTAAGGATCAAAGAAGTAGCTGATCAATTGCCCAAGGAAAAATAAAATGTTAATTTTGTAATAACAAGCAACAACCACCAACTTAATTCAATATCGCTCCCTGTTAAATAGCGCTCCAAGTTACTAAACACATATATGTTTATTGGCTATTTCTAAATTAATATATGTTTGCATCCAAGCATATTATATTTACAAACATTTTATGTCCCAAACATAATATGTTCTAACATATTAACATATATGTCCCAAACATGTTATGCTAGTTTATGAACATTATATGCTTGCACTCAAAAATATTGTGTTTAAAAATTTGTGTTCCAAACATATAATATTTATAGCCAAACATATAAAAAACAGTCTTTTTCATCCGTGTAGGTATAATGCTAAATAGCTCCCTAAAGAAGCAGCATCTTTGGTTCGGAATCAATATAAAAAATCTTTAAGACAAGAAAAATCTTTAAATTCAAGTAAATTTTTTGAGTGTAACAAAACATTGCAGATACATCATGTTACAAGTCCCAGTTAAATTCATCGTTTGTGCGCCAAATTCGTACCACTTCCGGATCCAAAAAGAACATAGTTTATATACTTTTTCATAGCAGCTTTATATTGTTTTCCGTATATACATAAAAGTTAATGGTTTCCACCGCACTATTCTTTCAGAGTAGATTAAAGGTAGATTAAATACAGTGAAACCGCTCAGAAGTAGACACCCAAGGTCGCCTAAATTTTGTCCATATTTGGCAGATGTCCACTTTTGGGAGTTTAATTGTAATGTGATTATATATCGAGCGTTTTAAGAAGCTTGTCTAATTTTGGGAGAGAGAGAGGGAAGTGTCCGTAGTTTAGTTTTTATACGGTTCTACAGTGTGACGGATATGTATTTCAACCACCATCAGGTTGCCATAATTTCTATACCGCTCGTCTGGAAGCTAACAGATTTATTTCAGTGACAGTTAATTTTGTTGTTTACAAGCTTACTAAAGCATTTTGATCTATTGCATGCAGAAATAAAGTTATTCATCGCGAAATTCAAGGGTGATAGTGTGATGGTTTTATATTTCGCTGGAAAATCACTTCTGGCTATTATTTATTCTACTCCCTATGCAAAATTTCAACTAAATCGGAGCAAAAAATTGGCCTCTGTTGTCATATGAGTGTAAATCGGGCGAAAGCTATATATGGGAGCTATATCTAAATCTGAACCGATTTCAACCAAATTTGGCACGCATAGCTACAATGCTAATTCTACTCCCTGTACAAAATTTCAATTAAATCGGAGTAAAATATTGGCCACTGTGGTCATATGAGTGTAAATCGGGCGAACGATATATGTGGGAGCTATATCTAAATCTTAACCGATTTCAATAAAATTTTGCACACTTGACTATAGTACTAATTGTTCTTCTTGTTCAAAATTTTAAGCAAATTAGGGTAAAACTCTGGCTTCTGGGTCCATATAAGTGCATATCGGGCGAAAGATATGTATGAGAGCTTTATCTAAATCTGAACCGATTTCTTCCAAAATCAATAGGAACTTGTGCCAAATTTGAAGGCGATTGGACTTAAACTGCGACCTAGACTTTGATCACAAAAATGTGTTCACAGACAGACGGACGGACAGATGGACATGGCTGTATCGACACAGGAGGCCACCCTGAGCATTTTGGCCAAAGACACTATGTGTGTATCTCGTCTCCTTCTGGGTTTTGCAAACGTACACTGAAAAAAATATTGTCGTGAGGTCAAAGATTTCATGTCTTTAAAATACGAATGCAAATTTTTCTTAGCATAGAAGACGCATTTCTCTAATATAAAGTTTCTTTCTTTGTCCAAAAATCGATAATCTTTTCAATGAAGTCGTATTGTCCTTATAATTAAGTGATTTGATTTAAAAATGGATATCATAACATGAAAGAAAAAATGTTTGGGCTAAGGTCAACTTGACTTTAATAATTTAGAAAAAATCTTTAAATTTAATGAAATTGTCTTTAAACTTGTTGTCTTTTTGCATCTTGACTACAAAGCAAAAAATCGTTCAAATATAGGACATGTTTTTCAACACTTTATTTTAAAAACGTTTTTTACTTGAAACACAGCATAATTTCTACTAGAAGTCGAGTCTTAATTTGGAAAATAAAGTTGTCGTTAACTTGTTTTTAAAGAACTTTGATAACATATGAAGAAAAAAAGCTGAAAAAGCGAAAAAATTAAAATTTGCTTCCTAGAAGCAAGTACACAAAACCCGATTTTAGAAGAGAATTGTGTCTTAAAAGTATCCTTACTTGTAATCTCCCCTTCTTTGGCTCGGAATCAATACCAAATTATTTAAAGTAAAGAAAAAATCTTTGGAACTGGGTATGTTTTTTTTTTTCAGTGTATGTACTAACTTATAATGCCCTGTTCCACAGTGCGGTGCAGGGTATAACAATGCTCTTGATTACAGATAATTAATATAATAAGCTGTCAGACAAAACCTACGAGTGGTGTCATTTGGTAACACTTCATTACACGAATATTTTTTGGGGATTGAATTCGTTCTGCTTATATTTTTAGTAATATTTTTTCTCTTTAAGTAGTGTAAAATGTCTTTAATAATGGCTTTCGTTTAAAGGATATAGTGGAAAAAAATCTTCAAAGAATTTTATTTAAAATTCCACAAATTTGTAATACAATTTTAATAACTAAAGTATTAGCTCTTAGCATTACAACAACAAAAAATGTAAACGAATAAAATCATATCTGCAAAAGTGAAATTGAATTAAATTAATTATTAAAGTGAAATAAAATATTTATGAAAAAAAAAAAAATAGTGTACTAGTAATGTAAAATTTGATCATAAAAAAATACATATTCGTTTAAATAAAAATAAAATCCATCCCATAAAATAAATATTTCTTGTAAACAAACAAATATAAAAAAAAAATATCAAACTATTCGGGAAAAAATTAACTATAACAATAAACTCAACATATTGTATATTAAAACAAAGTAATCTCTACAAGAACATTCCAAAAAACAAAAAAAAAAAAAAAACAATAAATATATAATAATAATCCTATTCACATATCTCGTATACATTTACATATCTTTACTTGTTAAATATAATTTAACTGTGATTTACGGCCAATTAAAATTGTTTTATTGAGATGAAACAAAATAATAATATATGAAATAATAATATTTCTTAAATATTGTTATGAAAATCAAATTATCTAGTTCAATTACTTAAATAAAATTTCTTATAGAAGTTATTATAAGAGATATACAAAAGTATAATAAGATCCAATCATAATCATAAAATCCTTTATTATAAGGTTATTGAGATTATTATGCATAATTGATTCTCGTCTAGTGAAAATTAAATATCAATATATATAGCTGTCGTATATTAAGTGACTAATATATATATTTCAATATGCATTTGTTTTTTCTTCATACATCAGCATTTTACTGAAGCAATTTCCCTCTTAAACCACAATCAATAGAAACTGTTGTCATATCGCTGCTAAACCAATAAGGACATTAGAGGTAAGTTCACATTTATAATTTATTTATTTGTTTTATCAATCATTTCAGTTTTAAATACTCTCAAATGTTATTTATAATCTTTTGAATGATTCATTTTATTTGGAAGGAAATAAATTGTAAGCATAATATTGAAACTGAATAATTAATGTATTCACATAAATATACACAGATAAAAAATATCACCACCATATTACCAATTAAAAAGATGATTAAACTTGAAAACCTAATCCATTAAAAAAACAAGTAAGGAAAGTCTAAAGTCGGGCGGTGCCGACTATATTATACCATGCACCACTGTGTAGATCTAAATTTTCGATACCATATCACATCCGTCAAATGTGTTGGGGGCTATATATAAAGGTTTGTCCCACATACATACATTTAAATATCACTCGATCTGGACAGAATTTGATAGACTTCTACAAAATCTATAGACTCAAAATTTAAGTCGGCTAATGCACTAGGGAGGAACACAATGTTTGTAAAAAAATATGGGAAAGTTTAAATCTGAAGCAATTTTAAGGAAACATCGAAAAAGTTTATTTATGATTTATCGCTCGATATATATGTATTAGAAGTTTAGGAAAATTAGAGTCATTTTTATGACTTTTCGACTAAGCAGTGCCGATTTTACAAGGAAAATGTTGGTATTTTGACCATTTTTGTCGAAATCAGAAAAACATATATATGGGAGCTATATCTAAATCTAAACCAATTTCAACCAAATTTGGCACGCATAGTTACAATGCTAATTCTACTCCCTGTGCAAAATTTCAACTAAATCGGAGTTAAAAATTGGCCTCTGTGGTCTTATGAGTGTAAATCGGGCGAAAGCTACATATGGGAGCTATATCTAAATCTGAACCGATTTCAACCAAATTTGGCACTCATAGCAACAATGCTAATTCTACTCCCTGTGCAAAATTTCAACTAAATCGGAGTTAAAAATTGGCCTCTGTGGTCATATGAGTGTAAATCGGGCGAAAGCTATATATGGGAGATATATCTAAATCTGAACCGATTTCAACCAAATTTGGCACGCATAGCTACAAAGCTGATTCTACTCCCTGTGCAAAATTTCGACTAAATCGGAGCAAACTATTGGCCTCTGTGGTCGTATGAGTGTAAATCGGCCGAAAGCTATATATGGGAGCTATATTTAAATATGAACCGATTTCAACCAAATTTGGCACGCATAGCAACAATGCTAATTCTACTCCCTGTGCAAAATTCCAACCAAATTGGGGTAAAACTCTGGCTTTTGGGACCGTATTAGTCCATATCGCGCGAAAGATATATATGGGAGCTATATCCAAATCTGAACCGATTTCAATAAAATTTGGCACACTTGACTATAGTACTAATTGTTCTTCTTGTGCAAAATTTTAAGCAAATTAGAGTAACATTCTGGCTTCTGGGGTCATATATCGGGCGAAATATATATATAGGAGCTATATCTAAATCTGAACCGATTTCTTCCCAAATTAATAGGGATATATTCTGAGTCAAAACACATACTTGAGCCAAATTTGAAGTCGATTGGACTAAAACTGCGACCTAGACATTGATTACAAAAATGTGTTCACGGACAGACGGACATCGCTATATCGGTTCAAGAGCCCACCCCGATCATTTTTGCCAAAGACACCATGTGTCTATATCGTCTCCTTCTGGGTGTTGCAAACATATGCACTACCTTATAATACCCTGTTCCACAGTGTGGAGCAGGGTATAAAAAATATGGGAAACACTTAAATCGGAAGCAATTTTAAGGAAACTTCGCGAAAGTTTATTTATGATTTATCCCTCGATATATATGTATTAGAAGTTTAGGAAAATTAGAGTCATTTTTACAACTTTTCTACTAAGCAGTGGCGATTTAACAAGGAAAATGTTGGTATCTTGATCATTTTTGTCGAAATCAGAAAAACATATATATGAGAGCTATATCTAAATCTGAACCGATTTCAATCAAATTTGGCACACATGACTATATTACTAATTGTACTCCTAGTGCAAAATTTCAACCAAATTGGGCCAAAACTCTGGCTTCTGGGGCCATAAAAGTCCATATCGGGCGAAAAATAAATATGGAAGCTATATCTAAATCTGAACCGATTTCAATCAAATTTGGCACACATGACTATACTACCAATTGTACTCCTTGTGCAAAATTTCAAGCTAATCCGGATAAAACTCTGGCTTCTGGGTCCATATAAGTGCATATCGGGCGAAAAATATATATGGGACCTATATCTAAATCTGAATCGATTTCAACCAAATTTGGCACGCATAGCTACAATGCTAAATCTACTCCCTGTGCGAAATTTCTACCAAATTGGTCCAAAACTCTGGCTTTTAGGACCATATTAGTCCATATCGGGCGAAAGATATATATGGGAGCTATATCTAAATCTGAACCGATTTCAATCAAATTTTGCACACTTGACTATACGACCAAGTGTTATGTTTGTACAAAATTTCAAGCAAATCGGTATAAAACTCTGGCTGCTGGGTCCATATTAGTGCATATCGGGCGAAAGATATATATGGGAGCTATATCTAAATCGGAACCGATTTCTTCCAAAATCAATAGGGTTCTATTCTGACCCAAATTAGGAACATGTGCCAAATTTGAAGGCGATTGGACTTAAATTGCGACCTAGACTTTGATCACAAAAATGTGTTCACAGACAGACGGACGGACGGACGGACAGACGGAAATTGTTATATCGACTCAGGGACCCACCCTGAGCATTATTGCCAAAGACACCATGTGTCTATCTCGTCTCCTTCTGGGTGTTACAAACATATGCGCTAACTTATAATACCCTGTGCCACAGTGTGGCGCAGGGTATAAATAATTAATTAAAAAATAAATTCAATTAAGAAAATGTTTGAACATTTTTAAATTTTTAATCACTATCGCAAATATCATTTTCATTTAATAAAAAAAAAATCCAATTAAAAATATGATTGGAAATAATTAGTTTAATAAGCTCTTGTAAATAAATAAATGATACCACAATAAATAATTGAATGTCCCAATTAAGTAAGTTCGGCCAGGCCGAAGCTTATGTACCCTCCACCATGGATTGCGTGGAAACTTCTTCTAAACACTGCCATCCACAATAGAATTACTTGAGTTGCGGTAACGCTTGCCGATGGCAAGGTATCTTAAAACCTCCTAACACGGTCTTCTAAATTGTAAGTAAGTCCATACGTGGTATATATTGAACTAAAAAAGACCGATTAAATACGTATATAATTCAGTTTGACAAAATTTTCTATAGATATAGAGTTTTGACAAAATTTTCTTTAGAAATGACACTTTAACAAAAATTTCTATAGAAATAAAATTTTAACAAAATTTTCTATAGAAATAAAATTTTAACAAAATTTTCTACAGAAATAAAAAGTTGACAAAATTTTCTATAGAAATAACATTCTGGTAGATTATTTTTGGCTCGAGTCGAAACCATGACTATGAACCGGTATGGACCAATTTTTGTGTTATTGGGTATCGGGTATATAACTACAGACCGATATGGACCAATTTTGGTATGGTTGTTAGCGGCCATATACTAACACCAGAATATATACTTTATGGGTTCTTAGAGCAATATTTCGATGTGTTACAAACGGAATGACAAACTTAATATACCCCCATCCTATGGTGGAGGGTATAAAAATTTTTGGCGAAGCCTTATTAACATGCCAAGCGCCATAGCCAAAACAAATTAACACATAAAACAGTTTTCCGAAATAACATATAAGCAGTTTCACAGAAATTGTTCTCTTTTGATTCTCTCGCTGTGTTTTGTTGATGTCTTTCGTAAACCCTCCCGGCCACCATATATTTTTTCTCTATACACTCTCTCTCTGTCGCTGAATAAAATATCACAACATATATATGTTTACTCGAAATTTGTAAATGTATATATGGTTACATTCACACATATTATTTTTGTGAAACATTCTTGTCCCAAACATAATATATTCAAGCATATTAACATAGGTGTCCTAAATATTTAATGCTAGTTTAGGAACATTACTTTTTTGCACTTAAATATATTGTGTTTAAAAAATTGTGCCCGAAACACATTTTGTTTATATCAATGCAGGGTTTTAAGCTGAAATCAAAAACAATAATAATGATCGAAGAATAAACCAACAATAACAAAACAAAACGAATGAAGTAAGAGGAAAATGAACTGCACTCAAATCGACGATTTGACAGTGGCAAAGGAAAAGAGAGATGTTTGTACAAAGATTTATTTCGGCAAAAGCCCACTATCATAAACCTTTTTTTCGAAAGGTTCAAGTGTGGTTCACTTTGGGTTTGGCGAACTACCAGAATTTGTTCTGATAATTGGTTGATAGTTTTGCTGCAAGTAGAGGATGCTAATGAGGAATGTGGTAATTGCGCCCATCCAACCATCATTCATAACTTTAGGTGTACAGGATGAAATCACACTCTGCACGAAAATGTATCTGCGGAATTTTAGACCATTCCCAGCGAAACGCCCTCTTGAGTTGATGGAAATTTTCTATTTTTTTTTGGTGCCAACCTCAGATGCATCCAACGGATTGAGATCCGGAGATTTTAATGGGTATTGTACAGTAGAAATGAAGCGAGCAGGCAAAATCCTGTTGGAATGGTAACGGGCCGCGCTTGAGTTCTGGTGGCCATAAAGCACATACATCCGATCATTTCGTTTGTTCACAAAATGCTCAATTTGGAGAAAACCAAATTCAGTAACTAGATACTTTCCTGCAAGGGAATCAACTCCTTGGATATTTTGCAGTCTAACTTTTTGTTGTGTATCGGTGAGCTCATACACTTTTTGAATGGCTAAAGTTCAAGCTTATGTTTCATAATGTAGCCACCGTGGTGCAATGGTTAGCATGCCCGCCTTGCATACACAAGTTCGTGGGTTCGATTCCTGCTACGACCGAACACCAAAAAGTTTTTCAGCGGTGGATTATCCCACCTCAGTAATGCTGGTGACATTTCTGAGGGTTTCAAAGCTTCTCTAAGTGGTTTCACTGGAATGTGGAACGCCGTTCGGACTCGGCTATAAAAAGGAGGTCCCTTGTCATTGAGCTTAACATGGAATCGGGCAGCACTCAGTGATAAGAGAGATGTACACCACTGTGGTATCACAATGGACTGAATAGTCTAAGTGAGCCTGATACATCGGGCTGCCACATAACCTAACCTAACCTTCATAATGTATTGCATTCATTCTCGCGATATTTTCAGCTCACGAGCAATTTTTCTACCACTGCGGTGTAGATTTCGAACAAATCTGGTGTTCTCGTTTGAAATCATACAGGCGATTAGAATCCAAATGTCCAATTTAAAATTAATTATTATAAAGAAAATTAGGGAACTTGAAAAGAAAACGCTAGATACAAATCTATACACGCCTGACTGTATTTGTTTCCGTTCAGGCGAATGAAGTTTTCCACAGTATTTAGTATAGATCTGGTTGGCATAGATAATTAAATTTGGATCGTTTATGCTAACTCTTACTGGAGAAAACATATCGGAATTAATCTCCTTTAAATAGAATCATCTTAATCCCACTGTGCAACATATCCTCATATACCTGCAAATCCCTTATAATTATAAGGGACCTCCTTTTTATAGCCAAGTCCGAACGGCATTTCACATTGCGGTAAAACAAGATAGAGAAGCTTTGAAACACTCAGAAATGTCACTAACATTTCTGATAGAGAATAATTCACTGCTGAAAAACGTTTTGGTGTTTGGTCAAAAATGGGATTGAACTCATGAATCTTTGTATGTGAGGCGGCTATGCTAATCATTGTACCACACAGAATAAAATATTACCAAAATATTTCCAATTAAAAAGTTGATTGAAGTTGAACATTTTTTTCAAATAATAAATTAATTGATACAATTAACTTTTTATTTAATAAACACTGAAAAACAAAAAATTTTTACGTGATATTAAAGATTACGCAACCTAAATTTTAGGACAAAATATTAAGGACAAATTTATTTAAAATAATAAAATTTTAATAAAACTAGGGTTTAGAATCTTTACTTCAAATTTTTTTTTAATTAAATTTAGGTCACAAATTTCCTAAATTTGCGTCCCTCCTCTAAGGTCGCATGTCTTTGGACTAAGGCAAATTTTCCTTAAAGTAAAGAACACACATTTCTGATTTAAAGAAATTGTCCTTAAATTAACTGACATATTGAATCTTTGGATTTAAGATAAAAACGCTTCAAATATAGGCTAAGACTTATTTGAGGATTTAGCATCTTTGGTTTAAAGCTTTTTTGGAATTAAGAAAACATTTTTATACCCTCCACCATAGGATGGGGGTATATTAACTTTGTCATTCCATTTGTAACACATAGAAATATTTCTCTTAGACCCCATAAAGTATATATATTCTGGGTCGTGGCGAAATTCTGAGTCGTCTGTTGAAATCACGCTAACTTCCGAACGAAACAAGCTATCGACTAGAAACTGGGCACAAGTAGTTGCTATTGATGTAGGTCGGATGGTATTGAAAATGGGCCATATCGGTCCACTTTTACGTATAGCCCCCATATAAACGGACCCCCAAATTTGGCTTGCGATTGCTCTAAGAGAAGCAAATTTCATCCGATCCGGCTGAAATTTGATACATGGTGTTAGTATATAGTCTCTAACAACCATGCAAAAATTGGTCCACATCGGTCCATAATTATATATAGCCCCTATATAAACCGATCCCCAGATTTGACCTCCGGAGCCTCTTAGAGGAGCAAAAGTCATCCGATCCGAATGAAATTTGGTCCGTGGTGTTAGTATATTGTCTCTAACAACCATGCCAAAATTGGTCCATATCGGTCCATAATTACATATATAGCCCCCATATAAGCCGATCCCCAGATTTGACCTCCGGAGCCTCTTAGAGGAGCAAAATTCATCCGAACCGGTTGATTGTGGGTTCGATTCCTGCTTCGACCGAACACCAAAAAGTTTTTCGTGGTGGATTATCCCACACTGAAAAAAAAGCATACTCGGTTCCAAAGATTTTGTCTTTACTTTAAAAAATTTGGTATTGATTCCGAGCCAAAGAAGCGGAGAATACAAGTAAGGGTACTTTGAAGTCACAATTCTCTTTTAAATTTAGGTTTTGTGTACTTGCTTCTAGGAAGCAAATTTTAATTTTTCGCGTTCTCAGTATTTTTCTTCATATGCTATCAAAGTCCTTTAAAAACGAGTTAACGGCAACTTTATTTTCCAAATTAGGACTCGACTTCCAGTAGAAATTATGCTATGTTTGAAGTAAAAAACTTCTTTAAAATAAAGTTTTGAAAAACATGTCCTATATTTGAACGATTTTTTGCTTTGTAGTCAAGATGCAAAAAGACAACAAATTTAAAGACAATTTCATTAAATTTAAAGAATTTTTCTGTATTATTAAAGTCAAGTTGACCTTAGCCTATAAATTTTTTCTTTCATGTTAAGATACCCATTTTTAAGTCAAATCACTTAATTATAAGGACAATACGACTTCATTGACAAGTTTATCGACTTTTGGACAAGAAAAATAACTTTATTTTAGAGAAATGCGTCTTCTATGCTAAGTAAAATTTCTATTCGTATTTTAAAGACATGAAATCTTTGACCTCACGACAATATTTTTTTCAGTGCACCTCAGTAATGCTGGTGACATTTCTGAGGGTTTCAAAGCTTTTCTATGTGGTTTCACTGCAATGTGGAACGCCGTTCGGACACGGCTATAAAAAGGAGGTCCCTTGTCATTGAGCTTAACATGGAATCGGTCAGCACTCAGTGATAAGAGAGAAGTTCACCAATGTGGTATCACAATGGACTTAATAGTCTAAGTGAGCCTGATACATCGGGCTGCCACCTAACCTAACCTAAAGATGTTCTTTATTTTAACTGCACAGGAAGTTCATTGGAGTCAATGTCTTTATAATTTGCTTTTTTTTCATATTTTTAATGGGAAATTTATTGCTTTTTTGTGTTTCAAATAGGTTAAAAACACACCCAGAAAAAAGTGACCCCTTCTTTAAGTTAAAATGAACTCATTGTGAAGAAAGTTGAACTTCGTATAGCGCCAAAGACATTTTTATTTGTTTGAACGATGTGATTTTCGTAGAAATTAGGAATAATGCATTCCATATATTAGTTAACATTTTCCTATATTGATATACCACTATACTACAGAATGAAACAATTTAACTAATTTGAATTCATATATGAAATGATTTTATTGAAATTTTTTCATTCATTTCGACAAATCTTACACATTTGTGGTAAAATTTTTACTTCATAATTAGAACTGCTTACCTTCGTTTTTAAATACAATTTTATTTATTTCTATAAGCAATTTTATCTTCAATAAAAGACATGTTTTATTAATATATTGAATATATTTATTAAGAATCAACAGCATCGAATCTCTTTGAAATATTAGTTTATTATTCCACTATTTCCAATTTCCGTGTGATATTATCAACTGTAAAACGCACTTTATCTTCTTCTTGTACTTTTCACTTTTAATAAGTTGCTGCCTAACGATTTTGTCCTCCTTTTACAATTTCAATACCTACAAATATAAAAAATCATAAAACATTTTAGTTGCAAAAGGTTAGCGTCACTGAATATTACCTGATAACTGAAGATTCCAAAATGAAGACAAATGAAAGGGTTGTTATTCTGCTGGCGTTTTCTTTCTTTATACACTATCACGAACATTGATAGATTTATTTAAAAAAAAAACGAAAATTTTTCTCACTAATTTAAAATAACAAATATTTTATATATTTTATTTGTTATTAATTATATTATTTTACCATATTATTTTTTAACAATCTCTCCGTATACCAAAACAACGCGATTCCAACTAAAAAAACAACCGACGCGCAAATATATCGATTACACCCACGCGCAAACACATCGATTACGATGACAGGTATCGATTACAGGTAGACAATAGAAATTTAGGAAAATTTCCTATATTCTAACAAGAGTGTTTCCTTAAGTTTTGAAAGGCTTGCATACTTCTTAGTACGAATGAACTAAAATATTTTTCTATGCCAAGTGTTGTTCGTATGTATGAAAAACTTTCTATTATAAAGGAAGTCGCAATTATCATTTTATAAGAAATTTTACTAATTTTGAGGAAACTTGGTTTTAGTTCGGTTTTTGTTTATTTTTACGAATGCTTTGTTATCGGTGAATAAAATTTTCTTTTTCAGTAGTAAATTCTTATAGCCAGCGAAGAAAATAGTATGAGTAAAATTCCATGCCTTATTCTAGTTAATGAACTATTCCTAACTGCTTACAGTTTAGGATTTTTTACTGAAACGAGTAAAATTTATTATTTTTCACAAAAATTTACCTTAATGGAAATAAAATGGATAAACTATATTGATGAAATTTTTTTCCTTTAGTTTCGAAGGCACTTTTTTCTGGGTGCAGATTAAGAATTAATAAAATGGTATAAATTATTTAAATTTAGCCGAATTTTTGGTCACAAAACTTCCAAACAAGCATTATAATGCATTAAAAATCATAAAAATCATATTTGTCAAAATATCACAAAATTTCTTAATTCACATCTCAAACACTGAATTCTTCTCACACTTTAAGTAGTGATGCAAATTCAGTGCAGCGGCTATTGAAATGATAGACACCCGTCCTATGACAAGCCCATGTTAAATTCATCGCTTCTGCGACAATTTGGCTCCACTTCCGGATCCAAAAAGAATATTTTCACTACTTTTTTGGCAACGCTTTTTTTGCTGGATTACTGAAAAGAAAATGCCAGATACCCATCCCGCAGGCCTGACTAAACATATGTTTCAGTGTTGGCCACTACACGTTTCCATAGTCTTTAGCGAGATCTGGCCAGGTGAGATGATTTAATTTGGGTCTTTATTCTTTCCAAATTTAACCATTCTGCTTCTTTTCACCACCACTGAGCATCATGTTTTCATATAATTGAATCATTTAAAAAAATTAATTGAAATTCGATAATGAAATCAATTAATTTTTTAATCAAGTATTTTTTCGTATCCAATTAAAACTGTGGTTGATACTATTATTTTCGTAATTGAAGACATTTCAATTCAAAAATTATTCATTTGGTGATTGAATCAGAAAAAAATTCTTTGTGTCTACGGTGGCTCCATAATTGCATCCCAAAAAAAAGTCTTTAAAGACATCTCGTCTTAAAAAAATTCCATCAGTTTTTTTTAACTTAGTCTTCCGAGTTTTATTAAAAGTTAATTGTATCAAGTTTGAAATATTGGATTAATTAACTTAATGTTTCTAACTTAATGTCAAATAATGTTAATTAATTTATCAACTGAAAAAATTTTGAACTTCAATCAACTTTTTAATTGGAAATATTTTGGTGATATTTTTTCTGTGTAGCTGGAAATCAAATGAAAAACCCCTTGAGTGAATAACAAACTTTTTGTATCCAAGTAAACTTTTCTTTTAGTGTGATATACCATTGAATCAGAAACTCTTATGTTGGGAATTCATGTTCTGTGCATATTAGAATAAACAACGTTACAAGTTCCCTTTTTTGTTTGGCTTGTTTCTTGGTATTATACCCCCACTCCATCACAATAATTTTTCAAACGTACTTTCATTACGAACAAACCAAAAAAAAAGGGTTTAATTAGGACATGATCACATGTGAAGGCATATTAACTTAACGATACTCATTAGAAACCAAACAAAGACATAAATTTTCTTCCAAAGTATTTTTTTTTTTTTGCTTTTCTACTTATCCATATGTCAAACCCTTCTTCCTAGCAAATATGCATATAGAAGAGTGGCACCAGCACCAGCTGTATGCCAGTCTATAGACACTTGTGTCGCATATTCAACCTCGACTGGAATATGAAATACAAATTTATTGTTGTGTGCATTTAGGCTGAACATTTTAAATGGCTGATATGTGCGTATAAAATGCGTATATACAATTGCGTGCGAGTGTGTGTTTGTGTGCGTCAGGGGTGAGTACATATCGCTCTGAACATGTTCACCTTGGCCTTAGAATTTTGTTGACGTTATATAAACACATTTATAATTTAGTCTAATTAGTAAGACAATCAATTAAAGCGTGTCTTTGGAGATGGATTGTAATAATTCCCCTAAAATCTATAAAACGCAAAGAATATTTAGGTACTGGCATTATAAATGCGTTGTAAGAGAAATGACTAAGAAATTTTATCCAACTCGAATGTATTTGCAAATGGGCTAAAATTCTTTTCAAAATCTATGTTTTTATTGGGTACACGATATGGTCTCTTTGTAATCTAACTTCAACTCATTTTTTATATCCTATAGCACTGTGTAGAACAGGTATCAGAGGGGTGGCTGATATATATTGCATCTAACCTTATTTCTAAAACGCTCGCCTGACAGCTGACGGTGACAGTGCAAGAGCTCACTGTTGTAGAAAATGTGTAGATTAGTCAAAGTTCCGCAGAGCAGGGATGATAAATAATGTTGACGAAAAAGTACTAAAAATTTACTTTTCGAAGCCAAAAGGTGCTAGAATTACATAAAACCAAACATAAATATTATCGTAAAAGCATACGATATTTAAATCTAGACCGATTTGGACCATCTTTTTTAGTATTCCTAAAAAAAATCTTATATTTCAAAATTTTATTTCGATAGAAAATTTTGTCTAAATTTTATTTCTGCAGATTTTTTTTTTAATTTAACTTCTATAGTAAATTTTGTCAAAATTTTATTTCTATTGAAAATTTTGTCAACATTTTATTTCTATAGAAAATTTTTTCAAAATTTTATTTTTGCGAAAATTTTGTCAACATTTTATTTCTATAGAAAATTTTTTCACAATTTTATTTCTATAGTAAATTTTGTCAAAATTTTATTTCTGTAGAAAATTTTTCAAAATTTTCAGAAAATTTTGTCAAAATTTTATTTCTGCGAAATTTTTGAAAAAATGTTATTTTTATAGAAAGTTTAGTCAAAATATTATTTTTATAGAAATTTTCTTAAAATTTTTATTTCTATAAAAAATGTTGTCAAAAATTTATTTCTATAGGATATTTTGTCAAAGTTTTATTTCTATAGAAATTTTTTTCAAAATTTTATTTCTATTGAAAATTTTGTCAAAATTGTATTTCTATAGAAAATTTTTTCACAATTTTATTTCTATAGTAAATTTTGTCAAAATTTATTTCTTCAGAAAATTTTGTCAAAATTTTATTTCTATAGAAAATTTTGTCAAAATTTTATTTCTGCGAAAATTTTATCAAAATTTTATTTCTATAGAAAATTTTGTCAAAATTTTATTTCTTCAGAAAATTTTGTCAAAATTTTATTTCTGCGAAAATTTTGTCAACATTTTTTTATATAGAACAATTTTTTTTTAAATTTAATTTCTATAGTACATTTTATCAAAATTTTATTTCTATAGAAAATTTTGTCAAAATGTTATTTCTATAGAAAATTTTGTCAAAATGTTATTTCTATAGAAAATTTTGTCAAAATGTTATTTCTATAGAAAATATCTTGAAAGTTTTATTTCTATAGAAAATTTTGTCATTAATTTATTTGTATAGGAAATTTTGTCAAAACTTTATTTCTGCAGAAAATTTTGTCAAAATTTTATTTCTGCGAAAATTTTGTCAACATTTTAATTCTATTGACAATTTTTTTCACAATTTTATTTCTATAGAAAATGTTGTCAAAATTTTATTTCTATAGAAAATTTTGTCAAAATTTTATTTCTTCAGAAAATTTTGTCAAAATTTTATTTCTTCAGAAAATTTTGTCAAAATTTTATTTCTTCAGAAAATTTTGTCAAAATTTTATTTCTTCAGAAAATTTTGTTAAAATTTTATTTCTATACAACATTTTTTTTAATTTATTTTGTATAGTAAATTTTGTCAAAATTTTATTTCTATTGAAAATTTTGTCAAAATTTTATTTTTATTGAAAATTTTCTCAAAATTTTATTTCTATTGAAAATTTTGTCACAATTTTTATAAAAAATTTTGTCAAAAGTTTATTTCAATAGAAAATTTGCAAAAACTACCAAAATGAAGAATTGTACCAATCTACAGAACAGTAAAGAATTTACCATTCTTTGTAGAATTCTAGGAAGCCACCGTAGTGCAATGGTTAGCATGCCCGCCTTTCATACACAAGGTCTTGGGTTCGATTCCTGCTTCGACCGAACACCAAAATGTTTTTCAGCGGTGGATTATCCCACCTCAGTAATGCTGGTGACATTTCTGAGTGTTTCAAAGCTTCTCTAAGTGCTTTCACTGCAATGTGGAACGCCGCTCGGACTCGGCTCTAAAAAGGAGGTCCCTTGTCATTGAACTTAACTTGGAATCGGGCAGCACTCAGCGATGAGGAGGAGTTCACCAATGTGGTATCACAATGGACTGAATAGTCTAAGTGAGCCTGATACATCGGGCTGCCACCTAACTTAACCTTGTAAAATTCTATCAACTCAGGGGCCAGCTCTAAGCATTATTGTTAAAGACACCATGTGTGTATGTCGTCTCCTTCTGGGCCTTTCAAATACATACACTATCTTATAATACTTTGTTCCTAAGTGTGGAGAAAAAAAAAAAAAAGATTTCATGTTTCACATTTGCGGACGAATGTGGTAGAGACTATATGTTGAGATCCTGTAATAAAAACTAAAATATCCTCATTGTGGAATATGTTTATTTCTTCAATGTTCGCTATTTATAATTTTTAGAGTTGAGTTTATATCTGAGAAACGTTCATATTTAGGTCAAAATAACTCTATATAGAGTAATTGTGATGAAAAATAGAAAAAGCAGTGTGTGATGGCTGTGTAGACCGTTTGACTTCCATAATTCTAGCCAAATGGGGCTAATGTGAACAAATTCAAACTGATTTTAAAATTCGGATATTTTGATTAAAATTTTAATTGAATCAGTTAATTTTTTAAAGGTTTACGTTTTCAAATTCACTTAATTTTTTAATTGGAAATATTTTGGTGACATTCTTTTCCTTTGTACAAACCATTTTATTCGAGAGGCCCTATGCCGTAATAGACCTTATTAGCCAAGTGCAACATTTCAATAGCTTTATGGTGTTTGAAACATTTATTCTTTTATTGTGATTATATTGTATGCTTTTTAAAGTATGTATATATTGTAACTTTTCAATTGGTATATGTAAAAATCCTATTTTTCTCCCTGTTGTCATAGCAGTATATGATTGCCTTTTTTTTTTTGGTCTTGTAAATTTCCCTCAGTAATTAAATTATCATTTTTTAAATGACGATACATACACCTACGACAATATCAAAATTATTATATGGCATTTATGAAATTCAATATTAATAACATAATAAAACAAAATGTCAATTAAAAATGTAACGTATACCAAGTCTCAATGGTTATATTTTGCCGACATATAATTGTTTAACATTTTTGTTTTGCTATTCATTTTTTCCATCAAACTTGTATATCTCAAGGATTTTTTCCAAATGACAGATTTTATTGCATATATATTCATTTGAAAAGTGCAAATTAATTTAATTAGCATAAAATTTGATTTTTTCTATCGCATATACAGTTAGTCTTAGGAAAATATTGGCATAGGTGTGTTTATTACAAATAACATTTGCTTCAACATTTACATTTGTAATAAAAGGTATATAAAGTATAGCAAAAGAGAACTATGACTATATAAAAAGTATATACATTCTTGATCAGGGAGAACTTCTAAGATGATATAACCATGTTCGTCTGTCTGTCTGCTGTAATCACGATACAGCCTTCATTAATGGGGCTATCGCCCTGCAATTTGGTACAGATTCGTTCTTTGTTTGCAGTAGAGGTGTGCGCGTGAGTTAAATTTCACTCACATTCACGAAGCACAATTTTTATTCACGCACGATACGTTTGTTAGCCACTCACACTCACGCACATTCACGAAATGAAAAAAGTACTCACGCACCAACTACTTTTAAAGACTCACGCTCCCGCGCGATTTACGACAATTCACGTGACTCACGACAAATTCACGAGACTCACAAAATTTTCCAGCCGGGCATGCGCAAAGGTAACAAAATTCATGAATAGTATATAGATCGACAGCTAAATTAATTTCAGTTAACATACGAGTAAGAATTAAATCTTTATTTTTTTTCATTAAAGTGAAATTTTATTCACACACGTTCACGAACCGATTTTATTTTTCACGTATGACATATTTGTTACAGTCCCATTCACGAGAGTTACTTCAGATTTTGTTCACGACTCACGTGAACAAAATCTGTAAAAGCCGAAGAAAAAATTTGATTGCGTTGGATACCAAAAAAATTGTCAATTGCTCAAAAAAGGGCTCGTGTCGATTGTTCAAAAGAGCTGCTCCAAAAATATGATCGCGGTGCATCGAAACACGTCAATGCATCATGCATTTGCGCGTATGAGGATAAAAGTAAACAGCAGTCGACTGCATGGGTGTTTCAAGATGAACTAAATCCAACAAAAATTGCTCACGTGCGAAGCATTTCCAAGCAAGTGATCGCCTTTTTATACCCTCCACCATAGGATGGGGGGTATATTAACTTTGTCATTCCGTTTGTAACACGTCGAAATATTGCTCTAAGACCCCATAAAGTATATATATATATATATATATATATATATATATATATATATATATATATATATATATATATATATATATATATATATATATATATATATATATATATATATATATATATATATATATATATATATATATATAAATATATATATATATATATATATATATATATATATATATATATATATATATATATATATATATATATATATATATATATATATATATATATATATATATATATATATATATTCTGGGTCGTGGTGAAATTCTGAGTCGATCTGAGCATGTCCGTCCGTCTGTTGATATCACGCTAACTTCCGAACGAAACAAGCTATCGACTTAAAACTTTGAACAAGTAGTTGTTATTAATGTAGGTCGGATGGTGTTGCAAATGGGTCATATCGGTCCACTTTTACGTATAGCCCCCATATAAACGGATCCGCAAATTTGGCTTGCGAGGCCTCTAAGAGAAGCAAATTTCATCTGATCCGGCTGAAATTTGGTACATGCACCCTCAAAAAAAATCGCTTCTTTAACATATGTTCCAAACATATTTTGCAGGAAGCACATATATTATTGGATACTGCCGAAACATTAATATGTTTGTTTTATGTGAACATATTATATGTTTGGAAGCATTTTGAGCCCAAAAATATTATATGCTTGGAAGAATTTTTCCCAAAGACGATTGTGCTCATTTCCCAACATACTCGTAATTTTCACTTCGACGAAATATTTTAGTTCTTGGCACCTTTTTCTGTAATACAAATAATGTTGAAGAAATTATTCAATTTTATAAATTTTACCTTTCGCCTGCACGGAGAATCGAACCGAGGACCATACAGTTTGTAAACCAACACACTATCCACTGGGCTACGTAGCTGTTATAGTCACCAGTAGATAATTATCGTTATAAGTTACATTTATATAGCATAGTTTGCAGCGCCCACGAGCCCATGCAAACATAACATTATTTAAAAGAAACATACATTTGTTTGCCACGTGGAGCAGTGGTTAGCATGTCTGCCTTGCATGCAAAGGGTCGTGGGTTCAATCCCTGCTCGGACCGAACACTTTTTTTTTTTTAATTTACACATTTATATTTATACTATATTAAATTTTTATAACGAAACTTCGAAATGTGGGTTATTAAAGATTTATAGTCAGTAACAGTGCTTGATATAAACGAAATTGACTGATTTTTGGATAATATATCATATTTTTTTTATTGCAAAAATAGCAATTTTGTTTTTGGTACAAAACTTTAAAATTTATAATATAAACATAAATTTATTTAGGCGTGAACAGTTTTTTACTAGCATTTAAAACCATCGCTCTGAAATGCCTTTTAATTTTCTTTAATAATTCATTGTAAAATAAACTTTTTATATTGTTTTAGCTGCAAAACTCGAACTTAATGCCCCCTTTTATATTTGAAGGTGTCCGTCAACTCCTCGTGGACTACTTATTAATAAAGAGGAACTAAACTTTGTTTTTATATATTTTACTGTGTAATTTTTCACTATTTCCTCCTTATTTCATTTTACTGTCCCAACTCTAAAAAGAGTATAGTGCCCTTTCGTTATTTTTATGAAGACCCCTGATTTCTTTTAAAGTACCAAGAAAAAGATTGCGCCCATAATGCCAAAATGATAAACAAAACACATGTCCACACATACATAAAATGCTGCTCTCAAGGCAAAAACATATGCTGTTTGTTTTTCAAATGTCTATTCTCTTGGTTCCGAATGTCTATTCTCTTTATTCAAATTAAATAATATTTAGACTTAAGCATATCAAATTTTTGGCCTTACCATAAAACAGTTTTCCGAAACAACATACAAGCGGTTTCACAGAAATTGTTCTCTTTTTTTCCCGGTTTCCATCTCTATTTCTTTCTCTATATGTTACTCTCTCTGTCGCATTGAATAAAATATCACTACATATGTATGTTTAGTCGAAATTTGTAAATTTATATATGTTTGCATTCACACATATGATTTTTATGAAACATTCATGCCCCAAACATAATATATTCTAACATATTAACATAGATGTCCCAAACATTTAGTGTTAGTTTAGGAACATTACATGTTTGTACTTAAATATATTGTGTTTTAAAATTGTGCCCGAAACACATTTTGTTTACATCGGAACATATAAAAAACATATATTTCTAACAGTGTGGTGTTAGTATATGGTCTCTAATAACCATGCAAAAATTGGTCCACATCGGTTCATAATTATATATAGCCCCCATATAAACCGATCCCCCGATTTGGATTGCGAGGCCTCTAAGAGAAGCAAATTTCATCCGATCCGGCTGAAATTTGGTACATGGTGTTAGTATATGGCCTCATATAAACCGATCACCAGATTTGACCTCCGGAACCTCTTGGAAGACCAAAATTCATCTGATTCAGTTGAAATTTGGTACGTGGTGTTAATATATGGCCTCAAACTCCCATGCAGAAATTGGTCGGTAGCGGTCCATAATTATTATATATAGACCCCATATAAACCGATCTCCAAAGCCCGTTGAAAGAGAAAAATTCTTCCCATTCGGTTGAAATTTGGTACGTGATGTTAGTATATGGTATCCAACGACCATGCAGGAATTGGTACCTATCAGTCCATAATTATATATAGTTCCCATATAAACCGATCCCCAGATTTGACCTCCGGTGCCTTTTGGAGAAGCAAAATTCATCCGATCTGCTTGACATTTGGTACGTGGTGATAGTATATGATATTTAACAACCATGCCAAAAGTGGTCCATATCAGTCCATAATCATATATAGCCCCATATAAACCGATCCCGAGATTTGGTTTTGGAGCCTCTTGGAGGAGCAAATTTCATCCGAGTGAGTTGAAATTTGGTACATTGTGCTAGTATATGGTCGTTAACATACCATGCCTAACTAGGTCCATATCGGTCTATAGTTATATATAGCCCTCAGATAAATCGATCCCCAATCACACAAAAATTGGTCCATATCAAGTGCATAATTTTATATACCCCCCATATAAGCGACCCCCATATTTCAATTCTGGCTCTCTACGTACCGTGCAAAAAGTCCATATCGATTCGTAATTATTTGTAGACTTAACTATACATAACTTTTTTGTCTAATATATACCACGTATGGACTAACTCACAATTTAGAAAACGATGTTAAGAAGTTTTAAGATACCACAACACAAGTAATTCGTAGAAGTTTCTACGCAATCCATGGTGGAGGGTACATAAGATTCGGCCTGGCCGAACTTACGGCCGTATATACTTGTTTCAGTTAAACTGGACATGTCAATTCTGAGTTATACATAACCATTGGTTTGCCAGGTGTCTTCGAAGAAATCAGGAAAACCAACCTACGAAGACGGGTACCTCTTTACCACTACAATGCGAGCTCTCATTCATTGGCTCAAACAATTGCCCAGCAAAAAATTTGGATGTTCTTTTTAAGGCACAACTTTAAAAGAACTTCCAAAAATTTCTTTCCAAAGATGTTCTTTATTTTAACTGTACAGGAAGTTCTTTCATATATCATGGGTAATTTGAACTGTTTTTTGTTACAAATAGGTGAAAAGCAGAGTAAGAAATAATAAAATGGTACAAATGATTCAAATTTTATCGAAAAATGCTGAATCCTTACCAGAAAAATTGCGATTTTTTTGGAAATATTTGAAATCAAACGTCTCCAGACTAGCGTTAGAATGCATTAAAATCATAAAATATTATAAAAATTATTTATTTGGCAAAATATCACAAAATTGTTTAATACACACCGAAAACTTTGAATTCGGATCACACCTTATGAAGTGATGCAAATTCAGTGCAACGGCTGTTGAATATGTGGACATCTGTCCTATGACAAGTCCATGCTTAATTCATCGCTTCTACGCCAATTTTGCACCACTTCCGGATCCAAAAAGAAAATGTTCACTACGGCGGTGTTTTCTTTTTTTTTTTGTGCATTTTTGAGCACTGTGAACACCGATTCGATGGGTTATCCATCGTATAGTCATGACTTGGCGCCGTTGATTTCTTTTTATTCGCGTACGTAAAAAATAAATGATGTTGACCCCGCAACATGTTTCGCCACCTGAGAAAACGGTTGATGCTTTCAAAATGTTTGTTTTGGAGATACCTCAATCAGGGTGGCAAAAGTGCTTCGACAATTAGTTGAAACGCATGTAAAAGTGACCAGCAAAAAAATTTGGAAGTTCTTCTAACGGCACGACTTTAAAAGTACTTCCAAAAATGTCCTCCCAAAGATGTTCTTTATTTTAACTGCACAGGAATTTCATTTGAGTAAATTTTTTTATAACTAGCATTTTTCATATTTTTAATGGGAAATTTAAAATTTTTTTGTTTCAAATAGGTTAAAAACAGATCAATAACTACTAAAATAGTGCAAATTATTTAAATTTTGCCGAAAAAAATGTTAAATCATTTCCAAAAAAATTGCGAATTTTTGAAAATATTTGATGCCGAACGTTCCGGACAAGCGTTATAATGTATTAAAAATCATAAAAAATTTTAAAAATTTTTTATTTGTCAAAATATCAAACAATTTCTTAATTCACATCCAAAACACTGGATTCGCATCACACCTTAAGTAGTGAGACAAATTCAGTGCAACGGTGGTGAAATGGTGGACATCCCTCCTATGACAAGCCCATGTTAAATTCATCGATTCTGCGTCAATTTTACATTATTTCCGGATCCAAAAAGAACATTTTCACTACTTTTTTGGCGACGCTTTTTTTGCTGGGTATATAAATCTTAATGGAGAATATTTTGAAAAATAACAAAACGATTTTTGGACAATAATATATAACACGACAATAATATATACTCTTATGGATAAGGAATTTAAGAAATTTCTTGGACAACAATTGGAATGGCTCAGGAGTTATTAAAAAATTTAAATTTTGCATTTTGCTGCTTGTCTCGAGCATTTCCATCACAATAAAATTAATCCTTAGTCCAAACAAAAGAACAAATTCAAAGATATCTAGCTTAGTAGATGATTTTTTGTTTTGTTGTCAAAAACAATTTTCCAAAACGACAAAAAGAGGAAAATTATTTTTGTAAAAATTAAAATTTTGTTTTGTGTGTTTTTAGTTTGTGCTTGCTGGCATCCCTTGCAAAATTAGATTATTCCATTAAAATACGTATTTTCTAATGGCTTAAAAAATTAACTTTTACATTCAAACATCATTATTCAAAATATTTGTTTTTCTATTGTAAATGGCAGCAACATAAAAAAAAATAAAACCTGAACGAACATTCTGTCATGTCGTCATTCAGTCTTCCGTATCCGTTTTAAAACAGATTATGATGTAATAAAACCATTAGGAATTTCTTAAAAACAAAAAGACAATAAAATAATAAAAAAAAAAAACATCTAAGACATTGTTGTTGTCTACGGTAGTATCCTCTAGAATATCATTAAGCCCAGGAAACTGACAGCCTTTTGTATTACGTACACAAAAATATTAAACACTGCCGAGAAGAGAATCTCTATTCTCTGCAACTATGACAAGAACGTACTTGGCTTTGCTACATCATCTTTGCAAGTTTTTCTAAAGCTTAGAAATAATTTAAACGAACTGAAACAAAACCAACCATGGCAAAGTTCATGGAAAACATGAAACAAGCGAAAAGTTTTCAAACTTTAAGTCTATAATTTCATTAAAGGAAATTTAAGCCTTTTCCTCCAAAACAAAGTTCACCCTGAAGACGAAGAAAACAATAAAAAGAAGAGATGAGTGTCCAAAACTGTGAAGGGAAGAAGTGACTTAAAGGAAGGAAACGGTTAAAGCTATAAAGCGAATGTTGCCCGCACAAATCTGCCCTTGGATGTGGTTGTTGGGTATCAGCAAAAGTGGCGAGCCAATATTCCAAAGAAAAAATTGTGTCTTGAATTTTGGTTTAAGACCATTTTTTTGTTGTTTATTTTTTTTTTTTTTTCATAAATATCCAATTTCCAATGATGACAATATGATTACCTCTAAAATTGGAAATATTAGGTGCAGGGAAATCCATTAGCTGGTCTCTAACAACCATGCAGGAATTGGTCCATATCGGTCCATAATTATATGTAGCCCCCATATAAACCGATCCCCGGATGAAATTTGCTTCTCTTATATGGAGGCTATACGTAAAAGTGGATCGATATGGCCCATTTGCAATACCATCCGACCTACATCAATAACAACTACTTGTGCCAAGTTTCAAGGCGATAGCTTGTTTCGTTCGGAAGTTAGCATGATTTCAACAGACGGACGGACATGCTTAGATCGACTCAGAATTTCACCACGACCCAGAATATATATACTTTATCGGGTCTTAGAGCAATATTTCGATGTGTTACAAACAGAATGACAAAGTTAATATACCCCCATCCTATGGTGGAGGGTATAAAAATGCTCGTATTTCGTTTGCTGAAAAATACAAGTTTTGGGACGAAGAGTTCGAAACGGTTATATTTAGCGACGAAAAGAAATTCAATTTGGATGATCCTGATAGGTTAGGTTAGGTTATGTGGCAGCCCGATGTATCAGGCTCACTTAGACTATTCAGTCCATTGTGATACCACAGTGGTGAACTTCTCTCTTATCACTGAGTGCTGCCCGATTCCATGTTAAACTCAATGACAAGGGACCTCCTTTTTATAGCCGAGTCCGAACGGCGTTCCACATTCTAGTGAAACCACTTAGAGAAGCTTTGAAACCCTCAGAAATGTCACCAGCATTACTGAGGTGGGATAATCCACCGCTGAAAAACTTTTTGGTGTTCGGTCGTAGCAGGAATCGAACCCACGACCTTGTGTATGCAAGGCGGACATGCTAACCATTGCACCACGGTGGCTCCCTGATCCTGATGGTCATCATAAATATTGGCAAGATTCTCGTTACCCTCGTCAAACTTGCTATAAACGCTTTAGGAGCACGAGGAAAATATGTTTTGTCCCCACTAAAATGTACGCAGAGATATATGTCGATTTATTGGATAGCAATTTAATAGATTTTGCAGATGAGTTATATGGTGAAGTTTGGACTTTCCAACAAGATAATGCTCCCATCCATGTTGCATGCCTTTTAAGTCTCGTGATATACCTTTACTGAACTGGCCAGCCCTAAGTCCCGATCTAAATCCTATAGAAGTTCTCTGGGGCATATTAACCGCTAAGGTATTTGCGAAGTCTAAGCAATATACAACACCCAAAGAACTTAAGTCTGCAATTATGGCAGAATGGGAAAAAATGGATATGGCAACTCTGACCTACGTGTAGACAAAAGACGATTCTGTGCCAAATTTCAGAGCGGTAGCTCCTTTATTGAAAACTGTAGCGTGATTACAACAGACAGACAGACAGACGTCCAGACGAACAGACGGACATGCTTATATCGTCTTAGAATTTCTCCCTGATCAAGAATATATATGCCCCCATAACCATTCTATGGTGGTGGGTATAATTATCAGAGTAACCTATTGTTCGACATTTTTCAAAAGTTCGAATGCGATTCGAATGGCCAAAATGAAACAGATTTCTAAGAGTTTGTCCGAGAGTGGTTCCTAAGGACCTGTCTATGGGATGCTTCTGCTAATTTGTCGAAGGACGTGTCCCTTGAAATGAGTCCAAGACGTGTCCTAAAGTGTAACTTTACTCCGGCAATGACAAACTCATGTTAAAGTGACCGGTCCCTTCCATACGTTTTGACCAGAACTGGGACTGGTCCATACACACCAGGGACTAGTCTTGTACCGGTCCTGTGGTTGTTCCACTACCCGTAGGGTATTTTCTTTTACCTTTTTATACTCACCACCATAGAATGATTATGGGGGTATAATAAGTTTGCCGTTCCATTTGTAATACATCGAAATATCTATTTTCGACTATATAAAGTAAATAAATTCTTGATCAGGGAGAAATTTTAAGACGATATAAGTATGTCCGTCTGTCTGTCTATTGTAATCACGCTACAGCCATCCATAATGGTGCTATCGTCCTGAAATTTGGCACAGATTCGTCTTTTGTCTGCATGTAGGTCAAGTTCCCAGCTTTTTATATAGCTCCCATATAAACCGATCCCCCGATTTGGGGTCTTGAGTACTTATACACCCCAATTTTCATGCGATTTGCCTGAAATCAGAAATCTAGAGATATTTAGGTCTACAAAGTTGTGCGCCGTACATGGTGTATATCAGTGCAGGTTTTGGTATAGACCGATCTTCCGATTTGACTTCTTGAGCGTCTAGAGACCCAAATTTTTATGCGATTTGGCTGAAATTAAAAATGTATAGCCCACAAAGAGTTGTGACGAATATACACAGAAAAAAAATATTTCCAATTAAAAAGTTAATTGAAGTTGAAATTTTTTTCAATTAATAAATAAATTGATACAATTAACTTTTTAATCATGATAGAAACATTAAGTTAAATAAGTCAATGATTTAAAATTTTAAAATTTTTAATTAAAAAATTAATTGATACAATTAACTTTTTAATCAAATTCGGAAGACTATTTCAGTTAAAAAAAAGTGCTGATTTTTTTTTAATTAAAAATGTATTTCAAACAACCATTTGTTAATCCAAATAAAAACTCTAAGCCAATTCTGAAAGTAATTAAAAATAGTTACCTTTTTTAATTAATAAATTAATTGAGTTTTGCAATCAACATCAATTAAAATTGATTGAATCAATTAAAAAATTAATTGAAATTTGCTGAAAAAAATCAATTAATTTTTTAATCAAGAATTTTTTCTATGCCCAATTAAAACTGTGATTGATACTATCATTTTCGTGATTGAAGACATTTCAATTAAAAATTTAATTGGATCAATTAATTTGGTGATTGAATCAGAAAAAAAATTGTTTGTGTGTAATGTGTATCGGTCCACGTTTTGATATAGCCCCTATATAGACCGATCTCCAAATTTGACTTCTTGGGCTCTAAAAACCACAATTTTTATCCGATTTGCCTGAAATTCAAAATATTGACATATTTTAGGTCCACAAAAAGGGTATGCTGAATGTGCTGTATATCGGTCCAGGTTTTGGTATAACCCCCATATAGACCCAACTTCCTATTTGATTTCTCGAAAGTATAGAGACCACAATTTTTATATGATTTGGCTGAAATTCAAACTGTAAGGTATTTTAGGTCCACAAAGAGTTGTGGCATATATAGAGTGTAGCGGTTCATGTTTTTATATAGACCCCATATAGGCCGACCACGGTCTATATTTTGGTGTGGCACCCATATAGACCGATCTCCCGTTTTTGAATTCTTGAACCTCTGGACAACACAATTTTTATCTGATCGTCGTGAATTTGTTAATCTATATAATCCTAATATAGACCGGTCTCCCCATTTAACTTCTTGAAAGGATATAAGGCGCACTGGTCATCTAAATTGTACGAAACTAAACGTAAAAATTTCCTGAGTTTACTACTCGTACTCATTCGAATATTGGAGGTAAACATCTATAGAATTTAGATTTCAAATCACATGAAACGCGTTATTCTATCAGATTTTCGGGAACATTTTGACTAGATATTTTTTTCTATGATTCCTCACAAATTCAAATAAAACTGATTCTTATAAATCCAGAATCTGATGTAGCCTCCATATGTAGAAACTAGAGGTGTGCACGTGAGTAATAGTTTACTCACGCTCACGCACACTCACGACAGAAAAATCATACTCACGCACACTCACGCACGATATATTTTGGTAGGACTCACGCTCACGCACACTCACGAAAAGAAAATTTATATTCACGCACACTCACGCACGAAAACGTCGTGACTCACAAAAAATACCGTGACTCACGAAAAATACCGTGAATCACGAAAAATATCGTGACTCACGAATAATTTTATAATTAATTTACCTTACCGAAGTGTCTGAAAACATGAGCATTATTAAAATCGAGAGTGTTATTAAACTCTTAACATCTCAGGTGTCACTAGAATTGTAATTGAATTTAACTCTTAAGCGTTTTATGTTGGTGAGCAGGAATATTGTCGTGAGTGTAATTCGTTACTCACGCACACTCACGAAGATATTATTTTCGTGACTCACGCTCACGCACGACATTTTGTTTTGTTAATCACGCTCACGCACACTCACGCTGTTGTCATGAGCGTGACTCACGACTCACGCACGAATCACGAAAATGTTCGTGAGTCACGACAATTTCGTGTCACGTGCACACCTCTAGTAGAAACTCTTAATGTATATTGCCATTTTCTGGGGAGAATATTTGTCATAAAATCCATCAGGAATTCTATATAGGTTCAATTCACCAGCTACGTTAATAAGTTTTCAAATGAAGCTAGTGTATTTGATTCATGGTTATGGGCATTTAAGATTCCGTCGGACCGAAAGTAATGACGTATATGCTAGTTCTTTATTCTGTTAGTGCTACTTTGTCAAATTAGTGAAAATATGGGGGGAGGGAGAGTGTTGGAAACACCATCACATAATGTCATTAATAGTTTAGGGTACATATGAAAACTAGGTTCGTGGAGGAGACGCAATTTTATAGCCCGCATATGAAGATGTGAAAAAATCAGCGAGTTTATGAGGTTAGAATGTCTTAATTTTTCTTTTACAACCAAATTCTTTTGAAAAGTTCCCAGCTCATTTAGGGGTATTAGAAACAGGCAAGTAATATGAAAAGGCCCCATTTTAATATGTGAAGGAAATGGGATCATAAACTTAAAGGACTGACTGAGACTGCTCAAGATTACTGAACTTGGACATATTCACATATACATATATGGGCTTTTTATCCTCACGTGGCAGACCTTTTCTGTTTCTGTTTCTGTTTCGGCTTCAGTTTTCGTTTTAGTTCTTGATGATGGCGGTGTTATAACCGACTTTTTTTCGTTTTTGGTTCTTTTTTTTTTTTTTGTTAGTCTTGTTAGGCAACAAAAGTTTTTAAGCCAACTTTTGTTGCTGTTGTAGTTTTTGTTGTTGTATATTTTATCCAGTTGGCTTTGTTGGTGTTTCATTTTGCTGGTTTTGGGTTGTTTGGTATTAGGTTTGTTGTATAAATTTTTGTTGTTGTTGGATATTCGTTTTGTTGGTCCCTTGGTTAAAGCAATCTTCTGGAGTGTAGTAACCTTCCATGTGTGTCGTAATTATGCCCAACATAAAAATGTTAAGCGTCTTTGTATTGCTGCCTTTACGCTCCATCATCCATATACTAGGTCATGAGGGTTTTTTTTTTTTTGTTTTGGGGGAGTCTCCAACTTTCCTTAAGCAATATTTTGGTTGAGGGAGGGGGTGGTAGGCTTTGTAACCGAAATTTCCTTCGTTGTCCTAAAGAAATGTTGGTTGCCAAACAAAAGGGCCAGGGCGTGAGAAGAATGTACTTTTACTTTGCCTTGGTACAATGAGCTCAGCAACAACAACAACAACACCGACAATAGCATCCCAAAGAAGACAACAAAACAAAACAAAAAAGGATGAAATGAGGCGATGAGGAACAAACAAACTTTTCAGTTTAACCATAAAAGCTGAGAGTTAGGCAAAAGTTGTTGCTGGCATATACTTTGCCATTCGGAGCCAGCATGATAGCCTTACAAGGACCTGATACTGGCAAAGAAAATCACGTAAATAAGTTCAAATCAAGTTAATTTTTTTAACGTTACTTTCCCCCCAAACCCAGATGCTATGTCTGCTGCTGCTGCTGCCGTTGATAATGATGATACTACGAGGAGGTTAAACAATGGGACATGACACACTTCGGCTATGATGAGAATAATGATTATCCATTTGAAATTATCCATTTTTCATTTAATCGAAATAGGACAGAAATTGTGTGGAGAAGAGTTTGTTTTTACTGGATTTTAATACAAAGTTGTTTATAATAAAATATAATATAAATTCATAAATACAAAAAGTGAAAAGAACATATAATGTCGAAATTAGCGAAATTTCCATCCTTTTTTTCTTTCCTTATACAGAAAAAAGATTTTGTCTTTATACTAATGATTTTGGTATTGATTACGAGCCACAGAAGCGGAGAGTTCAAGTAAGAATATCTTTAAGCAGAGATGGTCGGTCGCAAACTTACCATCTTTGCTTACGACGTATTTTACCATACGTCGAAAACGTCGTAAACCTTTGTAAAATACTTAGTTTTGGACAATATAAGAATTTGTACAGTACACGTTTTTATACCCTGCGCCACACTGTGGAACAGGGTATTATAAGTTAGTGCATATGTTTGTAACACCCAGAAGGAGACGAGATAGACACATGGTGTCTTTGGCAATAATGCTCAGGGTGGGTCCCTGAGTCGATATAACCATGTCCGTCTGTCCATCCGTCTGTCTGTGAACACATTTGTGTGATCAAAGTCTAGGCCGCAATTTGGCACATGTTCCTAATTTGGGTCAGAATAGAACCCTATTGATTTTGGAAGAAATCGGTTCAGATTTAGATATAGCTCCCATATATAAATATCTTCCGCCCGATATGAACTTATATGGCCCCAGAAGCCAGTTTTTGGCCGAATTTGGTTGAAATTTTGCACTAGGAGTACAATTAGTAGTATAGTCAAGTGTGCAAAATTTGATTGAAATCGGTTCAGATTTAGATATAGCTCCCATATATATCTTTCGCCCGATATGGACTAATATGGTCCTAAAAGCCAGAGTTTTGGCCCAATTTGGTTGAAATTTTGCACAGATAGTAGATTCAGCATTGTAGCTATGCGTACCAAATTTGGTTGAAATCGATTCAGATTTAGATATAGCTACCATATATATCTTTCGCCCGATATGGACTTATATGGCCCCAGAAGCCAGAGTTTTGGCCCAATTTGGTTGAAATTTTGCACTAGTAGTACAATTAGCAATATAGTCATGTGTGCCAATTTTGATTGAAATCTGTTCAGATTTAGATATAGCTCCCATATATATGTTTTTCTGATTTCGACAAAAAGGGTCAAAATACCAACATTTTCCTTGTAAAATCCCCACTGCTTAGTCGAAAAGTTGTAAAAATGACTCTAATTTTCCTAAACTACTAATACATATATATGAAGCGATAAATCATATATAAACTTTTGCGAAGTTTCCTTAAAATTGCTTCAGATTTAAATGTTTCCCCTATTTTTTTTACCAAAATTGTGTTCCACCCTAGTGCATTATCCTATAGATTTTGAGTCTATAGATTTTGTAGAAGTCTATCAAATTCTGTCCAGATCGAGTGATGTATGTATTTGGGACAAACCTTTATATATAGCCCCCAACACATTTGACGGATGTGATATGGTATCGAAAATTTAGATCTACAAAGTGGTGCAGGGTATAATATAGTCGGCCCCGCCCGACTTTAGACTTTCCTTACTTGTTTTTAATCGGTTTATATGGGGGCTATATACAATTATGGACCGATGTGAACCAATTTTTGCATAGTTGTTAGAGATCATATACTAATACCAAGTACCAAATTTCAGCCGGATCGAATGAAATTAGAGGCTCCGAAAGCCAAATCGGGGAATCGGTTTATATGGGGGCTATCTATAATTATGGACCGATGTGGACCAATTTTTAGATAGTAGTTAGAGACCATATATTTACACCATGTACAAAATTTCAGCCGGATCGGATGAAATTTGCTTCTCTAAGAGGCTTCGCAAGCCAAATCTGGGGATCGGTTTATATGGGGGCTATATATAATTATGGATCGATGTGGACTAATTTTTGCGTGTTTGCTAAATACCATATACTAACTACATATACCAAATTTCAGCCGGATCGGATGAAATATGCTTCCCTTAGAGGCTCCGCAAGCCAAATCTGGGGATCGGTTTATATGGGGGCTATATATAATTATGGACCGATGTGGACCAATTTTTGCACGGTTGTGAGATACCATATACTAACACCATGTACCAATTTTCAACCGGGTCGGATGAATTTTGCTCCTCCAAGAGGCTCCGCAAGCCAAATCTGAGCGTCGGTGGCTATACGTAAAAGTGGTCCGATATGGCCCATTTGCAATACCATCCGATCTACATCAATAACAACTACTTGTGCCACGTTTCAAGTCGATAGCTTGTTTCCTTCGGAAGTTAGCGTGATTTCAACAGACGGACATATTTAGATCGACTCAGAATTTCACCACGACCCAGAATATATATACTTTGTGAGGTCTTAGAGCAATATTTCGATGTGTTATAAACGGAATGACAAACTTAGTATATCCCCATCCTATGGTGGAGGGTATCAGAAAGAAAAATTTCAGTGGGTTGTGGAAAATTTCGAAAAAAAATAAAATTTAACTACACTCAAAAAAGGTTTACTTGGACCCAATACCAAAATCCTTAAGGATTTTGGTATTGATTCCGAGCCAAAGATGCGGCTTCTTTAAAATAAAGACATTTTTTGCGGACGCCAGGGAGGTTAAGTCTAGGATCAAATAAATTAAAATTGGACACAGATCTCATTCATAGAGTTTTTATTTTCTTTTTGCGATGTATTAATAAAGGTATTTATGTACAAACAAATTCCAATTTCAAACTCCAAATTATGTCAGGTACTTCAAATTAAAAACAGTTTTCTTGATGCTAAAAAAAAAAAACTTTGAACCAAAAATGCAAATCCTTAAAATAAGTCTTCCCTATATTTGAAGCGTTTTTATCTTAAATTTAAAAATTCAATATGTCAGTTGAGTTAGAGACGATTTCTTTAAATTAAAAATGTTTTTCTTTATTTTAAGGAAAATTTGCCTTACTTCAAAGATCTACAACTTCAGCAGGGAGACGCAAATTTCAAGATTTGTGTCTTAAATTTAATGAAAAAAATTTTTGAAGCAAGGATTATAAACCTTCTTTTAATTAAAATGTCATTGTTATAAAGAATTTTGTCCTTAGCATTGCGTAAATTTTGAGTCCTACAATTTAAGTTGCATAATCTTCCATATTAGGTCAATATTTTTTTCAGTGTACAAACTAATAAGTTTTTGGCAATAAAAATAAGTTAAATTGAGCGATAGTACTACGAACATTTTTTTCGGTGTTCTCGATATAAGTATATACCCTGCGACATATGGGTCTAGATAAAAACGAATTGCCCCACATAAATCGATGTTCCGGTTTGATTTATAGAGCCTCCTTGTGACTCCTTTTCAGCCGTATATTCTTGTTAGTTCTATCTACCTATTGCATGAGAAACAAGAGTGCACACAGAATTGAATCTAGCTCAAGGTTAAGAATATTTCTGTATTGTTTTTGTTTCTTTGCCATGTACTTTAAGTTGTAAAAGCTGCAGGCAAATAAATGTATCACTTTAAAGATACATTTTAAGAGGCCAAAGTGAAACACATATGTACATGTCTTTCGGCAGTGCCTTTAGGCCACGGTTTTAGACAACAATGAAATAACGAAAGTTTATACAGCATTTATAATAGCACAAAAAAACAAGATAATTGAATATAATTACATTTCCTTATAGCAAATTCAAAGTCTTTTTTTATATTTATTTATCTCTAGCAGAATTTAAATGTTTTCTTATTTACTTTTTTTCTTCGACTTCTCTTGTATATGTCCCTTTTTTATTGGGCCTTCTTCTGTCATTTGAATACACCAATTATTTGCCCTAAGATTGTTTACGCCAATATTTGTTAACACAAAAACCATACCCTTCCCTTGATAAACGTTTAAATGGAAAATCATTAAAAAATTTCCTTCAAGTTTTAGGGATAAATTGTTTTTTTTATGCTGTTTTATTCTGTCCTAATTCAATATCACCCAATCATATGCTTTGGCCATCCACCACCTCCACCTCGAGCGTAGAGAATAGGCAAAAGTTTTGTTATCCTGTGATGTCGTTTACATCGTTTTGGTCATTTGCATGGTAAATGAGGAAAACTTCCTTGGCTTACACTTTATTGAAATGAAATTATTTGTAAATTGTTTTTTTTTTTTTTATTGGTGAGAAAATGTGTTTTTGTTCCTGGAATTCCCTTTTTCTTACATGAAAATGTCCTTTAGACAATGTTACGAGATACTCGTAGTTTCAGTGAAAAACATTTACACTAAAAACTAGTATATACGGAATTAAGTTCGGCCGGGCCGAATCTTAAATACTCTCCACCATGAATCACAAAAATATGGAAAACTCTTCGCCAGGTTACTTGGCAATTCATATATAGAATTTCAGGTGGAATTAATGACATATACTCTGCCAAGCAAACATATATACCAACATAGAAATCGGAAGACTTAACACATGGGAGCTATACCAAAACATGGACCGATCCACACCATATTCGCTACATCTATTCACGGACCGAAAATACTTTTAAATTTTGAATTTCCGGTACATCGCATAAAAATTGGGATGTCTACACATTTAAGAGGTCAAATCTGGAGTTCGGTTTATATAAAATAAATACGAAAACATGAAAGGATACAAACCATATTCGGTGTATTTATGCGTAGACCCAAAATATCTTCAGATTTTGAATTTCAAGTAAATCGGCTAAAAATTGCGGTGTCTAGAAGCTCAAGAAGTCAAATCAGGAGGGCTATACCAAAACAGGGACCGATACACAACTTTTTCGACACACCTACACGGACGAAAAAGACTATTTTTTATAGGTTTGGGTGTAAAAATTATATGTTTGCAACTCAAATTTTTTAACACAATATTTTTAAGTGCAAGCCTATAATGTTCATAATCTAGCATAACACGGTTGGAAAATATATGTTAATATGTTAGAACATATTATGTTTGGGACATAAAATGTTTGTAAATATAATATGCTTAGATGCAAACATATATTAATTTAGAAATAGCCTATAAACATATATGTGTTTAGAAAGTGAGACCTAGAGAGTATGTTGAAAGTAAAATAATGGAAGTAACCAATTGGCGCCATAAAAATATATCCACACAAAACCAAGTAAGGAAAGTCTAAAGTCGGGCGAGGCCGACTATATTATACCCTGCACCACTTTGTACATCTAAATTTTCGATACCATATCACATCCGTTACATGTGATGGGGGCTATATATAAAGGTTTGTCCCAAATACATACATTTAAATATCACTCGATCTGGATAGAATTTGATAGACTTCTACAAAATCTATAGACTCAAAATTTAAGTCGGCTAATGCACTAGGGTGGAACACAATGTTAGTTAAAAAAAAAATATGGGAAACTTTTAAATCTGAAGCAATTTTAAGGAAACTTCGAAAAAGTTTATTTACGATTTATCGCTCGATATATATGTATTAGAAGTTTAGGAAAATTAGAGTCATTTTTACAACTATTCGACTAAGCAATGGCGATTTTACAAGGAAAATGTTGGTATTTTGACCATTTTTGTCGAAATCAGAAAAACATATATATGGGAGCTATATCTAAATCTGAACCGATTTCAACTAAATAGCTACGCATAGCTACAATGCTAATTCTACTCCCTGTGCAAAACTTCAACTAAATCGGAGTAAAAAATTGGCATCTGTGGTCATATGAGTGTAAATCGGCCGAAAGCTATATATTGGAGCTATATCTAAATATGAACCGATTTCAACCAAATTTGGCACGCATAGCTACAATGCTAATTTTACTCCCTGTGCAAAATTTCAACTAAATCGGAGTAAAAAATTGGCCTCTGTGGTCATATGAGTGTAAATCGGCCGAAAGCTATATATTGGAGCTATATCTAAATCTGAACCGATTTCAACCAAATTTGGCACGCATAGCTACAATGCTAATTCTACTCCCTGTGCAAAATTTCAACTAAATCGGAGCAAAAAATTGGCCTCTGTGGTCATATGAGTGTAAATCGGCCGAAAGCTTTATATTGGAGCTATATTTAAATCTGAACCGATTTCAACCAAATTTGACACGCATAGCTACAATGCTAATTCTCCTCCCTGTGCAAAATTTCAACCAAATTGGGGTAAAACTCTGGCTTCTGGGACAGTATTAGTCCATAACGGGCGAAAGATATATATGGGAGCTATATCTAAATCTGAACCGATTTCAATAAAATTTGGCACCCTTGACTATAGCACTAAGTGTTCTTCTTGTGCAAAATTTTAAGCAAATTAGGGTAAAACTCTGGCTTCTGGGGCCATATAAGTCCATATCGGGCGAAATATATATATGGGAGCTAAATCTAAATCTGAACCGATTTCCAAAATCAATAGGGATCTATTCTGAGCCAAAACACATACTTGTGCCAAATTTGAAGTCGATTGGACTAAAACTGCGACCTAGACTTTGATTACAAAAATGTGTTCACGGACAGACGGACATGGCTATATCGACTCAGGAGCCCACCCTGAGCATTTTTGCCAAAGATATGCACTAACTTATAATACCCTGTTCCACAGTGTGGAGCAGGGTATAAAAATGTCATTAAAATTTTTTACTACCAGTGTATGCCCTAAGATGAAATATAATATGTTTGAACAATACAAACAATATTTTGTTTGGACCAATCCCGAAAATATATATGCTTGAAGCAAAATGTGTTTGAGGTATATGTTACAGAAGCGATTTTTTTGAGGGTGTATTTGTGATCCTAAAATACCTCTACATTTCCAATTTCAGACAAATCGACTAAAAACTACCGTTTGTAGAATCCCAAGACCCCAAATTGGGGGATCGGTTTATATGGCAGTTATATCAAATTCCTGGACCGATATGGCCCATCTTTGAACTTGGCCTTCGTGCAGACAGAAGACGAATTTCTGTCAAATTTCAGGACGATAGCGGCATTATTGAAGACTGTATCGTGATTACAACAGACAGACAGACGGACATGCTTATATCGTCTTAGAATTTCTCCCTGATCAAGAATATATATACTTTATGTAGTCGGAAATCGATATTTCGATGTGTTACAAACGGAATGACAAACATATTATACAGCCATCACCTTTCTATGGTGGTTGGTATAAAAAGCGTGTCCGGTTCCAACGATTTTGTCTTAACGAACTAATGATGTTGGTATTTATTCCGAACCAAAGAAAGGGATAATTTAAGTAAGGATATTTTTAAGAAATAATTCTCTTTTAAAGTTGAGTTTTGCGTACTTGGTACTAGGAAACAAATTTGAATTTATTTGTTTTTCAGCTTTTTTCTTCGTGTCTAAAATTTTTTCTTGAATTTGTCGAAAAATATTTAATTGTTTTTGTGATATCGGCTTGATGTCAGCGTTTGCAACATTTTCTACATATAATCTAAATTTTCTAAAATGAACCAAAATGTTTCTTCCTGGTAGATTCATTGTTTTTCCAGTGAAACAAAATTCGCATTCGTATTTTAAGGACATGAAATCTTCGGCCTCATGACAGTATTTTTGTCAGTGTGTGATCCAAAACAAAAACCTGTTATAGAAATAATTTGCTCAATTTCTGTCTGTTCGTCAATGGACTTCACTCTTTTTCAATTTATTTCTAGCAAAAATTTAATTGCTTTGATATTTCAATGTTAGTAAACTAACTTCACGAAAATTTTTCCAATTAAAATTTTAATTGAGTTTTAAAAAATAATCAATTAAAAAATGGATTGATTCAACAAATTTTTTAATTGAAACAAAAATCAAACACAAAAATTAATAGTATCAATTAATTTTTAAATTGACCTTCATCATTTCATTATCATTTCTGTGATTGAAGACATTTCAATTAAAACAAGTATATACAGCCGTAAGTTCGGTCAGGCCAAGTCTTATGTACCCTCCACCATGGATTGCGTAGAAACTTCTACTAAAGACTGTCATCCACAATCGAATTACTTGGGTTGCGGTAACACTTTCCGATGGCATGGTATCTTAAAACTTCTTAACACCGTCTTCTAAATTGTAAGTTAGTCCATACGGGGTATATATTAAACAAAAAAAAAAAAAAAAAACAAAAAACGATTAAATACGTATATAATTCAGTTTGACAAAATTTTCTATAGAAATAAAATTTTGACAAAATTTTCCATAGAAATAAAATTTTGATAAAATTTTCTATAGAAATAAAATTTTGGTATATTATTTTTGGCGATATGGACCAATTTTTGCATGGCTTTTAGCGGCCATATACTAGTACTATGTACCAAATTTTAACCGAATGGGATGAATTTTGCTCCTCCAAGAGGTTCCGGAGGTCAAATCGGGGAATCGATTTATATGAGGGCTATATATAATTATGGAACTATATGGACCAATTTGTGCATGGTTGTTAGAAACTAACACCACGTACCAAATTTCAACTAGATCGGATAAATTTTGCTCCTCCTAGAGGCTCCGGAGGTCATATCTGGGGATCGGTTTATATGGGGGGCTATATATAATTAAGAACCGATATGGACCAATTTTTGCATGGTTGTTAGAGACCATATACGTATCAAATTTCAACCGGATCGGATGAATTTCGCTCCTCTAAGAGGATCCGCAAGCCAAATCTTGGGATCGGTTTATATGGGGGGCTATATATAATTAGAAACCGATATGGACCAATTTTTGCATGGTTGTTAGAGACCATATAATAACACCACGTACCAAATTTCAACCGGATCGGATGAATTTTTCTCCTCCAAGAGGCTCCGGAGGTCAAATCTGGGGATCGGTTTATATGGGGGCTATATATAATTAGGGACCGATATGGACCAATTTTTGCATGGTTGTGAGAGACCCTATACTAACACCATGTACCAAATTTAAGCCAGATCGGATGAAATATGCTTCTCTTAGAGGCTCCGCAAGCACATCCGTTTAGATGGGGGCTATACGTAAAAGTGGTCCGATATGGCCCATTTGCAATACCATCCGACCTACATCAATAACAACTACTTGTGCCAAGTTTCAAGTCGATAGCTTGTTTCGTTCTGAAGTTAGCGTGATTTCAACAGACGGACGGACATGCTTAGATCGACTCAGAATTTCACCACGACCCAGAATATATATACTTCATGGGGTCTTAGAGCAATATTTCGATGTGTTACAAACGGAATGACAAAATTAATATACCCCCCATCCTATTGTGGAGGGTATAAAAATAATTGGATCAATTAATTTCGTGATTGAATCAGAAAAAAATTCGTGTGTATCTTTTAATGACATTTTATGAGACCTTTTGCTTTGATTTTCCTTGAAAAGCTGAAATGAATCACAACTCAAATATTTTTGGATTTGTTTTGGTTATTGGCTTCTTAAGGTTCAAATACAAGTATGAAGTTATATTTCGTAGAAATTTAGTACGAGTTTCTTAGTAAACAGTACAGATCGGGGTGTATTGAAAAAGGTATTGTCGGGGTGTATTGAAAAAGGCAATGTCGCCTTAATGTAAAAAGACAAACTCACTTCTATTGGCCTGCTTTTTCAAATATGGGCAAATTGAAATGTTCTTCAGAGCTCTTTGGTGACCTCTATATTATGAGAAATTTAACAAACACAATTTCCTTAGAAAAACTTCGTATTCTCCAAAATGCTCCACGTGCAAAAGCCTAAACACGGAAACAATTTTTTGTCTTTCCTTTTAAGATACACATTCGACTTAAGACTTAACTATGTGGACAAAACCACTTCACTGAAATGTTTATCGACTTTTGGACAAGGAAAAAAACGTTATATCAGGATAATGCCGATAATTTATTTTGACATCATTATCGATGAATATGAACGAGGAGCGACTATCAGCCGTTACGGTGGCCCACTCCATTACCATCGGCTGCGTTAGAGTTCTGGTGAGCAATGGAAGGTGTAAATTGTTTTGGCAAGTAAACCCGATCGCTATATTTCTTCATAAAGTGCTCAATTTGGGTCTATTTCCCACTGAAAACAAAAAAAAAAAAAAATCGGTACCTGGCCAACTTCGAGTAAGCGAAGAAACTTCTTGGCTCTTTCCAGACTAAATTTTGTTTATGTCTCGTTGAGTTCTTGCACTATTTTGAACTCCAATAGTATTAGTCCAATTTTTCATTATGTCTTATATCCGTTCTCACGATATGTACGAGCAAGTTTTCTGCCACTATCCCAGGGATTTCGACCCCATCTTGCCTTCACTTTTTGGATCAACACTTTCCGTATCCAGAGTAGGTAGAATTCTACCAAAAATTGTAAATTTGATACTGTTTGGTACACGGTTGAAAAAGACTGTTTTTCATATGTTTGGCTATAAACATTATATGTTTGGAACACAAATTTTTAAACACAATATTTTTAAGTGCAAGCATATAATGTTCATAAACTAGCATAACATGTTTGGGACATATATGTTAATATGTTAGAACATATTATGTTTGGGACATAAAATGTTTGTAAATATAATATGCTTGAATGCAAACATATATTAATTTAGAAATAGCCTATTAACATATATGTTTTTAGTAGCTTGGAGCGCTATTTAACAGGGAGCGCTTTTGAATTAAGTTGGTGGTTGTTGCTTGTTATTACAAAATTAACATTTTATTTTTCCTTGGGCAATTGATCAGCTACTTCTTTGATCCTTACAAACTGTGTGGTCCGCTGTTCGAGTCCCCGTCCGGCAAAAGGTAAAATTAAAATAAAAAAAATCATAAAATTGAATAATTTCTTCTACAATGTTTGTATTACAGAAAAAGGTGCTAAGAACTAAAAAATCTCGTGGAAGTGAGAAAGATGTCGGGGAATATACAATTGGGCAGAAACAAAATTTTGAGCATTCAGGTCGAAAACCTATGTTGTTAGCACCTATATTACCTGTTTATTTTCATAATTCATTATGACTGTAAATATATAAATAAATAAATAAAATTTTGAGCACAATATTGTTTTGGAGAATTTTTTTTAAGCATATAATATTTTTGGGTGCAAAATGCTTCCAAACATATTATATGGTCACATAATAACATATTGTTTTTTGGAAGACAACATTATTGAATTTGGATGCAAAAATACAAAATGTTTGGAACTTAGACTACCCAAACATATATTGTTTAGACCAATATGCTTTCAAACATATTATATATTGGAAGAGATCAAACATATAAATGTTTGGGCAATACCCAAAAATGTATATGCTTGAAGCAAAATATGTTTGGGAGTATATGTTACAGAAGCGATTTTTTGTGAGCGTGTAGATTGACATAATTTTTGATATTTTATTAGATTTGGCAAAATATTCCTCTCCAACTGAAAGGTACTTCACAAATTTCCTTAAGAAAAAAAATTTAGAAAAAATTTCAATATAAATAAAATTTCCACAAAATATTCTATAGAAATATAATTTTGACACAATTTCTATAGAAATAAAATTGTGACAAAATTTTCTTTAGAAATAAAATTGTGACAACATTTTCTTTAGAAATAAAATGTTGACAAAATTTTCTATAGAAATAAAATTTTGACAAAATTTTCTATAGAAATAAAATTTTCATAAAATTTTCTATAGAAATAAAATTTTGATAAATTTTCTATAGAAATACAATTTTTGACACAATTTCTATAGAAATAAAATTGTGACAAAGTTTTCTATAGAAATAAATTTTTGATAAATTTTCTATAGAAATAAAATTTTCACAAATATTCTATAAAAATACAATTTTTGACAGAATTTTGACAGAATTTCCTATAGAAATAAAATTTTGACAAAATCTTCTATGGGAATAAAATTTTGACAAAATTGTTTATAATCTTAAAATTCGACATATTTACAATTAAAGGTACATTTTTATACATCCAAAAAAATTGTCGCTAATAGGAGAGACCATAATATATGATAGAGCGAAAAGGAGAACCACTCGTCGTATACGTGGTCTCCTAGCCGATGACACACCAGAATTTACCGCAGCCGAAGTTACCAATGTCATCAACAGCGCGAAACCATCCAAGGCTCTGGGCCCCTACGGAATTTCAATGCTAATGCTGGAGCACCTGGGAATACTGGGAGTTGAGTACCTGACCAGACTCAATTTGTCCTTGGAATCGCTCATTATACCCGATGTCTGGAAGATGGCAAAGATTGATTCCACTACTGAAGCCAGGCAAAGATTCGAGTAAAGGTGAATCGTACAGACCGATATCCCTCCTCTCGCCAGTAGCCAAGAACCTTGAGGCACTACTCCTCCTCAGCCTTGTGGAGATTTTTCCAGCTGCCCACCATCAACATGAATTCCGTAAGGTACATAGTACGACGACAGCCTTACATGCCATTTCGACACATATCAATAGGGGACTTAATCAGCCGAAGCCGTGTCGTAGGACGGTCTCGTGGCGCTTGACCTATCGAAAGCATTCGATACGGTCAACCATGTCACATTATTCGAGGACATCGAGAATACGTCCCTACCGGCAGGAACGAAGCGTTGGGTTCTGAATTATATGTGTGGAGTTAAACAGGGAGTTCCCCAGGGTGGAGTGATATCTCCGGCACTGTTTAACCTCTACCTGTCCTCGATTCCACCCCCTCCTGACGGCAGCGAGATTGTATCATATGCGGACGACTGTACAATCATGACATCCGGGCTCATTGTTGATGACATATGCGATCATTTTAACGTCTACATTGCTGCTCTTACCAGTTATTTCACTGCTAGAAATCTGAGGATATCTGCCACCAAATCCTCAGCACACTGTTTACTACATGGACGGCGGAAGTGCGTAGGCAGTTGAATGTTAGAGTCGATGGCAAAATAATTCCGACAGTAAACTATCCCAAGATACTCGGGGCCTTTTCAGGTCATCTGCCCATGCCACTGCAATATGTAATTAGCTCCGCGGTAGAAACAAGGTCCTCAAGTCACTTGCCGGCAGTACTTGGGGTGCGGACAAAGAAACCTTGGGGAGCCAACGTGGTGCAATGGTTAGCATGCCCGCCTTGCATACACAAGGTCGTGGGTTCGATTCCTGCTACGACCGAACACCAAAAAGTTTTTCAGCGGTGGATTATCCCACCTCAGTAATGCTGGTGACATTTCTGAGAGTTTCAAAGCTTCTCTAAGTGGTTTCACTGGAATGTGGAACGCCGTTCGGACTCGGCTATAAAAAGGAGGTCCCTTGTCATTGAGCTTAACATGGAATCGGGCAGCACTCATTGATAAGAGAGAAGTTCACCACTGTGGTATCACAATGGACTGAATAGTCTAAGTGAGCCTGATACATCGGGCTGCCACATAACCTAACCTAACCTAGAAAACTTGTTAACTACTTATAAGACAATTGGCCGGTCAGTGGTAAATTATGCTGCTCCAGTGTAGACACCGCCGACCAGTGACACGCAGTGGAATAACATACAGAACTGCCAGAACGCTGCCCTTGGGGGTCTCCGCAGCACACCCCTGGATCACCTTTATGTGGAGACAAAGATCATCCCTGTGCGAAGACACAATTACATGTTGTCAAAGCAGTATCTCCTGGGTTGTTATCGCAGTAATCATCCAAACCACCATGTCATGAATACACAACCACCACCCAGGAACGTAAGGGTTGATATACATCATCTAGAGCGCGAGATCCAGCGCTGCAAAAGAAAGCCTCTAGATCAAGCAGCGTACCAGGCAGGTTTGAACGGGATTCATGAGGATACTTTAGCTGAAGCGGTGAGCAGCTACAAAGTTAATCCTGTTCTCGGAGTCCGTCCACCGCCCATAGCACCGGAGGAAAGAGACCTCCCACGGCAGATCAGGCAAGGGCAGCCGCCTCAATTCCTACTTATCAGTGATTGATATCAGCGTAGCTGACGTATGTCCAATTTGCGACCAAGGGCCACACGACACGCGTCATCTTTTCTCTTGCCCTGCTAAACCAACCCGACATACCACCAGATCACTCTGGACGCACCCCACCTTAGTCGCAGAGTTCCTCGATCTGGCCACAAGCTGAAGTACCAGAGCGTATAACATAAAAATGGATGAAATCACAATAAACTGTTACAACAACAACAATCATAATATATAATATTGCAAACACTGAAAAAAAAACTTCTAAAATAAAATAGTAAAATAGTTCTTTCGAAACATATTTTTTCATGCTAACCACAAAATTTTGATCAAAAGCTTCAAACTAGGGTTTTTGTAATTTGGTACACTGAAAAACAGTAAACCTTCCAAATTTTGGTTAATTTTAGAAAAATTTGATTATTTAAATGCTGGAGGGCTCTAACGATAACACTTCCAGCCAAACATAAATCAATCAAACTATCACGTTTGAATTCCATCACGAATAAATATATTTGTGAATGCAATATATCGAAGTGTTCAAAGAAGCCGGTGCTTTGGCTCAAAATCCATACCAAAATCCCTATGGGAAAGTCAAAATCTTTAGATCCAAGACAACTTTTTCTAAGCCTATAGTAGTACTATTTAGTGAAATCAATTTGCGTTGTTTATTTTACGAATTACTGCTCAATCACACTTATTTATGCAAAATCCTTTCTATTTATCACATAACACATAATCTAATCGATACGTCAAATTAGTTTGCTTTCTATGGAATGTATTTGAGCTTATTTGATGAGCTTCTTAACCTTATCAATATTTTTCTGTTATGTCAAAGTCATTACAATCTTGGCGATTTATCACCGTGTTGACTTCAAAGCACTTCACCAAATTTTTTGTCTGATATCTCTTCTTGTTGTTGTAATTGAAACGATATTTTTTTTGATGATGGCTGATGAGAGTGATAACGATGCTATTTGCGTACTTTATAATCGCCCCTAATTCTTCCTAAGCATTATCGTGTATGGCAACAGCATACTTTTAGGCAAATGTAAGCCTTTGCGGCATCTAAGAAAGTAACAACAATAGAATATGCGTGAGCATGTAATGGGAGGCTTAGTTATTTGGTCCTTTTTCTTTTGTTTTGACAACTTTGCTTCTTTTTGGCTTTCTCTGGAAAGTTTATGTGTGTGTGTGTGGGGGAGAGCGTCATATTTTTTTATAACCACCACCATAGAATGGTGACGGGGGTATAATAAGATTGTCATTCCGTTTGTAACACATGGAAATATCGATTTCCGACTATATAAAGTATATATATTCTTGATCAGGGAGAAATTCTAAGACGATATAAGCATGTCCGTCTGTCTGTCTGTTGTAATCACGCTACAGCCTTCAATAATGGCGCTATAGTCCTGAAATTTGGCACAGATTCGTCTTTTGTTTGTAGGCAGGTCAAGTTCGAAGATGGGCTATATCGGTCCATGTTTTGATATAGTCCTTATAAAAAATGTAGTTTTTATCCAATTTTCGTGAAATTGGAAATCTAGAGGTATTTTAGAACCATCAAAAAGTGTACCGAAAACGGTGCCTATCGGTCCATGTTTTGGTATAGCCCCCATATGGACCGATTTCCCGATTTTGCTTCTTGGGCGTCTAGAAAGTGTATTTTCTATCTGATTTACCTAAAATTGTAAATCTAGAGGTATTCTAGGACCATAAAGAGGTTTGCCGAAAATGGGGTGTATCGGTCCATGTTTTGATATAGCCCCCATATAGACCGATCTCCCGATTTTACTTCTTGGTCTTCTAGAATCCGTAGTTGTAATCCAATTTACCTGAAATTTGAAATCTGGAGGTACTCTAGCACCCTAAAGACGTGTGCCGAAAATGGTTAGTACCGGTCCATGTTTTTATATAGCCACCATATAGACCGATCCCCCGATTTTACTTCTTGGTCTTCTAGAATCCGTAATTTTAACCCAATTTGCCTCAAATCGAAAATCTAGAAGTATTCTAGGAAATTAAAGAGATGTGCCGAAAATGGTGAGTATCGGTCTATGTTTTGATATAGCCCCCATATAGACCGATCTCCCGATTTTAATTCTTGGACTTCTAGAATCCGTAGTTTTTATCTAATTTGCCTGAAATTTTGAATCTAGAGGTATTCTGGGACCATAAAGACGTGCGTCGAAAATGGTGAGTACCGGTCTATGATTTGATATAGCCCCCATATAGACCGATCTCCCGATTTTACTTCTTGGGCTTCTAGAATCCGTTGTTTTTACCAAATTTGCCTGAAATTGAAAATCTAGAGGTATTCTAGGAAAATAAAGAGATGTGCCGAAAATGGTGATTATCTCCCGATTTTACTTCGTGGGCTTCTAGAATCCGTAGTTTTTATCCAATTTACCTGAAATTGGAAATGTAGAGGTATTCTAGGAAAATAAAAAGATGTACCGAAAATGGTGAGTACCGGTACTGTATTTGATATAGCCCATTATAAACCGGCCCTCCGATTTGGGGTCTAGATTCTAGAACTACAATTACCCAGCAAAAAAATTTGGAAGTTCTTCTCAAGGCACAACTTTAAAAGAACTTCCAAAAATGTCCTCCCAAAGATGTTCTTTATTTTTACTGCACAGGAAGTTCATTTGAGTCAATTTTTATAACTGGCTTTTTTTTCATATTTTTAATGAAAAATTTAAATTTTTTTTGTTTCAAATAGGTTAAAAACAGATTAAGAATTAATAAAATGGCACAAATTATTTAAATTTATCCGAAAAAAATGCTAAATCCTTTCTAGAAAAATTGCGAATTTTTGAAAATATTTGATGGCAAACGTTCCAGACAAGCGTTGTAATGCATTAAAAATCATTAAAAATTTTAAAAATGATTTATTTGTCAAAATATCACAAAATTTCTTAATGCACATCCAAAACACTGAATTCGCCTCACACCTTAAGAAGTGATGCAAATTCAGTGCAGCGGCTGTTGAAATGGTGGACAACCGTCCTATGACAAGTCCATGTTAAATTCATCGCTTCTGCGTCAATTTGGCACCACTTCCGGATCCAAAAAGAACATTTTCACTACTTTTTTGGCAACGCTTTTTTTGCTGGATAAATGTGCTGAATACTGTGTGTATCCTTCCATGTTTTGGTATAGCCCTCATTACACCGAACTCCTGATTTAACTCCTAGGGTTTCTAGAAATTGTAGTTTTTATCCGATTATCCACAAATTGAAAATATACTGGCATTTTAGACCCATAACAAAGTGTATATAATTTAGTTTTATCGGTCCATTTGGTAAAGCCTCCATATAGACCGATTTCACTTATTGAGGGTATAGAAGGCGCAAAATTTCCAGATTTTACTTCTGGTAATCATTTAAATAACTGGGATGAAATTCTACAGGTTTTAGATTTCAAATCAAGGCGTTATTTCACCATTTTCTTGCACACTTACAAGAGATGTTTATGATTCCTCTAAAACTCCAAAAAAATGGTTCTTATAAATTCAAAATTTGATCTAGTCTTTATAGGTAAAATCTTTACATTTATCTGTGGGAAGCGTACTGGTTGAACAGATCCGCTTGGGAAAATATCTGTCAGTAAACCCCCTGAAATTTTCAAAGGAAACTAGTATATTTGATTCATGGTGGTGGGTATTTAAGATTCGCCCCGTCGAACTTACTGCTGTATATACTTGTTTTGTCTTATATTGCCCTGCAAACATTTTCTATGGACGCTTTACCATGAAAGATAAAAATGGCGATAATCTGTAACATATACTGCCAAATATATTCTGCTTCAAGCATATATATTTTCAGAATTTGTCCAAACAAAAATTTTTTTCTACTGTGCTAACATATTATGTTTCATCTTAAGCATAGCCTTGCATATTTCCAATTAAAATTTTAATTGAATTTTCAGAAACATTCAATTAAAAATTTAATTGATTCAACAAATTTTTAATTAAAACAAAAATTAGAAGCACCAATTAATTTTAATTGGATCACTTAATTATTTAATTGACTTCTGTGATTGATACTATCATTTCTGTGATTGAAGACATTTTAATTAAAAATTAATTGGATCAATTAATTTCGTGATTGAATCCAAAAATGTTTTGTTTTTGTGGGTATTGTCCTTACGTACACTCAAAACAAAGTTTTCTTTGGATCCAAAGATTTTGACATTCCTTTAAAGATTTTGCTATTGATACCGAGCCAATGACTCAGCTTCTGTAAAATAACGACAAGTTTTAGGACAAGCTTTAAATTTAGGCTCCATAAAATTAAAAATTGGATACAGATCTCATTTGTCAAATTTTCATTCAATTTTTGTCATATATTAAAAATGCATGTACAAATAAACTTCAAAAAAAAATATTTTCCTAAATTCTAGAAATATTTTAACCAAAGATGCAAAAATCTCAAAAAAAAAGCATTAGTCTATATTTGTAGTTTTTTTTTTATCTTTATTCCTTTATTTTAAAGATTATTTCTTTAAATCAAAAATCTTTTTATTCAAAGAAATTTCAAAGATTCGTGTCGTATGTTTAAGGAAGAAAATGTTTAAGCCACAGAGTATCAACTTACTTTTAATTAAAATGTATTTATTTTAGAGAAATGTTTTTATTAATATTGTGTAAATCGCGTGTACTAATATTTATGTTCTTTCATGATCTTTCATATTGGGTCAACATTTTTGTCAATGTAATTATGTTGTTCAGTTAGTCAGCTACAACGACGGCAATAATACTACACTAATAGAAAAAGTTTCGTTATATTAACGAAATGTGTCATTAAAAGTGAGCCAATGAAACAAATTCGTTAATACAACGAAATTTTTCGTTATTATGATGAATTTTCTGTTAATCAACGTAACTTTTCGTATTATTAACGAATATATTCGTTTTATTAACGAAAATGTTTCGTTATATCAATGATCGTTGGCTCAATTTTAATGACATTTTCTTTTTTTTGTGTAAGCGAGCTATTGCATAGTGCAATTCACAAAACAAAACAAAAACTCTGATGAAGGGTATTGATTTTGTGGTAAAGAGAAACCGCCCCCTTAAAGGTCCTACTGGTGATATTTCAGCAAGAAAGCAAGAACATAGTGTGCTCCTAAATGGATAGCTGTTGGTAGCTTTGTTAGCAATTTCAGCCTATATCAAAGGCTTAAGAGATTTGCCATTACTGTTGTTTTGTGTCATTGTTTTGGGGTAAATTCACATACTCTACATAATACGTTTTCTGTTCTGTTTAATCGTATTTTTGTTTTACGCCTTTTATTCCTTCTTTGTTTTCCTTCTACATCCGCTTTATTTTGTTAGTATGTATTTTTTATATAATTTTAAAAGTTATCAGTGGCTCCAAGCCTTTTCATGTGTAAACTTGTTTTCTCTTTCGAACGACGGTTGCACAAAACAAACTGAAAATGATGGCTGGCACAGTGGGCGCATAAAACAGACTTTAAGGAATTTGAAAGTATTCGATTTTTACGAAGTTATAACGAACTTTTTCAATTGCTCTAAATTGTCCACAGACAAAATAAGTAAGGAAAGTCTAAAGTCGGACGGGGCCGACTATATTAAAGGGTGATACGGTCAAAATTTGGTCAAGGGAAAACGCGTGTAAATCGGTGAAATCGTTTATTTAAAAAATCAAATTAAATTTCTTTTTCACGTTCAATTAGTATAAAATTCAGGAAAAATATTCAGTTAGGCTTTCGCTTTTCCAAATCCGAATTGCAGGGCCTCACGCTTGACACATGCCATCAGATTTTGTACAGCCACCTTGTCCACCTTCTTCGCCGCAGAAAGCCAGTTTGCCTTGAACTGCTGCTCGTCCTTAGCAGTTTTTTTTATCTTTTTTAGGTTTCGCTTGACAATAGCCCAGTATTTCTCAATTGAGCGGAGCTCTGGCGTGTTGGGAGGGTTCTTGTCCTTGGGAACCACCTGCACGTTGTTGGCGGCGTACCACTCCATGGCCTTTTTACCGTAATGGCAAGATGCCAAATCCGGCCAAAACAGTACGGAACAACCGTGTTTCTTCAGGAAAGGCAGCAGACGTTTATTCACGTAAATTTCTTGGTTGACAGTCCCGGAAGCTATGAAAATGCTGCTTTTCAAGCCACAGGTACAGATGGCTTGCCAAGCTAGATATTTCTTTGCGAACTTTGACAGTTTTATGTGCTTGAAAATATCTGCTACCTTTCCCCTTCCTTTTGCCGTATAAAACTCCTGTCCCGGAAGCTTCTTGTAGTCGGATTTGACGTAGGTTTCGTCGTCCATTACCACGCAGTCAAATTTCGTCAGCATCGTCGTGTACAGCCTCCGGGATCGCGCTTTGGCCATCGTATTTTGTTTATCATCGCGATTTGGAGTCACTACCTTCTTGTAAGTCGATAGTCAGGCTCGTTTTTTAGCTCGATGCACGGTTGTAGACGATACATCTCGGAGAGAGAGGTTAGGGTTTCGCTTGAAATTACCGGCCACTCTCTTTGTCGTCTCAGCGGCTTCCGGTTTTCGATTTCCCCCCGATCCAGACTTCCTGGCTGTCGACAAACGTTCCCCAAACACTTTAATTACATTTGTAACGGTTGATTTGGCAACTTTTAGCGATTTTGCTAGCTTTGCGTGCGAGTAGCTCGGATTTTCGCGATGCGCGATCAAAATTTTGATACGCTGCTCTTCTTGCTTAAACGGCATTTTGACAACTGAAGAGTGAACTCCAAAATCAAAATAGGAGCAACATTCTACACACACACCTTCAAAATGAGGGGTGTTCAGGTTTTTTAAATGCAAAATTGAAAAATACGTCAAGTTTATATTGACCAAATTTTTACCGTGTCACCCTTTATACCCTGCACCACTTTGTAGATCTAAATTTTCGTTACCATATCACATCCGTCAAATGTGTTGGGGGCTATATGTAAAGGTATGTCCCAAATACATACATTTAAATATCACTCGATCTGGACAGAATTTGATAGACTTCTACAAAGTCTATAGACTCAAAATTTAATTCGGCTAATGTACTAGGGTGGAACACAATGTTAGTAGAAAAATATGGGAAGCATTTAAATCTGAAGCAATTTTAAGAAAACTTCGCAAAAGTTTATTTACGATTTATCGCTCGATATATATGTATTAGAAGTTTAGGAAAATTAGAGTTATTTTTACAACTTTTCGACTAAGCAGTGGCGATTTTATAAGGAAAATGTTGGTATTTTGACCATTTTTGTCGAAATCAGAAAAACATATATATGGGAGCTATATCTAACTCTGAACCGATTTCAACTAAATTTGGCACGCATAGCTACAATGCTAATTCTACTCCCTGTGCAAAATTAAATCGGAGTAAAAGATTGGCCACTGTGGCCATATGAGTGTAAATCGGGCGAACGATATATATGGGAGCTATATCTAAATCTGAACCGATTTCAATAAAATTTGGCATACTTAACTACACTACTAATTGTACTCCTAGTGCAAAATTTCAACCAAATTGGGGTAAAACTCTGGCTTCTGCGACCGTATTAGTCCATATCGGGCGAAAGATATATATGGGAGCTATATCTAAATCTGAAGCGATTTCAATAAAATTTGGCACACTTGACTATAGTACTAATTGTTCTTCTTGTGCAAAATTGTAAGCAAATTACTGTGAAACTCTGGCTTCTGGGGCCATATAAGTCCATATCGGGCGAAATATATATATATGTGAGCTATATCTAAATCTGAACCGATTTCTTCCAAAATCAATAGGGTTCTATTCTGAGCCAAAACACATACTTGTGCCAAATTTGAAGTCGATTGGACTAAATCTGCGACCTCGACTTTGATTACAAAAATGTGTTCACGGACAGACGGGCATGGCTATATTGACTCAGGAACCCAGCCTGAGCATTTTTGCCAAAGACACCATGTGTCTATCTCGTCTCCTTCTGGGTGTTGCAAACATATGCACTAACTTATAATACCCTGTGCCACAGTGTGGCGCAGGGTATAAAAATTAAATTATTTATAAGCAAGATCAATATAGCTAAGGTCCGAAGGATGTTATGATACCAACTTTACTGGTTTATACGACCAGATTAGAGGAACTTTGTGAAATTTTACTATATTGGTCATATTACTCTGTAATTTTCCAGAGTTTTGGTTCAATTTGGTTGAAATTTTGCACTAGGAGTACAATTAGTAGTATAGTTATGTGTGCCCAATTTGATTGAAATCGGTTCAGATTTAGATATAGCTCCCATATATATCTTTCGCCCGATATGTACTAATATGTTCCTAGAAGCCAGAGGTTTGGCCCAATTTGGTTGAAATTTTGCACTAGGAACACAATTAGTAGTGTAGTTAATTGTACTCAATTTGATTGAAATCGGTTCAGATATAGATATAGCTCCCATATATATCTTTCGCCCGATATGGACTAATATGGTCCTAGAAGCCAGAGTTTTGGCCCAATTTGGTTGAAATTTTGCACTAGGAGTACAATTAGCAGTATAGTCAAGTGTGCCAAATTTGATTGAAATCGGTTCAGATTTAGATATAGCCCCATATATATGTTTTTCTGATTTCGACAAAAATGGTCAAAATACCAACATTTTCCTTGTTGGTATTTTGACCATTGCTTAGTCGACAAGTTGTAAAACTGACTGTAATTTTCCTTAACTTCAAATACATATATATAAAGAGCGATAAATCATAAATAAACTATTTTGAAGTTTCCTTAAAATTGCTTCAGATTTAAATCTTTCCCATATTTTATTTTACTAACATTGCGTTTCACCCTAGTGCATTAGCCGACTTAAATTTTGAGTCTATAGAATTTGTAGAAGTCTATCAAATTCTGTCCAGATCGAGAGATATTAAAATGTATGTATTTGGGACAAACCTTTTATATATAGCACCCAACACAATTGACGGATGTGGTATGGTATCGAAAATTTAGATCTGTAAAGTGGTGCAGGCTATAATATAGTCGGCCCTGCCCGACTTTAGACTTTCCTTACTTGTTTTCATAATACAATCGGGCCCTAAAAATAAAATGAAATTACTCCCCAAAAAACACACCAATTTTATGTTGCAATTTTCCTTATAATTTTTTGGGGTCCTACTTCATTTAGGTTTTGGGGCAAATTTTCATGGTGCCCATACTCATAGCGCCGACTGAAGCATGAAAGTAAACCCCAAAATAAATTTAGGGTTCATTGTCTCTGTTGATTTAAAGGTTAGGTTATTTTAGGTGGCAGCTTAATGACAAAGGCCCTTCTTTTTATAGCCGAGTCCGAAGCTTTGAAACCCTCAGAAATGTCACCAGCATTACTGAGATGGGATAATCCACCGCTGAAAAACTTGTTGGTGTTCGGTCGAAGCAGGAATCGAACCCACGACCTTGTGTATGCAAGGCGGGCATGCTAACCATTGCACCACGGTGGCTCCCTTTGATTTAAAAGATCGCGTGAAAATGAACCCTATCTAATGTTTTAAGCAAAAAATTAAATATGTGTCACTCAGTACAAATCTCCTGGGAATCGCAGGAGAATGTTGTAATCCCCATGCAAAAATCTAATCTGATGTGATGCTACATCAAAAATGTATATAGTTGAAACCACCACCAAATCCCAGAATGCGAAAATAAGCCCCAATTGAAAACAAAACACAATCCCAATATTCATTTGAAATATTGGGGTTTCTTTTGAAATGTTGGAGTTTATTTTCATAATGAAAACGAAAATAACATGAAGTTATTCCCCTATAAAGCATAAAACTTTGGTGTTGTTATCCATATAATTTATTTTGGGGTCCTATCTCATTTCGTTTTTGGGGCTATTGAAAAACAAAAAGCGATCTACAATTTGCAATTAACATTTAAATGATATTATATCGACATATCAGCCAATGTGCTTTTCTAAAGCAATTTAATAAAAAGCTGCCACAAAAAAAAAAGAAAAAGATTTTCTATACACAGTTCACCACTGTGCTGTGCCAGTGCATTATAAATGGATGCCAGGCAACTCGTTAGGGCCATAAAGCCAAAACTGTCATCTTGGTGTTACATGAAATTATGCTAATTTTCTCTATATAATACAACGCCTTCCTGTCTTTCACTTCGTTGCTTGTTTTCCCATCTATGTTGTTTTACGATCTAATTGCTTGCTTCCGACTTTATTTACTTAGACTATTTTTGTTGGTGCCTGTCTGTGACTATGATGATGCCACAGTCCTGTTGGGGTCTTTTCTTCTTCTGTCTTTGATGCAACGAACGGAAGTTTAAAGAGGAGCATGACCTAAGTTACTTTCTAATGGCAAATTTATTACTACCCGGCATAGGTGGTGGTAAGAAGGTGGTCTCTCTCTCTCTCCTTATTTTGTATTTGCCTTAGACCTTTGTGTATCGTTAGGTGAAAGCCGTTATGGGTTCCTTATCTTGTCCTCAGAAAAAGGTCACTCATTCTTTGGTACTTTGAAGTGATTTTTTTTTTACTTTTTGCATTTTGTCTCACTACGTTTGTTATGTCAAACTAAAAGAAAAAAAGGTTTAGCAATGATTTGTGTCTTGTTTGTTGGGACTTTCATGACAGACATGGCAGGCGATTTGAAATTAATTGATATATAATGAAGAACAAGACATCGATGGCTTGAATTGAAAAGCGAGAACTGGATTAAGATGAGTCCTTTATGAGGGCGCGAATTATTAAAGTTTCCCTTTCAAAGGCAAAATTCATGAAAGTTCTCTGTTTGAATTTGATTTTAGTGGCTAAAGAACTTGGTTGAAGTTTATTGCCAACAATTAGCATTTTTATAATAATGCAGATAAGATATTTTAAGGCACAATATACACAACGCACAGTGGGACAATGAATGGGACAATTAGAAATGTTATTTTTTCAAAATTCTTTTCATAGAATGCACACAATATTAAAATAGGATTTTGTAAATACATGTTTACATTTTTTTTTGTAAAATTAGATTATATGTATTTTTGCATAATATTCTTTATACCCTTCACCACTACTGTGGTACAGGGTATAATAAGTTTGTACATTTGTATGTAACGCCAAGAAATAGTGGTCATAGACCCATCTTTTAGTATACCGATCGGCTTAGAATTAAATTCTGAGTCGATTTAGCGATGTCCGTCTTTCTGTCTGTCTGTCCGTCCGTCCGTCTGTCTGTATATGTAATTTTGTGCACAAAGTACAGCTCGCAATTTAAGTCCGATCGTCCTCAAATTTGGCATAGGGCAGTTTCTTGGGACAGAGACAATCGCTATTGGTTTTGGAAAAAATCGGTTCAGATTTAGATATAGCTGCCATATATATTTATCCCCGATGTGGTCATAGTTAGCGTGTTTATCAACCGATTTTCTTGAAATACCGTACATCCAAATATTTTATGCATCTCGAAAATCTTGCAAAATATCAGCCAAATCGGTTCAGATTTAGATATAGCTCCCATACATATCTTTCGTCCGATTTAGACTCATATAACCACAGAGGCCAAAGTTTACTACCGATCTTCGTGAAATTTTGCACAGAGGGTAGCATTGACATTCTACCAATGCTTGGTAAATTTGATTTAAATCGGTTCAAATTTAGATATAGCTCCCATATATATCTTTCGTCCGATTTGAACTTATACGGCCAAAAAAGCCAGAGTTTTGCCGTGATTAGCTTCAAATTTTGCACAAGGAGAACGTTTAATAGTATCGTTAAGTGTGTCAAATTTTGTTCAAATCGGTTCAGATTTAGATATTGCTCCCATATATATGTTTCGCCCGATTTGGACTTATATGGTCTGAAAAGCCAGAGTTTTGCCCTGACTTACTTCAAATTTTGCACAAGCGGTACTTTTATGGTCAATATCGATACAGATTTAGATATAGCTCCCATATATCTCTTTCGTCCGATTTGAACTTATATGGTCTCGAAATCCAGGGTTTTGCCGTGATTTGCTTCAAATTTCGCACTAGGAGTACGTTTAGTAGTATCGGTAATTGTGCGAAATTTGGTTGAAATCGATTCAGATTTAGATATGGCTCTCATATATATCTTCCGTCCGACCAGGGGGGCCAAAGTTATAGTCCCATTTACGAGAAATTTCGCATAGATAGCAGAATTATTATTCTAACTATACATGCCAAATTTAGTCAAAATCGGTTCAGATTATATATAGCTCCCATATATAGGTACAGCAGAGTTGGGGAAATATGGTAGACTGTTACACATTTTAGACCCATTTTCAGTGGAAGTTTCCACCAATTAACTAGATAGCGTTAGCCGATTTAAATTTTAATTCTACAGATTTTGTAGAAGTAAAAAAATTGTCTCCTTTATATAGCTTCCAGCCAATGTGAAGTAGTTGAGATGGTAACACAAATTTTGGCCTACATAGGGATGAAGGGTATAATATAGTCGGCCCCGCCCGACTTTAGACTTTACTTACTTGTTTTATTTTAGCACTTTATGGATGGACTTAAACAGGTCGATTAAATATGTATATAATTAAGTTTAAAGTTTCTATTGAAATAAAATTTTGACAACATTTTCTATAGAAGTAAAATTTTGACAAAATTTTCTATAGAAATAAAATTTTGACAAAATTTTCTATAGAAATAAAATTTTGACAAAATTTTCTATAGAAATAAAATTTTGGTAGATTATTTTTGGGGATCGGCTATATATAACTATAGACCGATATGGACCAATTTTGGCATGGTTGTTAGGGGCCATATACTAGCACAATGTACCAAATTTCACCACGTACCAAATTTTAACCGGATCCGATGAATTATGGTCCTCCAAGAGCTCCGGAGTTAAAATCTGGGGATCGGTTTAAATGGGGGTTGTAATAATTAATATGGATCAATTTTTGCATGGTTGTTAGATTCAATATACTTTGCTCTTCCAAGGGGCTCCGGAGGTCAAATCTAGGGATCGGTTTATATGGGGGCTACATATAATTATGGACCGATATGGACCAATTCCTCCACGGTTGTTAGAGACCATATACGTACCAAATTTCAACCGAATCGGATGCATTTTGCTCATCCATGAGGCGCCGGAGGTCAAATCTGGAGATTGGTTTATTTGGGAGCTATATATAATTATGAACCGATGTAGACCAATTTTTTGCACGGTTGCTAGAGACCATATACTAACATCATGTACCAAATTTCAGCCGGATCGGATGAAATTTGCTTCTCTTAAAAGCTCCGCAAGCCATATTTGGGGATCGGTTTATATGGGGCTTGTGCCAAGTTTCAAGTCGATAGCCTGTTTCGTTCGGTTTCAAGTCGATAACCTGTTTCGTTAGCGTGATTTCAACAGACGGACGGACATGCTTAGATTGACTCAGAATTTCACCACGACCCAGACTATATATACTTTACTTATAGCAATATTCGATGTGTTACAAACGGGATGACAAAGTTAATATACCCCCATCCTATGGTGGAGGGTATACAAATTTGTAGTTTGAAGGAAAAAATTGGAGTTGAAAATTGCAAGAATGTCTTTAGTGCCATACGAAGTTCAAGATGAGCGCATTTGTAGTAAAATTTACAAATTTAGAGAAATAATGAACTATTTTGTGAGAAGTACTAATTTAGTAAATCTTTTTTTTGCTTCATTTGTGTATAATTGTTCCCCGTTTTTAGTTCATTTAACTAACGTACCTAAAAAATTATTAGAGTAAGGGAACAAACAAAGTTAAATTGGCTTTAGTGAAATAGAGGGTTCACTTTTTTTTGAGTGTAGGATCAATAAAATTCAAATTTGATCTCTTTTATCGAATTTGCATGCACTTTTTTTTTATCAAAATTATACAGATACTGCAAATTCAAAAATGTTTTATTAATTAAAAAAAATTTAAAACAATAGTGCAAAATCCTCCAAGCCTATATTTGAAGCGTTTTTTTTTAAATGTAAAGATTCAACCTAACAGTTAATTTAAAGACAATTTCGTTACATCTAAAATGTATTTTTTTTTTACTTTAAAGAAAAATGTTATTCCCGACATTTTTGCTTTTGAGCAAGTGTGCAAAGTTGTATTCAGAAAAATTACACAAAGAAGTATACTTGTGGGACTAAACGGTCATGTAACGTTCTGTAATTTTAATTAAACTTCATTGCCTAACATCTGTCGAAAAAAGCAAAGGTTGCCACAAGCACGTGAGGTCTGCCTTTGATAATACGGAGAAGAACAAAGCAATGCGGACAGGGACAATCAAAACACTTTACCTTGAAATTAATGGAATTTGTTTAGGATTTTATGTACTTCAAAACCAAGAAGATATGCACTCTCTCTTTTAGGGTGATAAATAGCAGTTGATTTAATTACTTGCCTTATGGTCAACTAAGGCCAATTAAAAGGGAGAACATTTGAAAAGTGAACCCAATAAAATAAATCCACGAAACGAGAATTTCCAAAAATTCGTTTTTTCATCAGGTCGAGTACATAGAAAAATTAGTGAAAACAATAAACTATTGACAACTTGTCTTTACCATTTGATATTTGATATTAACTTTGTCATTCCATTTGCAACACGTAGAAATATTCCCGGTCGTAGTGAAATTCTGGGTCGCTCTAGCGATGTCCATCCGTCTATCTAAATTCCGAACAAAAAAAAAAAAACAAATTGAATCTTGGCAAGTTCATGGTTATTGATTTAGGTCGGATGGTATTGCATATGTCCCCCATGTAAACCGATCCCCAGATATGACTTGCGAAGCCACTTGGAGCAGCAAATTTCATCCAATCCGGTTGAAATTTGATGCGTGGTGTTTGTCTGTGGCCTCTTAGAACCACGTAAAAATTTATACATATGGTTAAACATTATATATAGCCCCCATATAAACCGATCCTCAATTTTTTACTTTATGAGCCTCCTGGAAAAGCAAATTTCATTCAATCCGTTAAAATTTGATACGTGGTATTAGTATATCAATTCTACTAATGACCTAGAACTTCGGTTCATAATTAATATATATGAACCCATCGCCAAATTTGACTTTTGGAGCCTCATGGAGGAACAAATTTCATCCGATCCCGGGTAACAATTTGGCTCTCTAATTACCGTGTAAAAATTTGATCAAATCGGTTCATAATTATTTATAGAGTCCTCTATATAAATCTATGAAGAACTGATTCTTGATACAATTTAGATAACATACAATTTAGAAGACACTGTTAAAAAGTTTTAAGATTCTTTGCCATCGGCATGTGTTACCAAAACCCATACACACAGTAATGTTATAATTTTTGAACTAACAATAAATTGTTGTTAAAGAAATATATTAAGTTAAATAAATTTTATTTTTTGATATAACAAAATTGGTTGCTAATGTGACAAAATATTACTAAAATCGTAATTGTATTTACACCGCGGAGCAATGGTTAGCATGCCCGCCTTGCATACACAAAATCGTGAGTGCGATTCCTGCTTCGACCGAACACCAAAAAGTTTTTCAGCAGCGGATTATCCCACCTCAGTAATGCTGGTGACATTTCTGAGGGTTTCAAAGCTCCTCTAAGTGGTTTCACTGCAATGTGGAACGCCGCTCGGACTCGGCTATAAACAGGAGGTCCCTTGTCATTGAGCTTAACATGGAATCGGGCAGCACTCAGTGATAAGAGAGAAGTTCACCAATGTGGTATCACAATGGACTGAATAGTCTAAGTGAGCCTGATATATCGGGCTGCCACCTAACCTAACCTATATCAATAATATTTCGACAAATCTTTCTACAAAAATAAAATTTTGATAACATTTTCTATAGAAATAAACTTTTCAAAAAATTTTCTAGAGGAATAAAATTTTGACAAAATGTTCCATAGAAATAAATTTTGACAAAATTTTTGTTTAGAAATAAATTTTTTTCAAATTTTTCTACAGAAATAAAATTTTGACAAAATATTCCCTAGAAATAAAATTTTGAAAAAAATCTAAAGAAATAAAATTTTGACAACATTTTCTATAGAAATAAAATTTTGACAAAATTTTTTATAGAAATAAAATTTTGACATAATTTTCTATAGAAATAAAATTTTGACAAAATTATTGTATAGAATTACAATTTTGACAACATTTTTGTACAGATATAAAATCTTGACAAAATTTTCTTAGGAACTAAAATTTTATCAAAATTTTCTATAGACATACAATTTTGAAAAAAATTTTCTATAGAAATAAAATTGTGAAAAAAATTTTTGTACAGAAATATAATTTTGACAAAATGTTTGTATAGAAACAAAATTTTGAAAAAAATTTCTATAGAAATAAAATTTTGACAAAATTTGCTATAGAACTAAATGGTGACAAAGTTTTTGTTTAAACATAAAATTTGGCAAAATTTTTGTTGAGAAATAAAATCTTGACAACAAATTCTATAGAAATAAAATTTTGGCAAAATTTTTGTTTAGAAATAAATTTTAACAAAATTTTTGTTTAGAAATAAAATTTTGGCAAAAAATTCTATAGAAATAAAATTTTTTGACAAACTTTTCTATAGAAATAAAATTTTGAAAAAAAAATCCAAAGAAATAAAAATTTGACGAAATTTTCTATAGAAACAAAATTTTGACAAAATTTACTATAGAAATAAATGTTGACAAAATTTTTGTTTAGAAATAAAATTCCGACAAAATTTTCTATAGAAATAAATGTTGACAAAATTATCTATAGAAATAAAATTTTGACAAATTTTTCTATAGAAATAAGATTTTGTCAAAATGTTTGTATAGAAATACAATTTTGACAAAATTTTCTATAGAAATAAAATTTTGACAACATTTTTGTATAGAAATACAATTTTGACAACATTTGTGTACAGATATAAAATTTTCTATGGAAATAAAATTTTGACAAAATTTTTGTATAGAATTACAATTTTGACAACATTTTTGTACAGATATAAAATCTTGACAAAATTTTCTTAGGAACTAAAATTTTAACAAAATTTTCTATAGACATACAATTTTGACAAAATTTTCTATAGAAATAAAATTGTGAAAAAAATTTTTGTACAGAAATATAATTTTGACAAAATGTTTGTATAGAAATAAAATTTTGAAAAAAATTTCTATAGAAATAAAATTTAGACAAAATTTGCTATAGAAATAAATGGTGACAAAATTTTTGTTTAAACATAAAATTTGGCAAAATTTTTGTTTAGAAATAAAATCTTGACAACAAATTCTATAGAAATAAAATTTTGGCAAAATTTTCTATTGAAATAAAATTTTGACAAAATTTTCTATAGAAATAAATGTTGACAAAATTTTTGTTTAGAAATAAATTTTAACAAAATTTTTGTTTAGAAATAAAATTTTGGCAAAAAATTCTATAGAAATAAAATTTTTTGACAAACTTTTCTATAGAAATAAAATTTTGAAAAAAAAAATCTAAAGAAATAAAAATTTGACGAAATTTTCTATAGAAACAAAAAAATAAATGTTGACAAAATTTTTGTTTAGAAATAAAATTTGGCAAAATTTTTGTTTAGAAATAAAATTTCGACAAAATTTTCTATAGAAATAAATGTTGACAAAATTTTCTATAGAAATAAAATTTTGACAAAATTTTCTATAGAAATAAGATTTTGTCAAAATGTTTGTATAGAAATACAATTTTGACAAAATTTTCTATAGAAATAAAATTTTGACAACATTTTTGTATAGAAATACAATTTTGACAACATTTGTGTACAGATATAAAATTTTCTATGGAAATAAAATTTTAACAAAATTTTCTATAGGCATAAAATTTTGACAAAATTTTATGCCTATAGAAATAAAATTGTGAGAAATATAATTTTGACAAAATGTTTGTATAGAAGTAAAATTTTGACAAAATTTGCTATAGAAATAAAATTTTTGAGAAACTTTTCTATAGAAATAAAATTTAGACAACATTTTCTATAGAAATAAAATGTTTGTTGTTTTTTTGATTTCAACTTAAATTATGCATTGACTAAACTACAAGTGTAGCTTAACCAACAGAAGAAAAGAATGTTTGTCAAATTTATTTGGCAAAGCCTTATAGACTGCAAGATGGTTGGATGGACGCGCGTTTCGGAATTACCACATTCCTCATCAGCATCCTCTACTTGCAGCAAAACTATCAACCAATTATCAGAATAAATTCAGGCAGTTCACTAAACCCAAAAGTAAACCACACTTGAACCGTCCGAAAAAAGGTTTTACATGATAGCCAGCTTATGCCGAAATAAATTCGTACAAACATATCTCTTTTCCTTTGCCACCGTCAAATCATCGATTTGAGTGCAGTTGGCTGGGTTTATTTTGAGCGTGCTTCCTCTTTTTTCCTTCGTTTTGTTTTGTTATTGTTGGTTTTTTTCTTTAATCATTGTTGTCGTTTTTTTTGATTTCAGCTTAAAACCATGCATTGACTAAACTGCAAGTGTAGCTTAACCAACAGAGGAAAATAATGTTTTGACAAAATTTTTGTACAGAAATACAATTTTGACAAAATTTTTGTATAGAAATAAAATTTTGAAAAAAATTTCTACAGAAATAAAACTTTGACAAAATTTGCTATAGAAATAAAATTTTGACAAAATATTCTATATAAATAAAATTTTGACAAAATGTTGACAAAATTTTTGTATAGAAATACAATTTCGACAAAATGTTCAATAGACATAAAATTTTGACAAAATTTTCTATAGAAATAACATTTTGATAACATTTTTGTACAGAACTACAATTTTGACAAAATTTTTGTATAGAAATAAAATTGTGAAAAAAATTTCTTAAAAATACAATTTTGACAAAATTTTTGTATAGAAATAAAATTTAAAAAAAAATGTTTACAGAAATAAAACTTTGACAAAAATTTCTATAGAAATAAAATTTTGACAAAATATTCTATATAAATAAAATGTTGACAAAATTTTCTATAGAAATAAAATGTTGGCAAAATGTTTGTATAGAAATACAATTTCGACAAAATTTTCAATAGACATAAAATTTTGACAAAATTTTCTATAGAAATAAAATTTTAATAACATTTTTGTACAGAACTACAATTTTGACAAAATTTTTGTATAGAAATAAAATTGTGAAAAAAAAATCTTAGAAATAAAATTTTGACAAAATTTTTGAATAGAAATAAAATAAAAAAAAAAATGTTTACAGAAATAAAACTTTGACAAAAATTGCTATAGAAATAAAATTTTGACAAAATATTCTATATAAATAAAATGTTGACAAAATTTTTTATAGAAATAAAATGTTGGCAAAATGTTTGTATAGAAATACAATTTCGACAAAATTTTCAATAGACATAAAATTTTGACAAAATTTTCTATAGAAATAAAATTTTGATAACATTTTTGTACAGAACTACAATTTTGACAAAATTTTTGTATAGAAATAAAATTGTGAAAAAAAATTTCTTAGAAATAAAATTTTGACAAAATTTTTGAATAGAAATAAAATTTAAAAAAAAAATGTTTACAGAAATAAAACTTTGACAAAAATTGCTATAGAAATAAAATTTTCACAAAATATTCTATATAAATAAAATGTTGACAAAATTTTCTATAGAAATAAAATGTTGGCAAAATGTTTGTATAGAAATACAATTTCGACAAAATTTTCAATAGACATAAAATTTTGACAAAATTTTCTATAGAAATAAAATTTTGAAAAAATTTTCTTAGAAATAAAATTTTGACAAAATTTTATATAGAAATAAAATTTTAACAAAATGTTCTATAGGAATAAAATTTTTACAACATTTTCTATAGAAATAAAATTTTGACAAAATTTTCTATAGAAATAAAATTTTGACAAAATTTTCTATAAAAATAAAATTTTAAATAAAAAAAAATAAAATTTAAACAAAACTAATATCGTTAAAAAATTAAAAATTAATTTTCTATAGAAATAAAATTTTGACAACATTTTCTATAGAAATAAAATTTTGACAATATTTTCTATAGAAATTTTTCTATAAAATTCAAATTTTAATAAAATTTTCTATAAAATCAATATCATTAAAAATTTTAATTTTTGTTGTGGGCATAGTCTCCCTTTTTCTGCTTTTTGTAGAAGTAGTAACATTCCCTTGTTGGTGCAAACTAAACATATTTAAAACTTCAACACATTTACAATTCAAGGGATGATACAAAATAATAAATAAACTTCTAAAATAAAATAATAAAACATTTCTTTTGAAGAAATATTTTTGTTTTCATAATAACCACAACAATTTGATAAAGCACTGCAAAGTAATTGTTTTTATTTGGTATTTTTTGTTATTTTTTTTTTAGTTTTGGTAGTGGAAACACATCCCATGCTGTGGCGAATAAAAACATTTTTACTTATTTACAGAAATCATTACATTGGCCCGTAGACTAAACTAAGTATATGGTGAAGGGTTTCTCAGATACGACTCGGTCTAACTTTTCTCTTACTTTCCTCTTCTGTTTTCTACTTTTATGTCATCTCCAACAAAAATCCCATGGCCTAATGGCCAAGCGTAATGTCATCGTACTTTCTTTATGCTAAAAAAATCCCCACTCATTGTCAGACAGCTTAGGCCTTATCTTAACTGTCTCATTTTATTTTTACGGTGTCATCATACTTTAGAGACTTAATGCAATGCACATAATTTTATATTTTCAACAATCCGTAATTATTATAATGAAATTAAAGTGACTTCTTGTTGAAAGGATTAAAAAAAGGTTGCAGTTTCCCTTCATTTCAGTGTGTCCCATTTTTGTCGTTTTTCTTTTCGTCGTTTTTTTTTAGTTACTTAAAATATGCTTTGAACAACTTTTAATTTGTATAGCCATAAGCATTTTGTTGGATTAGAGAAGCCGAGGGTGTAAGAGTACAATTTTATGGGTCTATGCCAGGGCCATTGAAAAATGCAAACGAGTAGGAAAGAATAAATTGAAATTCTATTTTCAACCATTTTCTGTATTACAATACAAACAATAAAATATGTATCGGAGAACTCCAAATGGATCGTATTTTTCGATGCCAAGAATACACTGAAAAAAAGCATGCGCTGTTCTAAAGATTTTGTCTTTAACAATTTTGGTATTGATTGCGAGCCAAAGAAGCGGAGAATTCAAATAAGGATACTTTTAAGACCCAATTCTCTTTTAAATTTGGATTTTTTGTACTTGATGCTAGGAAGCAAACTTTAATTTTTCGTTTTTTAAGCTTTTTTCTTCACATGCTATCAAAGTCCTTTAAAAACGAGTTAAAAAAACTTTATTTTCCAAATTCAGACTCGAATTCCAGTAGAAATTATGCTATGTTTCAAGTAAAAACCGTCTATAAAAAAAGGTGTTGAAAAACATGTCCTATTTTTGAACGATTTTTTGCTTTGTAGTCAAGATGCAAAAAGACAACAAATTTAAAGACAATTTCATTAATTTTAAAGAATTTTTCTGAATTATTAAAGTCAAGTTGACCTTACCCTAAAAAATTTTTCTTTCATCTTATGATACCCATTTTTAAGTAAAATCACTCAATTTTAAGGGCAATACGACTTCATTGAAAAGTTTATCGACTTTTGGACAAGGAAAAAAACTTTATATTAGAAAAATGCGTCTTCTATGCTAAGCAAAAAATTTCCATTCGTATTTTATGGACATGAAATCTTTGGCCTCACGATAATATTGTTCAGTGTATTATGCAATAGAATTGTTATGCAAATACGAAAGTATGTAAGGGTACTCTCATCTATACGAGGATGGTCCGATGAGTACTGAGCCCAAGAAATGTATTTATAGTTAATTGATTCCACTTAAAAAATTGGTATCTTAAAATGTTGCTTGACTAAGGTCAACTTGGGACATGAAGAGCGTAAAGACAAAATATTTGAAACCGAGCCAGCTCTTTTCAGTGTAGAAATGACAGCTGTTTTATTGATAGCTTATTGTATTGTTTATAAGTCACCAATAACGTTTGCTTTTGATTCAAAACGAAAAGCTATTCGTGATGAAGTTCAAGCGTAACATAACCAAGCAACCTGGATTTTAACACCTTCCAATATCTACAATGTAGCTGATATGTATTGCAATCAATTTCAGGTTGCTATCATTTCTAAACCGTTTGTCTGATAGCTTAAATATTTATTCTAGTGACAATTAATTTTATTCTTTACAAACTTACAAAAGCATTTTGATATATTGCATTCAGAAATAGAGTTATTTGTGATGGAACTCAACCATGATAGTGTGATTGTTTTATATTTGATTAAAAAAACACAAGAGGCTTTCTATAGCATTTAAATGTGTATGAATCTTTTGTTTCTCGAACCATTAGGAAAAATAAAAACGGTTACAACACATAAAAATGGTCCAAAAAGTGAAGACCAGACTTAATGGAAATCCACGCCGCAGTAGGAGAAACTTTGGTCGTGAGCTGAACGAAAACTGATGCAACACGAATTGAAAAATGAGTTTAGTCTAAAATCATTTAAGTTCTTGCGCGATAGTGCCCAGTTAATGAATTTGGTTTTTACCGATTGGAAGCCATTCAAAATTGGGCAAACAAATTAATCACACTGAAAAAAATATTGTCGTGAGGTCAAAGATTTCATGATTTTAAAATACGAATACAAATTTTGCTTAGCATAGAAGACGCATTTCTCTAAAATAAAGTTATTTTCCTTGTCCAAAAGTCGATAAACTTTTCAGTGAAGTCGTATTGTCCTTATAATTAAGTGATTTGACTTAAAAATTGGTATCTTAACATCAGTGCTGCCGCTAGTGAAAAATTGAGTGAAGTAGATTTTGGAAAAAAGTGGAGTATATTAAATAAAATTGAAGTAGCATACATTTTTGAAAACAAAACAATAGAATTCATTTTATTATACTCTCCACCATCGGATGGGGGTATATTAACTTTGTCATTCCGCCTGTAACACATCGAAATATTGCTCTAAGACCCCATAAAGTATATATATTCTGGGTCGTGGTGAAATTCTGAGTCGATCTGATGTCAGTCCGTCCGTCCGTCCGTCTGTTGACATCACGATAACTTCCGAACGAAACAAGCTATCGACTTGAAACTTGGCACAAGTAGTTGTTAATGATGTAGGTCGGATGGTATTAAAAATGGGCCATATCGGTCCACTTTTACGTGTAGCCCCCATATAAACGGACCCCCAAATTTGGCTTGCGGGGACTCTAAGAGAAGCAAATTTCATCAGATCCACCTGAAATTTCAGCATATGATCTCTAACAACCATGCCAAAATTGGTCCACATCAGTCCATAATTATATATAGCCCCCATATAAACTGATTCCCCCAATTTGGCTTGCGGAACCTCTAAGAGAACCAAATTTCATCCGATCCGGCTGAAATTTGGTACATGGTGTAAGTATATGGTCTCTAACAACTATGCAAAAATTGGTCCACATCGGTTAATAATTCAATGATTAAAACCGCTATGTTCATCGTAATTAAAGGAATAGGAAAAATAATGTGGGGAAAATTTTAAAAATTTGAAGCAGAACAAAAAGTGAAGCAGATTTTTGGAAGAAGGAGTGACGAAGTAAATTTTATGAAAATGAAGCAAAATACTTCGATTGAAGTAGTAGCGGCAGCACTGCTTAACATGAAAGAAAAAAATTATAGGCTAAGGTCAACTTGACTTTAATAATTCAGAAAAATACTTTAAATTTAATGAAATTGTCTTTAAATTTGTTGTATTTTTGCATCTTGACTACAAAGCAAAAAATCGTTCAAATATAGGACATGTTTTTCAAAACTTTATTTTATAGAAGTTTTTACTTCAAACATAGCATAATTTCTACTGGAAGTCGAGTCCTAATATGGAAAATAAAGTTGCCGTTAACTCGTTTTTAAAGGACTTTGATAGCATATGAAGAAAAAAAGCTGAGAAAGCGAAAAATTAAAATTTGCTTCCTAGAAGCAAGTACACAAAACCTAAATTTAAAAAAGAATTGTGTCTTAAAAGTATCCTTACTTGTATTCTCCGCTTCTTTGGCTCGCAATCAATACCAAAATTTTTAAAGTAAAGACAAAATCTTTGGAACCGAGTATGCTTTTTTTTCAGTGCAGGTTTACTTGCCAAAGATGTCAGCTCAAAATTTAACATGTAAGGAAAGTCAAATCTGAAGCAATTTTAAGGAAACTTCGCAAAAGTTTATTTATGATTTATCGCTCGATATATATGTATTAGAAGTTTAGGAAAATTAGAGTCATTTTTACAACTTTTCGACTAAGCAGTGGCGATTTTACAAGGAAAATGTTGGTATTTTGACAATTTTTGTCGAAATCAGAAAAACATATATATGGGAGATATGTCTAAATCTGAACCGATTTCAACAAAATTTGTCACGCATAGCTAGGTTAGGTTAGGTTAGGTTATGTGGCAGCCCGATGTATCAGGCTCACTTAGACTATTCAGCCCATTGTGATACCACAGTGGTGAACTTCTCTCTTCTCTCTTATCACTGAGTGCTGCCCGATTCCATGTTAAGCTCAATGACAAGGGACCTCCTTTTTATAGCCGAGTCCGAACGGCGTTCCACATTCCAGTGAAACCACTTAGAGAAGCTTTGAAACCCTCAGAAATGTCACCTGCATTACTGAGGTGGGATAATCCACCGCTGAAAAACTTTTTGGTGTTCGGTCGTAGCAGGAATCGAACCCACGACCTTGTGTATGCAAGGCGGGCATGCTAACCATTGCACCACGGTGGCTCCGCGCATAGCTACAATGCTAATTCTACTCCCTGTGCAAAATTTTAACTAAATCGGAGTTAAAAATTGGCCTCTGTGGCCATATAAGTCCATATCGGGCGAAAGCTATATATGGGAGCTATATCTAAATCTGAACCGATTTCAACCAATAGCTACAATGCTAATTCTACTCCCTGTGCAAAATTTCAATTAAATCGGAGTAAAAGATTGGCCACTGTGGTCATATGAGTGTAAATCGGGCGAACGATATATATGGGAGCTATATCTAAATCTGAACCGATTTCAATAAAATTTGGCATACTTGACTACACTACTAATTGTACTCCTAGTGCAAAATTTCAACCACATTGGGGTAAAACTCTGGCTTCTGGGACAGTATTAGTCCATATCGGGCGAAAGATATATATGGGAGCTATATCTAAATCAACCGATTTCAATAAAATTTGGCACACTTGACTACTAATTGTTCTTCTTGTGCAAAATTTTAAGCAAATTAGTGTAAAACTCTGGCTTCTGGGGCCATATAAGTCCATATCGGCCGAAATATATATATATATATGGGAGCTATATCTAAATCTGAACCGATTTCTTCCAAAATAGGGTTCTATTCTGAGCCAAAATACATACTTGTGCCAAATTTGAAGTCGATTGGACGATTGGAAACTGCGACCTAGACTTTGATTATAAAAATGTGTTCACGGACAGACGGACTATATCGGTTCAGGAGCCCACCCTGAGCATTTTTGCCAAGGACACCATGTGTCTATCTCGTCTCCTTCTGGGTGTTGCAAACATATGCACTAACTTATAATACCTTGTTCCACAGTGTGGCGCAGGGTATAAAAAATATGCTAGTGTTCTCAAGACGTCAAATATCACTCCTGATATCTGCTATAACGGGTCGCTGCCTGATAGGCGATTTTGCAAAATCTATTGGAGCGAAGTATAATGACTACTGTATGAGCTGGCATGATACGGAGGAGAAGGAAGAAATTAAACAACTCTTGTGTGAGTGAGTGAGTGAGTGAGTGAGTGGGGGCATATAGCTTTAGATTACTGGCGGACCTAGAAAACGTTTATTTAAGCAGTCTGCTTATGTTTTTGGAACAATCTGGTTGGTTCAACAGAAGAAAATAATCGACGGTTAAAACTAGGAGTGCCCATATGTAATAGGTACTTTTAGTTAATGTGGCATCACAATGGACAGAATAGTCTAAGTGAGCCTAAAAACGTAATCGGGCTGCCACTTTAACCTAACCTAACCTACTGCATAATAGCCACCAAATTCTCCGTATCAATCAATCAGTTGGACTTTCGTGCCAGGGACATTTTAGATAGAAAAGTTTGTACTTATCGATAATCTCCAGATGGAACTTTGACGGATAAATGGCCAAAATACCAAAAAGCCCCTTTAAGACAACATTTGATCAGCCACAATGGACAATTCATTACGACGAAATATTTTCAAAGAAAATTATTGTTTGTGCCCACGGTGGTGAGTATTTAAGATTCGGCCTGGTTGAATTTTTGGCTGTATATACACTGAGAAAACAGTGAGGCCACTAGGAAGACAAATTTATATTATTTTTAGAAAAGTTTGACTAAAATGTATTAAAGGGTGATTTGTTAAGAGCTTGATAACTTTTTAAAAAAAAAAAAACGCATAAAATTTGCAAAATCTCATCGGTTCTTTATTTGAAACGTTAGATTGGTCCATGACATTTACTTTTTGAAGATAATTTCATTTAAATGTTGACCGCGGCTGCGTCTTAGGTGGTCCATTCGGAAAGTCCAATTTTGGGCAACTTTTTCGAGCATTTCGGCCGGAATAGCCCGAATTTCTTCGGAAATGTTGTCTTCCAAAGCTGGAATAGTTGCTGGCTTATTTCTGTAGACTTTAGACTTGACATAGCCCCACAAAAAATAGTCTAAAGGCGTCAAATCGCATGATCTTGGTGGCCAACTTACCGGTCCATTTCTTGAGATGAATTGTTCTCCGAAGTTTTCCCTCAAAATGGCCATAGAATCGCGAGCTGTGTGGCATGTAGCGCCATCTTGTTGAAACCACATGTCAACCAAGTTCAGTTCTTCCATTTTTGGCAACAAAAAGTTTGTTAGCATCGAACGATAGCGATCGCCATTCACCGTAACGTTGCGTCCAACAGCATCTTTGAAAAAATACGGTCCAATGATTCCACCAGCGTACAAACCACACCAAACAGTGCATTTTTCGGGATGCATGGGCAGTTCTTGAACGGCTTCTGGTTGCTCTTCACTCCAAATGCGGCAATTTTGCTTATTTACGTAGCCATTCAACCAGAAATGAGCCTCATCGCTGAACAAAATTTGTCGATAAAAAAGCGGATTTTCTGCCAACTTTTCTAGGGCCCATTCACTGAAAATTCGACGTTGTGGCAGATCGTAAGTCTATTCATGATGAAATGTCAAAGCATACTGAGCATCTTTCTCTTTGACACCATGTCTGAAATCCCACGTGATCTGTCAAATACTAATGCATGAAAATCCTAACCTCAAAAGAATCACCCTTTACAAACGGAAATATTACGCCCATATCACACAAATATGTAAATATTATCAAAAAATTAAAAAAAAAAAAAATGTATTAGACATAATTATTTTTTTTAAAGAAAATTTCGTAGTTTGAAAGAAATAAATTGGTGTTAATTGATTTGAGGGAAATACGAGTTACACAAAAAAAAAATAAAAGATTGATATGAGGCTAACGATTTCACGTCCTTAAAATACGAATGCGAATTTTTCTTAGCATATAGAAGTCACATTTCTCTGATATAAAGGGTTTTTGCTATTCCAAAATCGATAAACTTTTCAATGAACTTAAAAATCTTAACATGAAAGAAAATTTTGTTTGTCTACGGTGAACTTGGCTATAATAATTGTCAAAAATTCTTCAAAAGTATTGAAATCGTCTTTAAATTTGTTGACTTTTTAAACTCACAAATAGGAGATATTTTTCAATACTTTATCTTAAAGATGTTTTACTTAAAACATAGAACATTTTCTACTTGAAGTCGAGTTCAAATTTCGAAATTTAAGTTTAAACAAGTATATACGGCCGTAATTTCGGACAGGCCGAAACTTATGTACCCTCCACCATGGATTGCGTAGAAACTTCTACTGTCATCCACAATCGAATTACTTGGGTTGTGGTAATACTTATCGATGGCAAGGTATCTTTAAACTTCTTACCATTGTGTTCTAAATTGTAAGTTAGTCCATACATGGTATATATTAGACAAAAAAGGTACAAAAGTCACAATGTACCAAGTTAAAACTGAATCGGGTGGAATCGTTTTATATGGGGGGGCTATATATAATTATGGACCGATGTGGACCAATTTTTGCATGGTTATTACATAGTATATACTTATACCACGTACATAATTTCAACCGGATAGGATGAAATTGTCCCTCCAAGAGGCTCCGGAGGTCAAAACTGGGGATCGATTGCTATATATAATTATGAACCGATATGGACCAATTTTTGCATGGTTTTTAGATACTATATACTAACACCACGTACCAAATTTCAACCGGATCGGATGAATTTCGCTTCTCCAAAAGGCTACGGGGGTAAATCTGGGAACCGTTTTATATGGGGGCTATATATAATTATGGACCGATGTAGACCAATTTTTGCATGGTTACTAGACAGTATTTATTTACACCACGTACCAAGTTTCAACCGGATGGGATGAATTTTGTTCCTCCAAGAGGCTCCGAAGGTCAAATCTGGGGATCGGTTTATATGGGGGCTATATATAATTGTGGACCGATGGGGGCCAATTCTGGCATGGTTGTTAGAGACTATATACTAAAACCACGTACCAAATTTCAACCGGGGCGCCGGAGGTCAAATCTGGTAATCGCTTTATTTTGGGGGCTATATATAATATTGATCTATACGGACCAATTTTGGCATGGTTGTTGTAGGCCATACTCTAGCGAAATGTACCAAATTTCGACCGGATCGGATGAATTTTGCTCTTTTAAGAGGCTTCGGAGGTCAAATCTGGGAATCGATTTGTATTGGGGCTATATATAATTATGAACCGATATGGACCAATTTTTCCATGGTTATTAGAGACCAAATTTCAGCCGGATCGGATCGTTTTATATGGGGGCTATATATAATTATGGACCGATGTGGACCAATTTTTTCGTGGTTGTTAGAGACCATACCCCGACACCATGTACAAAATTTCAGCCGGATCGGATGAAGTTTGATTCTCTTTGAGGCTCCGCAAGCTAAATCTGGGGATCGGTTTATATGGGGGCTATATATAATTATGGACCGATATGGACCAATTTTTGCATGGTTTTTAGAGACCATATACCAACACAATGTACCAAATTTCAGTCAGATCGGATGAAAAATGCTTCTCTGGAGGCTCCGCAAGCCAAATCTGCGGGTCCATTTATATGGGGGCTATACGTAAAAGTGGTCCAATATGGCCCATTTGCAATACCATCTGACCAACATCAATAAAAACTACTTATGCCAAGTTTCAAGTCGATAGCTTCTTTCGTTCGTTAGAGTTAGAGTTATTTCAGCGGACGGACGGACAGACATGCTTAGATCCACATCGGTCTATAATTATGTTATATACAGCCCCCATATAAACCGATCCCTAGATTTGACCTCCGGAGCCCCTTGGAAGAGCAAAATTCACTCGATCCGGTTGAAATTTGGTACGTGGTGTTAGTATATGGTCTCTAACAACCATGATAAAATTGGTCCATACCGCTCTTAATTATATACAACCCCCATTTAAACCGATCCCCAGATTTGAACTCCAGAGCTCTTGGAGGACCAAAATTCATCGGATCCGGTTAAAATTTGGTACGTGGTGAAATTTGATACATTGTGCTAGTATATGGCCCGTCTATTGTTATATATAGCCGATCCCCAAAAAAAATCTACCAACATTTTATTTCTACAGAAAATTTTGTCAAAATTTTATTACTATAGAAAATTTTGTCAAATTTTATTGCTATAGAAAATTTTGTCAAAATTTTATTTCTATAGCAAATTTTGTCAAAATTTTAGTTCTATAGAAAATTTTGTCAAAATTTTATTTCTGAAGAAAATTTTGTCAAAAGATTATTTCTGTAGAAAATTTTGTCAAAATGTTATTTCTATAGAAGATTTTGTCAATATTTTATTTCTAAAGAATATGTTGTCAAAATTTTATTTCTATGGAAAATGTTGTCAAAATTTTATTTCTATAAAAAATTTAGTCAAATTATACACGTCATTAATCGGCCTTTTTATACCCTTCACCACTACTGTGGTACAGGGTATAATAAGTTTGTGCATTTGTATGTAACGCCAAGAAATAGTGGTCATAGACCCATCTTTTAGTATACCGATCGGCTTAGAATTAAATTCTGAGTCGATTTAGCGATGTCCGTCTGTCTGTCTGTCTGTATGTCTGTCTGTCTGTCCGTCCGTCTGTCTGTATATGGTACAGAGACAATCGCTATTGGTTTTGGAAAAAATAGGTTCAGATTTAGATATAGCTGCCATATATATTTATCCCCGATGTGGTCATAGTTAGCGTGTTTATCGATTTTCTTGAAATACCGTACATCCAAATATTTTATGAATCTCAAAAATCTTGCAAAATATCAGCCAAATCGGTTCAGATTTAGATATAGCTCCCATATATATCTTTCGTCCGATTTAGACTCATATGACCACAGAGGCCAAAGTTTACTACCGATCTTCGTGAAATTTTGCACAGAGGGTAGAATTGACATTCTACCAATGCTTGGTAAATTTTATTTAAATCGGTTCATATTTAGATATAGCTCCCATATATATCTTTCGTCGGATTTGAACTTATATGGCCACAAAAGCCAGAGTTTTGCCGTGATTTGCTTCAAAATTTGCACAAGGGGTACGTTTAATAGTATCGTTAAGTGTGTAAAATTTGGTTAAAATCGGTTCAGATTTAGATATAGCTCACATATATATCTTTCGCCCGATTTGGACTTATAGGGTCTCAAAAGCCAAAGTTTTGCCCTGACTTACTTCAAATTTTGCACAATCGGTACTTTTAACGATACTATTGTATGTGCCAAATATGGTCAAAATCGATTCAGATTTAGATATAGCTCCCATATATATATATATATATATATATATATATATATATATATATATATATATATATATATATATATATATATATATATATATATATATATATATATATATATATATATATATATATATATATATATATATATATATATATATATATATATTTCGTCCGATTTGAACTTATATGGCCTCAAAATCCAGGGTTTTGCCGTGATTTGCTTCAAATTTCGCACAAAGAGTACGTTTAGTAGTATAGGTAATTGTGGCAAATTTGGTTTAAATCGGTTCAGATTTAGATATAGTTCCCATATATGTCTCCCGTCCGATTTGAACTCATATGACCAGGGGGGCCAAAGTTATACTCCCATTTACGTGAAATTTTGCAGAGATTGCAGAATTATTATTCTAACTATGCATGTCAAATTTAGTCAAAATCGATTCATATTACATATAGCTCCCATATATACTTACACCAGAGTTGGGAAAACATGGTAGACTGTTTCACATTTTAGAACCATTTTTAATGGGATTTTCCTCCAACTGACTGGATACTTTCCACAGAGAATACAAATATGGCCAAAATTCTCACACTTTACACAAAATTCTGTGATGATTTCCCCATATCTTAGCCATATCCTACACACTGCAATGCCAAAATTTCCACAGAACGGATGAGTTTTAAATAAGGCTCCAAGTCACCCGAATTGGCCAAATAATATATTACAACCCACACTTGACCACATATCTTGGCCAGATCTAACCAATATCCTTGTAAAATCGCCACTGCTGTAGCAAAAAATGTAAATATTACTCTAATTGTCCTATATCCCGTATACATATGTATCGCCTGAAAAATCATAAATCTCTTTTTTACAATTGCATTAAAATTTCTCTCGCTTCATATATCCCATATTTTATACTAACATTGTGTTTCATCCCAGGGCGTTAGCCGATTTAAATTTAAATTCTAGAGTTTTTGTAGAAGTACAAAAAATTATTTCCATTAAAAGTATTTGTATCTGGATGTGCAAACTATTATATAGCTCCCAGCAAATTTTAAGTAGTTGAGATGGTAGGTTAGGTTAGGTTAGGTTATGTGGTAGCCCGATGTATCAAGCTCACTTAGACTATTCAGTCCATTGTGATACCACAGTGGTGAACTTCTCTCTTATCAGTGTGTGCTGCCCGATTCCATGTTAAGCTCAATGACAAGGGACCTCCTTTTTATAGCCGAGTCCGAACGGCGTTCCACATTCCAGTGAAACCACTTAGAGAAGCTTTGAAACCCTCAGAAATGTCACCAGCATTACTGAGGTGGGATAATCCACCGATGAAAACCTTTTTGGTGTTCGGTCGTAGCAGGAATCGAACCCACGACCTTGTGTATGCAAGGCGGGCATGCTAACCATTGTACCACGGTGAGATGGTAACACAAATGATTGTCTACATACACTGAAAGAAGAGTTTTCTTTTCTGAGGAACGAAATTTTAGACAAGCAAAGTTTTCTTTTGACACTAAAAAATTTTCTTTAACAGCAAACAGAAAAGATTAAAGGAAATCGTTAAATCGCTTATTATAAATTCGGTTTTATTTGCTCTTAAAGAAAATCCTTTATAAGAAAGGAGAATTTCCTTTGTCTAAAATTTCGTTCCGAAGGAAAGTATTTTTTCTTTGGGTGTAGTGGTGAAGGGCATAATATAGTCGGCTCCGCCCGACTTTAGACTTTACTTACTTGTTTGTTTAATATATAACCCGTATGGACTAACTTACAATTGAGAAGTTTTAAGATACCTTGTCATCGGCAAGTGTTAGTACAAGTTTCTATGCAATCCATGGTGGAGGGTACATAAAATTCGTCCTGGCCGAACTTACGGCCGTTTATATTTGTTTTTAACTCATTTCACTAACGTACACAATAAATTTTCATATTGGAGAAATTTCAATTAAACATAATTATTTCCATGAACTAAAGTGTTAAATTGGCTTTTGTGCCCTGGATGGTTCAATTTTGTTAGTATGCGTTTTTAACTACTATAACGACTTGCCAATAAACCCAATATCAATTCTAGTCTAGTAGATCCACATAAATGAAGTCTCTTCACATACAGTTTATTGGTGTTTGTCATGGGAACATATAGCTGGATAATTGAAGTTAACACATATCTCAAATAATCCTTGACTGCTTTGCTTTATCCTTATAGATAATTTGTAAATGTGTCTTATTTCTTTGAAATTTGAAATCTTGTAGAAAGCACGCAAAAAAAAAAATTGTAAATACTTTTCTGATGGAAACACAAAGTTCCTACCATATTACCGGAAGAGAAAATGCCACCCAAATACCAGCTGGAAAAGCTAAAGGATAATCAGTGCAGGGGGAGCGGTGATAATATGCAAACCAAAAAAAAAATACCCACTTTTATTGCATGTTAATTTTTCTCCTGGAATTTAACCTAATTCATGGAGCAAACTTTGTTGTTTGCATTTTTAAGTTACCAGGGGGGAAAGCCAACCAGAAGGTGAGGAAACTCCGCACTCATGAAACAAAACAAAACAAAAATCGACAAATAAAATAAAAAAATTCGCAATGACTCTTGGTTAACCTCATGATTTTATGTATGTCTACTCAGCTAACTTTCTATGGAAGTGGGGCACATTTAGTACATAAACCAACCAACCAAACAAGCCATCTAGTATTTACAGTAGCTGAGGGAAGTGTACGGAGTGTGAATACAGCAAGTTAAAAAGGATATCCATATGAAAAACACGCGCTAACATGAGTGTTGAGCCAAAACAAACTGAGAAAAACAACCGGTTTTAACTTTATTTCGGAACATATTCCCCATGCTGTAATACAAATCTCGTTTTTTTTTTTTGGTCGACTGTACACAGACACTGTGATCCAGCCCTTTTTTTTTTGATTGTAGGCCATGGTATGCGGTTAGAGCGAATGGCAAATAAAAGTTAGAATTTTTTAAGGGCTGATATTTCAAATGAATCTCCTTCGTCCTCAAAACATCATGTGAAGTTGTTCGTAATATTTCGTTGTTTTTGCAACACCTGGGTCCTATTCCAAAATAAAAGAAAAGAAACAAATACCAAAGGTTATAAAATGTCAATACTCCTTCCTTTGTAATACAATGATCTATTTCAAAGGATGCTCTAGCTGTTGTTGTAAATGTTAAATTTCCTGTTTTATTGTATAGACTTTGGAAAAGTTCAAGGTTAATTTTCCTATGGCCTCAGTCACAAAGTGCACTGAAACAAATAATAGAAAGTGTACCCAGTTCCAACGAAGCGTGTAACTACTTTAAGGATACTTTAGAGATGCAAATATTTTTGTGTCTCTGAAAAAAATATGAACGGTTCCAAAGATTTTGCCTTTACACTAATGATTTTCGTATTAAAGAAGCGAAAAATTGAAGTAAGGACACTTTTAAGACAGAAGTCTCTCTTAAATGTGAGTTTTGCATACTACACAGAAAAAAATTTCGCGAAAAAATTTCCAATTAAAATTTTAATTGAGTTTTAAAAAATATTCAATTAAAAATTTAATTGATTCAACAAATTTTTTAATTGAAACAAAAATCAATCACAAAAATTAATAGTATCAATTAATTTTTTAATTGACCTTCAATTAATTGTTTAATTGATACTATAATTTCTGTAATTGAAGACATTTCAATCAAAAAATTAATTGGATCAATTAAATTCGTGATTGAATCAGAAAAATTTTTTTTGTGTGTAGATACTATGAAAGAAATTTTATTGTTTTGTTTTTATAGTTTTTTTGTTTGCATGTGTTATCAAAGTCCTTTAAAAATGTGATATTGATTTCCCCATTCAGGCACCACTTGAAGTTGTAATTATGCTATGTTTCAGGTAAAAAAGTCTTTAAAATTAAGTTTTGAAAAACATCTCATATTTTTTAACGCTTTTTTGCATTGTAGTCAAGATACAAAAAGCCAACAAATCAATTTTATAAATTTTGAAGAAGAACTATTAAAGTCAAGTTGGCCTTAGTCAAACAAAATTTTCTTTCATGTAAAGATATCCAGTTTTAATTCGAATTACTTAACTACCCAGTAAAAAAATTTGGAAGTTCTTCCAAAGGCACAACTTTAAAAGCATTTCCACTTCATTCAATTTTTTATAACATGCTTTTTTTCATATTTTTAATGGGTAAATTTGCTAAATTCAATCTGAAAAAATTATGAATTTTTGAAAATATTTGAGGTCGATGTTTCAGACAAGCGTTAGAATCCATTAAAAATTATAAAAAATTAGAAAAATTATTTATTTGACTAAATATCACAGAATTTTTTTAATTTACATCCAAAACATTGAATTCGGATCACACCTAGGTTAAAGGTTAGGTTAAAGTGGCAGCCTGATCAAATTTCAGGCTCACTTAGACTATTCAGTCCATTGTGAATTGATGCAAATTCAGTACACCGGCTGTTGAAATGGAGAACTTCCGTCCTATGACAAGTCCATGTTAAATTCATCGCTTCTGCGTCAATTTTGCACCACTTCCGGATTCAAAAAGAATATTTTTGCTATTATTTTGGCGACGCTTTTTTTGCTGGATATAAGGACTAAACGAAAATTTTGTTGAAACAAGGAAAAAAAAAACTATATCAGAGTATTTTAAGAACATATATTTTTGTCAGTGTATACAAAAGTTTGTGCTTTTGTATGTAACACCCACGAAGGACAAATCTGAGACCTATCGTTTACTATACCAATCGTTTGGAGATATATTCTTAGAGTCGATTTTGCAATGTCCGTCTGTTTGTTGATGTATTTTTGTATGCAAAGTACAGTTCTGAAGTCCGCTCGTCCTACAATGGCATAGGGCTTTACTTCGGCTTAAAGCTAATATCTGCACGCAAAGAAAAAAAAAAACGTTTGGAAAACGTGTACAGAAAACTTTTTCTTTTGTTAGAGTTTTTTGAATTGCTTTGAAAATTTTAAACTTTTATCACCAAAAAAAATTCGTTTGTTACAAAATTTTTATTTTTTCAATAAAAAAAGTTATTTTGAAACAACAACACAGTCCATTTCGTTTATATCAAACACCGTTCTTTTCTGACTTTAGGTCTTTAATAAGACACATTTTACAGTTCAAAATTTAATATAGTACAATGTAATGTTGAACATTTTTTCGGAATCTTCCAAACATATCTGGAATATATGTAAAAAAAAAAACTTTGGTCGAAGCAGGGATCGAACCCACGACCCTTGGCATGCAAGTCGGACGTAGCAACCACTGCTCCACGGTGCCAAACTAAATGTTTGTTTCTGTTAAATAAACATTGTTTATTCGGTTCGTGGCCGCCGCAAGCTATGCTATATAAATATAACTTATATGGATATGTATCTATTGATGACCATAACAGGTACATAGCTCAGTGGTTAGTGTGTTGGCTTACAAAGTGCATGGTCCGCGGTTCGATTCTCCGTCCAGGCGAAAGGTAAAAAAAATTAAAAATTTATAAAATCGTATAATTTCTTCTACATTGTTTGTATTACAGAAAAAGGTGCTAATAACTAAAAAACTTCGTGGATGTGAGAAAGATGTGAGGGAAAATGCAATTAGCTAGAAAAAAAAATTTTTTTGAGGTAGTCTTTATGAAATTGTTTTTACATCCTGGAAATGAATAAACGTTTATCACAAAAAGTACACGGATGAAAAAGACTGTTTTTCATATGTTTGGCTATAAACATTATATGTTTGGAACACAAATTTTTAAACACAATATTTTTGAGTGCAAGCATATAATGTTCATAAACTAGCATAACATGTTTGGGACATATATGTTAATATGTTAGAACATATTATGTTTGAGACATAAAATGTTTGTAAATATAATATGCTTGGACGCAAACATATATTAATTTAGAAATAGCCTATAAACATATATGTGTTTAGTAGCTTGCAGTGCTATTTAACAGGGAGCGATATTGAATTAAGTTGGTGGTTGTTGCTTGTTATTACAAAATTAACATTTTATTTTTCCTTGGGCAATTGATCAGCTACTTCTTTGATCCTTTCAAACTGTGTGGTCCGCTGTTCGAATCCCCGTCCGGCAAAAGGTAAAATTAAAATAAAAAAAAAATCATAAAATTGAATAATTTCTTCTACAATGTTTGTATTACAGAAAAAGGTGCTAAGAACTAAAAAATCTCGTGGAAGTGAGAAAGATGTCGGGGAATATACAATTGGGCAGAAACAAAATTTTGAGCATTCAGGTCGAAAACCTATGTTGTTAGCACCTATATTACCTGTTTATTTTCATAATTCATTATGATTGTAAATATATAAATAAATAAATAAAATTTTGAGCACAATATTGTTTGGGAGAATTTTTTTAAGCATATAATATTTTTGGGTGCAAAATGCTTCCAAACATATTATATGGTCACATAATAACATATTGTTTTTTGGAAGACAACATTATTGAATTTGGATGCAAAAATACAAAATGTTTGGAACTTAGACTACCCAAACATATATTGTTTACACCAATATGCTTTCAAACATATTATATATTGGCAGAGATCAAACATATAAATGTTTGGGCAATACCCAAAAATGTATATGCTTGAAGCAAAATATGTTTGGGAGTATATGTTACAGAAGCGATTTTTTGTGAGGGTGTATATACTTTTCTTCCAAATACACTTCCTTCCAACGAAAAGCAAATGAGAAACGAACTTTGTTTGTCTAAAATTTCGTTTGGGAGGAAAGAATTATTTTTTTGCGTGTATATAGACTGATTTAAATTATTCATTTCGAGCAATAACCATCCTCTGTGCAAAGATGACAGGAATTTTGAGACTCCTTTCAGAAATTAAACAAACCATTTGCCTTCAACTCTAAAATCTCATCTTACAAATTCCAAATTCAACTATGGAAACAAGACCATTTGAAACGGTTATCTTTAGAGATAACCATCAAAAGCTCTTGAAATTTTTTATATGCGAGTAAAATGTATGACTTTAAACACTGAAAAAAGCATAGGTTCCAAAGATTTTGTATTTACACTAATGATTTTGGTATTAATACCAACCAAAGATGCTGACGATTGAAGTAAGAACAAATTTAAGACAATTATTTTGAAAATGTAATTCTAGGAAACAAATTTTAATTTAATCGTTTTTTCAGCTTTTTTCTTCATGTGCTATCAGAGTCCTTTAAAATCATGTTAACGACAACTTAAATTTTCAAATCCAGATTCGACTTATGTTTCAAGTAAAAATTGTTTTTAAAATAAAGTGTTGAAAGGTGTGCCCTATTTTGAGAGGTAGTGTTGAATGATGTGCCCTATTTTGCTTTGTAGTCAAGATGAAAAGCGACAACAAATTTAAAGACATTTTCATTAACATCGAAGAAGTTTTCAGAATTATTAAAGCCAGGTTGAGCTTAGTGAAAAAAAAAACATCTTTCATTGAAATACGTCTTCTATGCTAAAATATTGGCACATGACAATTTTTTTCAGTGTGTGATAGAATTATTTTTTAAATCCTGTAATCCAGGAAATTTGGAAACCCATTTTGTACCTATTTTAATCCTAAACTTTTCTTTGGAGGGTTTTGAGTAGGGGTGATTTAGGGTATACACATTTGAGAGTATTGTGCGAAAACAATATAAAATATACTTTAATGCATTTGTGATTTTCTTTCTTTTCAGTGTATCGATTGCGGACAAAATAAAGCCCATCATTTGAATACAACAATTTTATTATCAATTAACAAAGTGCAAAATACATATTTAAAATCCATATCAACTACATTTCATAACTCAAAACTCGTAAACGTGTTCGAACTTCTAATTGTAGAGATTACTAAGATACGGCGACAACTAAAAATATCGGTTCATAATGGCGATGGTTATATCGACTCGTGCTAAACTTTTAATAACCGCGTTAATTGTTTTCTTTTTACTTGGTGTAGTCCTGGTGACCGGCTCAACTAAAGGTTGGTTTGTACCCAATCGTTACAATGGTGAACGTGTTGCTGCTAGGATACAGGTAATAAAGTCATAGCTGTTTAATTATTATTTTTTTTTTTTTGTAAGCATTTTGCTATGGGACTATGAGTATAATTCTTCTCGTTGGCAATAATGAAGAAATATTTGTAATCACTTTTCTGTGAGTTTTTTTTTTATCTGCTATTGAAGTTTAGTAATAATTTATTTTAATAAAAGTTTAAGTATTAGGTTTAAAAAGATGTTATTCATATGTCCAAAGTCATCAGGAATGAAAATATTTTAATTTAAGCAATTTTTAACTAAACCATATAACTATAATAATAAGCAAATTGTTTTTGATAAATTCAGAAAAATTTATTATTTTCTAAGGTCTAAGAAATTCCCTATTTTGAAGAAGAACATTGAACTTGGAACTTGTGAAAATGTCCATAGCTCCACACTACATTCAAGATGGAGACATTTTTAGTAAATTTTGCAAACGGAATGGCAAACCCCCCCCCCCCAAAAAAAAAAGCGTCTCCAAAAAAGTAGTGAAAACGTTCTTTTTGATCCGAAAGTGGTGCAATCTTGGCGCAGAAGCGATAAATTTAACATGGGCTTATCATAGAACCCTCTAATGCCCAATCCCGCCTTTAGGCGGGCTTCATTAAATAAGGAAGCTTTTAGTAAAATACACCTTCGGACAACAACATGTAAGGAAAGTCTAAAGTCGGGCGGGGCCGACTATATTATACCCTGCACCACTTTGTATATCTAAATTTTCGATACCTTATCACATCCGTCAAATGTGTTGGGTGCTATATATAAAGGTTTGTCCCAAATACATACATTTAAATATCACTCGATCTGGACAGAATTTGATAGACTTCTACAAAATCTATAGACTCAAAATTTATGTTGGCTAATGCACTAGGGTGGAACACAATTTTAGTAAAAAATATGGGAAACATTTAAATCTAAAGCAATTTTAAGGAAACTTCGCAAAAGTTTATTTATGATTTATCGCTCGATATATATGTATTAGAAGTTTAGGAAAATTAGAGTCATTTTTACAACTTTTCGACTAAGCAATCGCCACTGCACTAACAAGGAAAATGTTGGTATTTTGACCATTTTTGTCGAAATCAGAAAAAAATATATATATGGGAGCTATATCTAAATCTGAACCGATGTCAGCCAAATTTGACACGCATAGCTACAATGCTAATTCTACTCCCTGTGCAAAATTTCAACTAAATCGGAGTCAAAAATTGGCCTCTATGGTCATATGAGTGTAAATCGGGCGAAAGCTATATATGGGTGATATATCCAAATCTGAACCGATTTCAACCAAATTTGGCACGCATAGTTACAATGCTAATTCTACTCCCTATGTAAAATTTCAACTAAATCGGAGCAAAAAATTGGCCTCTGCGGGCAAATTAGTGTAAATCGGAGCTATATCTAAATCTGAACCGATTTGGCTGATATTTTGCAAGTTTTTCGAGACTCATAAAATATTCGGATGTACGGAATTTTAGGAAGATTGGTTAATATACACGCCAATTATGACCACATCGGTGAAAAATATACTTGGGAGCTATATCTAAATCTGAACCGATTTTTTCCAAAATCAATAGGGATCGTCTTTGAGCCGAAACAGGACCCGGTACCAAATTTTAGGACAATCGGACTAAAACTGCGAGCTGTACTTTGCACACAAAAATACATCAACAGACAGACAGACAGACAGACAGACGGACGGACATCGCTAAATGGACTCAGAATTTAATTCTAAGCCGATCCGTATACTAAAAGGTTGGTCTATGATTACTCCTTCTTGGTGTAAATGCACACACTTATTATACCCTGTACCACAGTAGTGGTGAATGGTATAAAAATTAATAAGATAAAAAGAAAACTTAGTTGAACCTGTTCAAGAACCTTTGCGGCATGTACTGAATTTTACCGTATATTTTTTTTTTTTTTGAATTGTTTTCTTGCTTTTGTGTCGTTTATCAGCTGACAAAAAAATTGGGACATTAGAGGGTTAATAAAATGGTACAAATTATATACATTTTGTCAAAAAAAAAAAGTAAATCCATATTAGAAAAATTGCTCATTTTTTTAAATATTTGATTTCAAACATTTCTGACCAACGTTAGAATGTATTAAAAATCATAAAAATTGTTTACTTGGCAAAATATCACAAAATTTGTTAATTCACATCAAAAACACTGAATTCGCATCAAACCTTAAGAAGTGATGCAAATTCAGTGTAACGACTGTTGAAATGGTGGACATCCGTCCTATGACATGCCCATGTTAAATTCATTGTTTCTGCGCCAATTTAGCATCGCTTACGGATACAAAAAAAAAAAAAAACATTTTCAATACTGTTTTGACGACGCTTTTTTTTACTGGACAATCTATAGTGGTGGGAAATATTAGAAAAAGACTTTCATAAATCAAGATTTATTTTCTCTTGGGGGTCAGGCCAGGAGAAGAGTGATGATGATTTTGATCTTTTGATGATATATCGAACAGTCATTCTCATATATTAAATTGTGCCAAAAATTAAAGTAAAATTCACGTGGTTGTTGTTCTAGTTCCTGGGATTTATGTATGAACAAACAAGTTACATCGGATTGACATTTAGAGGTAGCTCACTTACTCGAACTGAATGTAGAATCTTCTACATTCAGTTCGAGGAAGTGAGCTACCTCTACTAGATGAGTCCAGAGTGAAGTAGGTTTCAGGTCCGTTGGTTTCACAGGACCCGCAAAGAGATGCCTCGTCTCACATCACGGTCGTCCACAATTTGGGCTAACATCTTGAATTGCTGGGTTCAGAAGTGAGAGGTAACTGTTCAGATACATGAAGATGCCTAATCGTAGCTGGGGTAGCACCTATCTGGTGTATCTAGACATCGGTCTCTCATAATCGCTGATAGGTGGTGGTCTTCCGCCCAGCAAAACACTGCACTGGTAGGAAGATATTGCCACCTGAACCGCTGCCGCGTGGACGGTCTCAAATGCCGACCCTCATCACAGTTATCGCCCATCTGGTGATTAATTGACTGTAGGTATTTTCTTAAGTCGAACCTGAATGTGACATAGTTTGGGTGGATGGTCCCTCTTCACTTTATCCAATGCTGGTGGGTGTGGAGGTCGCCATGTTGCCTCATCAAGAGCATCTTTGATTCATCCTGTAGATGCTGTTGGAATGACATTCAATGGCAATCCGTAGTGCAGTCTTCTACACCAGACTACCAGTATAGGGTCTCGCCTATACTGGTAGTCCGAACGGGGGCCGAATAATTGATATCTGTCCTCCAAGTTGCATCAGTATCTTGTTTCTACTCCTAACGTGTTTAGCAACCATTTCCACATGCTCTCTTAAGAGGAACTGGCAATGACCCGTGGAGTTCTAGCATGTGGGAATACTGTGGCTTCGAATGGAGATATAAAGCTCTTGGTGCACCTCATTGGTCCACGATGGTCCAATATGGTTGCCGTCGATTTCGGGGCAGATAGTTTCAGATCCCTGCTTACGAAGAAATCTTTAGAGAGGTAACCATTAATCCTCACCTCAAGGTCCTACATGATGTAACTATGGAACGTCCGCATAGATTATCAGATAAAAAATTGGTGGTGGAAGAGTAGCTCCTGCTACATAAAAATTAAAAACTAATGTAGACAGAACACCGCATGAGGTATTCCTTGTTTATTTCTCCTGGGCGATAATGGTTTTCCTCTAAATTCCACATAGGAGGTTGGCTGTGTCTACAAGTCAAATAGTTTACCAACCATCTCTTATTATTATTATTATTAGGGAAGGTGTTTTTATAATATCCTTTAAGAGGGTGGTGTGATTTACTGTACCAAACCCTTTAGACAGACCCAATGCTACGAGAATCGAACGTTTATGCAGCCTTTCAATATTAAATATTTCTAGAATGCTGGCTGTTAATTGATATAACGTAGTGGTCGTACATCTGACCGACGGCACACCATGCTGATGTTCCGTCAACATTAGGTGAAGTAGGACAGTGAAAATGCTTAAAGAATCTTAAAGGGGTAAAGAAGTGTAATAGATCGATACGAGTCCCCTAGCTGTGCCTGTATTCCGGGTTTCAGTGTGGTTGCACTGTATCTTTGGACAGATCCAATGCTACGAGAATCGAAGTTTTATGTTGCCTTTCTTTGGTATCACAATGGACTGAATAACCTGAAATAACGGGCAGTCACTATGCCTAATTTATCCTAATGCTACTTTTTACTATTCAATCCCCCTGCAATATTGGCTGTTAACGGAGAGGTCGTACCCCTGCCCGAGCGGATACTAAGCTGAGGTACTGCCAATATTACGTGTTCTCTGAAGAAGGCAGTAAAATTGCTTCAAGAATCTATGTGACGCCAAAAGAAGAGTAATGGTCTGGTTACCGGGTTTCAGAACCGGAATAACTTTCCCTTTTTTAAGATATCTGGTATTTTAAGGGTAATGAGGCCAAAAACATAGCACCAATCTCTCCAATGTGCTTCAACATCATCGTAGCCAAACCATCTGGGCCAATTGTGGTGGATCTTTTGGGGGCCTTCATTGCCTCGATTTCACACTCCCGGTTGATGACCCTAGGGGACTGTCTGATCTGAGTGTACGCAGGACTCACACTGAAAAAACAGTGAACCCACCAGGAAGAAACTTTTGATTATTTTTAGAAAATTTTGAATTTTTTTTAGAAATTTTTAACTAAACAGTATTACAAGCGCTGGCATCACGCCGATATCACAAAAATAAGTAAATATTTTTAGACAAATTCAAGAAAATTTATTACACGTAAATAATTTTTTTCATTTTTTAAAGAAAATTTTGTGGTTTGAAGGAAAAAATTGGAGTTCAAAATTGCAAGAATGTCTTTAGTGACATACGAAGTTCATGATGGACGCTTTTGTAGTAAAATTTACAAATTTGAAGAAATAATGAACTATTTTATGAGAAATACGAATTTAGTAAATCAATATCCTTAATTTGTGTATAATTTTTTCCCGTCTTTTAGTTCATTTAACTAACGTACGCAAAAAATTACTAGAGTAAAAGAAACTTTCTCCAAATATAATAAGCTCTTGAACTAAAATATAGTTAAATTGGCTTTAGCGAAATAGTGAGATCACTTTTTTTTGAGTGCACTTTTGCCTTCTGCTAGCATCGCCTGCAGTCTGATATTTCTCGCATTCGCCTTACGGTTTCATCCTTTGGTGTTTGCCGCCAAACGAAATGGAGATGTTGCTTTTCCGTTTGAGGTTTGAGAGGGTCAGAATCGTCGACCACAACCATTTGGATACAAGACCAGATCTCCCGTAAATGCTTGCTCAACTTTTCTCGCTTATGGGTGGCCCCAAGCTCCATCCTTAACAGAACTTCCTTTCGCCTTTTGCTGGCACGGCCTGTAGTCAGAGATTTCTCGCATTCGCCTTACGGGTTCCATCCTTTGGAGTTTGCCCCCAAACGAAATAGAGATGTTGCTTTTCCCTTTGAGGTTTGAGAGGGTCAGAATCGTCGACCACATGGATGGCCCCAAGCCCCATCAATAAGAGAACTTCATTTCGCCTTTTGCTGGCACGGCCTGTAGTCAGAGATTTCTCGCATTCGCCTTACGGGTTTCAACCTTTGGAGTTTGCCCCCAAACGAAATGGAGATGTTGTTTTTCCGTTTGAGAGGGTCAGAATCGTCGACCACAACCGTTTCCACTTTTCTCGCTTATGGGTGGCCCCAAGCCGGTCGATCTCCTTAGCGAGACTTAGGATTGTATGTTCAGGTGGATTTTAATTCTCGATCTAGTCTTTCTTATGTAGCATCCTTGATGCTTCCATTGGGAAATTCGAACGGATACGATTATAAATCTCTTGCTAACTTTCTTCAAACGATCCCTGAAAAATTTCTCTCTACCCGCTCTCTTCAGCTGTTTTTGTTGCTATTTCCAAAGTGAAATTTCTACTTTTCTGAATTACTATTTTTTATGTTGGCCGTGAAACAGTCGTTTGACGTCCAAAATGCATGTTTTTTTTCTTAATTTACAATTAATTATTATGGACAAGGAAGATTAAGGAACTTGATCAATAGAGTCATTGAAAAGAAAACTCCAGTTACAAATCTATATACGCCTGACTGACGTGACCCTTAACTAAAATACTTTATAATTGCCATCCAAGCTTGCAACTTTTCGCTAGTTGCAAATTTTCTTTTATATATAATTTTTTTTAAATACACATTACCATTTATAAATTTAATCCTTCTTCAATTTATTTTATCCTCTAAGCCATATGGTGTTTTTTTTATTGGCATGGCTTCATATTTTTTGTAGTGTTATACAAATAAATGTCAGAATTATATAATTAACTTTAGTTTGGTAACCGCATAAACTGCTAACGAATTGAGCGAATGAAAAAGCCACAAAATGCAATTTACACATTTATTTAATTGTAACAAAGCTGAGTAAAGATAATGGCAATTAATGAAATCCATAGCAATTAACCGAGCTTGGTATTAAAGCTAAAAAGCCAAATAAACATTGGGTGGATGATATAGGAAGCATACCATAATAAATAAAAAAAAAACGGAAATAAAAAAGAAATATTTTTTAACAAAAAACAATAATAGGTCATTTATATTTTTGTTGTGTGTAATAAATTAAAAGTTTGTATATACAAATAAATTGAAATTTCGTTTACCTACCACCTTATAAGCACCTATTGAATATTCTTCTCGAACAATGCTAATAAAATTAATATCTACGAAATATTTTAGCAGATACTTTCTGCACGTAGCCATGTTCAAACTTATAAAGTTTAATTAAATGATATCCTCAGATATTAGCTAATTTATGTGGCAACCATAAAAATTCGAATACAATGAAATGACGATACAAACGATATTGTCATAATGTGCTGCTCTTTGGCTGTTACCAATAATAATGGTTATGGAAATTCCTCACCATTAAATAATATAATTACCATGTCCATAACCATTACACTTAACGAGCGAGATCCTTCCAATACATATCCATGAGGATACTATTTTTGCTGGCATTCATGGACCAAATAAGCTAACAAATGGAAATTCCATAGCCACATAGTAGATTTTACATGAAAAAAGATTAAATCTGTGATTTGAAAGCATCAGTCGGTGTGTTAGTTAGTAACAAGTATATTCGTGCGAAAGTGGAGGCAGGCATAATTTTACACTGAGAAAAATAAAAACAAATATCGTCCTAATATTAAAGATTATGCAACATACATTTTGGGACATCCATTGGGAATTTTTATATTTAGATGGAGAGTGGTATCTCCTCGTTGCTTGACTTTTTGACTTTGACGATTTGCTTGCAATTTTCACGGAAGTTTGGAGCTGGCCACAAAATGTATCTCCCTTTGATGAAACATAAACCTTTCATCTATCTATAACCACTAATACACATTTTGTTCAGTGCAACCTTTTCCGAATGTCACTTGCGGGGCATATGAATCCGCAAAATATAGATTGACTGATGGTTAATGTGAAAATGTAGCTGGGGTAGGGGAATGCTAACATTATTTCCATATGCCACAAAGCAGATGTTCGCTTTATTGTCACATTTGTTAAATCCTCAAAAGCGAAATAAAAGGAATCAATATAGTTTTCTGTGTGAAAAATGCTATTAATTTATTTCCATTCATTTGGTTTTGCATGCGAATGCTGATTATGATATCTCTTTGGAGATTAATTTTTCCTTTGTTATCGATTTTGCTTTATTTTCACATTTTTTTTTTTATATATATATACTCATAGTGAAATTTGTGAAGGGCTGGGTTAGGTGGAAAGATTGAAACTCAAACCTTATGCATTTGATGGGAGCACGTATATTCGCATACAACTTATTGGTTCTTCACATTTACTGAAATACAGTTATGTATAGTCTTAGAATGTGTCCTTTGGACACCGTCAATGACAAACCCATGTTAAATTGACCGGCACGTTCCAGAATTCCAGTTCTGGTTTATACTCGCCAGGGACTAGTAATTAATTCAATTCCCACAGGGCATGTGTAACTATATTAAAACCTCCACCACTTTCTGGACCCATACGGTCGTTTCAATCAAAACCCCATTTAAACTTGCTAAGAGCTATATCTATATATGAACCGATTTCAGCGAAATTCGGCAAATTTAGCAAGTGAATCTTCTCACTGTTATGAAGATGGTCCTCCTATACCAAAAAAAAAGTGAACCCTAAAATAAAACAGAGGAAACAAGTAAGGAAAGTCTAAAGTCGGGCGGGACCGACTATATAATACCCTGCACCACTTTGTACATCCACATTTTCGATACTATATCAAATCCGTCAAATGTGTTGGGTGCTATATATAAAGGTTTTTGTCCCAAATACATACATTTAAATCTGACTCCATCTGAACAAACTTTGAAATCTATAGACTTCAAATTTAAGGCGGCTAATGCCGTGGGATGGTACACTATGTTAGTAAAAAAATATGCACTGAAAAAACAGTGAACCCACCAGGAAGAAAACTTTTGATTAATTTTAGAAAATTTTGAATAGTTTTAGAAATTTTTAACTAAACAGTATTACAAGCGCTGGCAGCACGCCGATATCACAAAAATAAGTAAATATTTTTCGACAAATTCAAGAAAATTTATTAGACATAGATAATTTTTTCACTTTTTAAAGAAAATTTTGTAGTTTGAAGTTCAAAATTGCAAGAATGTCTTTAGTGACATATGAAGTTCATGATGGATGCTTTTGTAGTAAAATTTACAAATTTGAAGAAATAATGAACTATTTTATGAGAAATACGAATTTATGCTTAAGTTGTGCATAATTTTTTCCCGTTTTTAGTTAATTTAACTAACGTACGCAAAAAATTATTAGAGTAAAGGAAACTTTCTCCAAACATAATAATTCCATGAACTAAAATAAAGTTAAATTGGCTTTAATGAAATAGAGAGTTCACTTTTTTTGAGTGTGGGAAACATTTTAATCTAAATCAATTTTGTGGCAACTTCGCAAAAGTGTATTTACGATTTATCGGTCGATAGATATGTATTAGAAATGAAGGAAAATTTGAGTCACTTTTACATGTTTTCGACTCAGTAGTGACGATTTTATAAGGAAAATGTGGGTATTTTGGGAAAATCGGGCGACAGATATATATGGGAGCTAAATCTAAATGTGAACCGATTTCAATAAAATTTAGCACACTTGTCTACACTACTAATTGTACTCCTGGTGCAAAATTTCAACCAAATTGGGCTAAAACTCTGGCTTCTGGGGCCATATAAGTCTATATCGGGCGAAAGATATATATGAGAGCTATATCTCAATCTGAACCGATTCCAATCAAATTTGGCACACCTGACTATAGTACTTATTGTTCTCCTGGTGCAAAATTTCAAGCAAATTAGGGTAAAACTCTGGCTTTTGGGGCCATATAAGTCCATATCGGGCGAAAAATATATATGGGAGCTAAATCTAAATCTGAACCGATTTCAATCAAATTTTGCACACTTGACTATACGACTAAGTGTTATGCTTGTACAAAATTTCAAGAAAATCAGGGTAAATCTCTGGCTTCTGGGTCCATATAAGTCCATATCGGGCAAAAGATATATATGGGAGCTATATCTCAATCTGAACCGATTTCTTCCAAAATCACCTGAGCATTATTGCCAACGACACAATGTGTCTATTTCGTCTCCTACTGGGTGTTGCAAACATATGAACTAACTTATAATACCCTGTTCCACAGGTTGGCGCAGGGTATAAAAATTATACACAGATGAAGCATAACAAGTATAAAAAAAACTTCCTAACACCGTAATATATACCACATAGTCCATACGAGGTATATATCAAACTAAAAAGGTCGATTTAATACGTATATAATTAAGTTTAAAGTTTCTATAGAAATAAAATTTTGACAAAATAAAATTTTGACAACATTTAATCTAGAAGTAAAATTTGGAAAAAATTTTCTATAGAAATAAAATTTGGAAAAATATTTCCATAGAAATAAAATTTGGCAAAATTTTCTATAGAAATAAAATTTTGACAAGATTTTATATAGAAATAAAATTTTGACAAAATTTTCTATAGAAATAACATTTTGACAAAATTTCCAATAGAAATAAAATTTTGACAAAATTTTCTATAGAAATAAAATTTTGATAAAATTTTCTATAGAAATAACATTTTGACAATGTTTTCTATAAAAATAAAATTTTGGTAGATTATTTTTGGCTCGAGTGGCAACCATGATTATGAACCGATATGGACCAATTTTTGTGTTATTGGGGATCGGCTATATATAACTATAGACCGATATGGACAAATTTTGGCATGGTTATTAGCGGCCTTATACTAACACCACGTTGCAAATTTCAACCGGATGAATTTTGCTCCTCCAAGAGGATCCGGAGGACAAATCTGGGGATCAATTTATATGGGGTTCTTAGAGATTCTTGCATGGTTCTTAGAGACCACATTCTAACAACATGTTCCAAATTTAAACCGGATCGGATGAATTTTGCTCCTCCAAGAGGCTCCGGAGGACAAATCTGGGAATCGATTTATATAGGGGCTATATATAATTATGGACCGATATGGACCAATTTTGGCATGGTTGTTAGAGACAGTATACTAACACCACGTACCAAATTTCAGTCGGATCGGATGACTTTCGCTCCTCTAAGAGGATCCGGAGGTCAAATCTGGGGATCGGTTTATATGGGGGCTATATATAATTATGGGCCGATGTGGACCAATTTTTGCATGGTCATTAGAGAACATATACCAACACCATGTACCAAATTTCAGCCGTATCGGATGAAATTTGGCTTTCTTAGAGGCTCCGCAAGCCAAATCGGGGAATCGGTTTATATGGGGGCTATATGTAATTATGGACCGATATGAACCAATTTTTGAGTGATTGTTAGAGATCATATACTAACACTACGTACCAAATTTCAGCCGGATCGGATGAAATTTGCTTCTCTTAGAGCAATCGCAAACCAAATTTGGGGGTCCGTTTATATGGGGCTATACGTAAAGGTGGACCGATATGGACCAATTTTTGCATGGTTGTTAGAGATCATATACTAACACTACGTACCAAATTTTAGCCGGATCGGATGAAATTTGATTCTCTTAGAGGCTCCGCAAGCCAAATCGGGGGATCGGTTTATATGGGGCCTATATGTAATTATGGACCGATATGGACCAATTTTTGCATGGTTGTTAGAGACCATATACTAACACCATGTACCAAATTTCAGCCTAATAGGATGAAATTTGCTTCTTTTAGAGTAATCGCGAGCCAAATTTGGGAGTCCTTTTATATGGGGGATATACGTAAAAGTGGACCGATATGGTCCATTTGCAATACCATCTGACCTACATCAATAACAACTACTTGTGCCAAGTTTCAAGTCGATAGCTTGTTTCGTTCGGAAGTTAGCTTAATTGCAACAGACGGACGGACGGACCTGCTCAAATCGACTCAGAATTTCAGCACGACCCAGAATATATGTGTTTTATGGGGTCTTTGAGCAATATTTCGATGTGTTACAAACGGAATGACAAAGTTAATAAACCCGTATCCTATGGTGGAGGGTATAAAAATTTACTAAATTCGTGTCACCCACATAATGGTTCAGAATTTCTTAAAATTTGTAAATTTTTCCAATCTTGCGTCCATCTTGAACTTCGTATGGCACTAAAGACATTTTTGCAATTTTGCAAAAATGAAAAATAAAAATTTTGTACAATAGATTTTCTTGAATTTGTCGAAAATTATTTACTTATTTTTGTGAAATTAGTTAACATTTTTTAAGTTTCATCGAATTTTTCTAAAATTAATAATAATTACTGGATCTTCTTTTGGCTGATGTGAGTCAAAATTCAATAAGATCTGTAGTAATATGAACAGATTCCAATGTGGGCTTTTACGAATCTAAACTGACTTATGTGGTTTAGTTTTAATAAGTCTAAGTGAATCGAAGATAAAATACATAATTTACTGACAAATATTAATATTGTTTTCCTACTCAGTACATAATATATTTAATTTTTCCACAATTAGGGTTCATACAGTCGTCAAAAATGACAATGAGTCTTAATTTTGCTCTGGGTCGCTTTTTCATCCTTCAGTTACATTTGATTGGGTCTCATTTTCATGGGCATCGTATTTATTATGAAGAGTCTCCTCACTTTTGAGGCCCTGTTTTATTTGGGTTTTGCGGCTAATTTTCCTGGGCCCTACTTTCGTACCGCCAATCGTGAAATCGAGCTTCGACCGTTTTAATTATTGGGGATATAATTAAGTTTAATTATAACCCCAACTTAATTAGTAATTAAGTTTATCTCCTCTAATGTTATCTAATTTTAGTACTATGCTAGAATTAATTTACCACTATACGACTAGTTCTTTCAATTGTATTAAGGTAAATATTGGTTAGAAATGCAATTCGCAACGCTGGCAAAATATTTACATATCCAACACATACCTCATAAATCTATAGTGAAATCGTGAACTTTATTGTATATGGCAAAAACATTGCTACTACCATAAACCACACTCAATATTAGACATTGTGGGGTTTTGAGAGGGTGGGGGTAGCAGGACTTAAGTAGTGAAACTATGATCCACACTACTTGTCATTTTATAGCACATCATAAGAGTACGATTGTGGTTATCGGTTTTCTAGGAGTTCTCTAGTTGTCGTTTTCTTTTTCTCGTTTTTTTTTTTTGTTTTTTGCTGGTGTTGATGGTGTTAGCCTTGTAGCAAGTAACATTCAGTTTGTTGTTTTATCCCTCAATGCTGCACGAGCATAATGAATGTCATCAAAAAAAAAAAAAACAAACTGAATCAGCAGTATGGGAGAACATAACAACTATACTAACAATACAACACAATGAAACTACGGATGGCATTAGGAAACCCCACCAATGTTATGAGTCTCACTCTCAGAGAAGTGTATGATTCTTATGCATGCGAATGGGTTTTCAAGTGTGTCATCAATAGGACAGCTTAAAGCTTTCGTTAGTATAACCAAGTGAGTGAGAGTAGTATTTGCATTTTGGAAAGGATATATCCCCATATATGGTTGTAATATGCTTAGATGCATGTATACTACACACAATCATACAGAGGCACACTAGTCACAATAGGTACCCAGTAAAAAATTGGAAATTGTTCTAAAGGCACAACTTTAAATGCACTTCCAAAAATGTGCTCCCACAGATGTTCTTTATTTGAACTACACAGGAAGTTATTTTAATTCAACTTTTTACAACTTGCTTTGTTCATAATGGGCGATTTTAACTTGTTTGTTTTAAATACGTAAAAAAAAAACAGAGTAAGAATTAATAAAATGGTATAAATTATTTAAATTTTGTCGAAAAAAATTTTAAATTCATTGTAGAAAAATTGCAAAGTTTTGAAAATATTTGGGGTCAAACGTTTCAGACAAGCGTTGATGGCATTACAAATCAAAAAAAAAAACTATACAAATTAAATTAAAATTTGGCAAAATAAATTTTCTAATTTCAAATTCAAAATTTCAAATTTTCAACTCACAACCAAAACACTGAATTCGGACAACACCTTAAGAAGTGATGCAAATTCAGTGAATCAACTGTTGAAATGGAGGACATCCGTCCTATGACAAGCCCAAGTTAAATTCATCGCTTCTGCACCAATTTTGCACTACATCCGGATCCTAAAAGAACATTTTCATTACTTTTTTGGCAACTTTTTTTTTTTTTGCTGGATAGCTGAAGAGTCCTTTTTTGTTCTCTGAATATGGCTGTTCGTATGTCCGCATAGTGGTGATCAAGGCCGTAGTCAAGTTCGAAGATGGGCTATATCGGTCCAGGTTTTGATATAGTCCCCATATAAACCGACCTCCCGATTTGGGGTCTTGGGCTTATAGAAATCGTAGTTTTTATCCAATTTGCCTGAAATTTGAAACCTAGAGGTATTTTATGACCATAAAGAGGTGTGCCAAAAATGGTGATTATCGGTCCATGTTTTGGTATAGCCCCCATATAGACCGATCTCCCGATTTTACTTCTTGGGCTTATAGAAACCGCAGTTTTCATTCAATTTACCTGAAATTGGAAATCTAGAGGTATCGTAGGACCACAAATACGTGTGCCAAAAATTGTGAGTATCGATCCATATTTTGGTATAGCCGCCATATAGACCGATCTCCCGATTTTACTTCTTGGGATTATAGAAACCGCAGTTTTTATTCAATTTACCTGAAATTGGAAATCTAGAGGTATTGTAGGACCACAAATACGTGTGCCAAAAATTGTGAGTATCGGTCCATGTTTTGGTATGGTCCCCATATAAAACGACCTCCCGATTTGGGGTCTTGGGCTTATAGAAACCGTAGGTTTTATCCAATTTGTCTGAAATTGGAAATCTAGAGGTATTATATGACCATAAAGAGGTGTGCCGAAAATGGTGAGTATCGGTCCATATTTTGGTATAGCCCCCATATAGACCGATTTCAAGATTTTACTTCTTGGGCTTCTAGAATCCGAAGTTTTAATCCTATTTTCCTGAAATTGGAAATCTAGAGGTATTTTCGGGTCATAAAGAGGTGTGCCGAAAACGGTGAGTATCGGTCCATATTTTAGTATAGCCCCCATAAGAACGATCTCCCGATTTAACTCCTAGGGTTTCTAGAAACCGTAGTTTTTATCTGATTTGCCTGAAATTGTAAATATTCTGGCATTTTAGGCTCACAAAAACGTGTATCGGATTAAGTTTTTATCGATCCATTTGGTAATGCCTCCATATAGACCGACTTCACTTCTTGAGGGTGTAGAAGGCGCGCTGATCATGAAAATTGCTTGAAACTCAATGTAAAATTTCCAGATTTTACTTCTACAGATTTAAGATTTCAAATCAAGACTTTATTTTATAATTTTCTTGCACACTTACAAGAGATGTTAATGATTCCTCTAAAATGGTTCAAAAATGGTTCTTATAAATCCAGAATCTGATATAGTCCTCATAGGTGAAATCTTTAAATTTATCTTCGGGAATATCCTCAAGTCCTCAAGCCCTCCTGAAATTTCAAAGGAAACCCTAATATTTGGTTCATGGTGGTGGGTATTTAAGATTCGGCCCGGCCGAACTTAGTGCTGCATATACTTGTTGTAATATTAAATTGAGCCGACGGGCTTTTTGGGCAGCAAATAAATCAATGACTTCTTCAGTCGGCTTATTTATTCGGCGATGAACCGACATTAATGCCAATCCTTTGAGTCTACTCTCGCTAGTCGAATTTCTAAGATACGTCTTTAATCTCTTCATTGTTGAAAATGAACGTTCGGATGAGCACGTAGTAACTGCAGGGATAGAAAATGCAGTACTATAGTACTTTTTTCAAACCTTTTTCACCCCGGTCAGTACCGTAGTACCCCCGCGAATGATTTAGTACCTTTTGTGTAGACATTTTTGAGTCGATATCAGATTTATGGTACAATAGCTTTGACAAAATATTTTAATATTTTGAGAAAGTCTTTATCAACCTTATTTGCTAATAGTCTTTTACAAATATGGCAAAACAGACATGTTCATGTGGGAAGAAAATCTCGATTTTGTAAAGGACATAGTCAAAAACAGGATTTTATTGAACTTCAAGAAAGTTTTAGTCGAAAAAAGAATGCGATTCTATATTATCGATTTTTTATTTCGGTAGAAATAGTTGTCAACATTTTATTTCTATATAGAGTTTTTGAAAAATTTTATTTTTATAGAAAATTTTGTAAAAATTTTATTTCTATAGGAAATTTTTGCAAAATTTTATTTCTATAGAAAATTTTGTCAAAATTTTATTTTCTTTAAAATTCAGTCTCTTGACTATAATCTTCCAGTGAAATTTAGTAAAAAGTACCTTTCCGCTCAAAAAATACCTTTTTTGTACTTTCTTAAAAATTGTATTTTCCATCCCTAAGTAACTGGCAAAGTGACCAAAATTTTTAAAAGAATATGATCCCCCTCATCGCCCCCCCCTGAATACGGCCTTGGTGGTGATGATATATAGTGTTGGTATATAAAGTATGTATGGAGGATTTATTGTATATAAATTCCAATTACAACTGACAATTGTTAGTTTGAGCATAATTATAAAGTGTGGCTGATATATATTGTAACCACTTCAGGTTGCTAGCATTTCAGATTCATTCCATACTAAAAAAAACTTGCCGGATTCAAAGATTGTATCATTACACTAATGTTTTTATACCCTCCACCACAGGATGGGGGGTACACACAAAAAAAATTCACGAAAAATTTTCCAATTAAAATTTTAATTGAGTTTTAAAAAATATTCAATTAAAAATTTAATTGATTCAACAAATTTTTTAATTGAAACAACAATCAATCACAAAAATAATAGTACCAATTAATTTTTTAATTGGATAAATTAACTTTTTAATTGACCTTCAATTAATTTTTTAATTGATACTATCATTTCTGCGATTGAAGACATTTCAATTAAAAATGAATTGGATCAATTAATTTCGTGATTGAATCAGAAAAAAATTTTTTTGTGTGTATATTAACTTAGTCATTCCGTGTTTAACACATCGAAATATTGCTCTAAGACCCCACAAAGTATATATATTCTGGGTCGTTGTGAAATTCTGAGTCGATCTAAGCATGTCCGTCCGTCCGTCTGTTGAAATCACGTTAACTTCCGAACGAAACAAGCTATAGACTTGAAACTTGGCATAAGTAGTTGTTATTTTATATTTATATTTATAGGTCGGATGGTATTGCAAATGGGCCATATCGGACCACTTCTACGTATAGCCCCTAAATAAACGAACCCCCAGATTTTGCTTGCGGAGCCTTTAAGAGAAGCATAGTTCATCCGATCTGGCTGAAATTTGGTACATAGTGTTAGTATATGGTCTCTAACAAACATGCACAAATTGGTCCATATCGGTCTATAATTATAAATAGCCCCCATATAAACCGATTCCCAGATTTGACCTCCGGAGCCTCTTAGAGGAGCAAAATTCATCCGATCCGCTTGAAATTTGGTACGTGATGTTATTATGTGGTCTCTAACAACAGTGCAAAAATTGGCCCATATCGGTCCATAATTATATATAGCTCCCATATAAACCAATCCCCATATTTGATCTCCGGAGCCTCTTAGAGGAGGAAAATTCATCCGATCCGGTTGAAATTTGGTACGTAGTGTTAGTATAAGGTCTCTAACAACCATTCAAAAATTGGTCCATATCGGTCTATAGTTATATATAGCCCCCATATAAACCGATCCCCAGATTTGACCTCCGGAGCCTCTTGGAGGAGCAAAATTCATCTGATCCGCTTGAAATTTGGTACGTGATGTTATTATGTGGTCTCTAACAACCGTGCAAAAATTGGTTCATATCGGTCTATAGTTATATATAACCGATCGCTAATCACACGAAAATTGGGTCATATCGCCAAAAGTAATCTACCAAAATTTTATTTCTATAGAAAATTTTTAATTTTAGAAAAATTTTAGATTTTTGTGCTTTTTCGATCTTTGTTTTTCAAATGAAAATTCTATGTTTTTTCGAGCTTGAGATCTATATGTTTTTTATTAATATTTTCTTCAACATTTCGCAATTTTCTTGAATTGCTTCTTCAGGAAGTATTGATCTATAATAAATTTATTATAATAGATTACATTAGTAGTATATACTAATTGCTACAATCTTATTCTAACATTTAGTACATTTTTAACATAATGTTCGCCTAGTAGAATGTGTCATATTGAGATGTTTATCATTTATGTTAAAAATGTACTAAATGTTAGAATAAGATTGTAGCAATTAGTATATACTACTAATGTAATCTATTATAATAAATTTATTATAGATCAATACTTCCTGAAGAAGCAATTCAAGAAAATTGCGAAATATTGAAGAAAATATTAATAAAAAACATATAGATCTCAAGCTCGAAAAAACATAGAATTTTCATTTTAGAAAAATTATAAAATTATTTAATTTTAGAAAAATTAAAAAAATTCTGTACACATTTCTCAATCATATACAGAAAAAAATCTAATCTAATCTAAAATATAGTCCAAATTTTTAGCCACGAAGCGTTGCTAAAACCAGGAACATTTAAAGTCCTAGTGTAACTGCAGTTCACGAATTAACACCGTCTAATAGAAGAAAAAAATGAAAGAATAAAGAAAAAATCAATGGCGCCAAATCAAGACCATTTGAACCATACATTTTCACTTTTTTTTGGGGAATCGTATGAAAATTTTCTTTTAATTTAGTTCATATTGAACTTATGTGTATGGTCATTGAACGTTAGTTCATCAAATGTTTTAGATATACTTTCTTTGGGCTGTGAAAAATTTCGAAAAAAAAAAAACAATAAAATGAACCTACAAACAAATACTTTTTTTTGTAATAAAAATATGTTAATTTTAACCTTAGTTTAGCTACGGATTTTTTCAGTGTAGAAATTTAATAAAAAATAAAATTTATTATTATATAATTTCCCTACGGGAAATTGGTGCAAATTGCCACTGACGGACTTATCACAGATAAGAGAGAAGTTCAATGTGGTATCACAATGGACTGTATAGTCTAAGTGAGCCTGATACATCGGGCTGCCACCTGACCTAAGTTCGGCCGGGCCGAATCTTATATACCCACCACCATGAATCAAATATAAAAGTTTCCTTTGGAAATTTCAGGGGGGTTTGATGACAGATGCGCTTTCCGAAGATAAATTTAAAGATTTTACCTATGAAGACTAGATCAGATTCTGGATTTATAAGAACAATTTTTGTTTGAGTTTTAGAGGCATCATAAACATCTCTTGTAAGTGTGCAAGAAAATTATGAAATAACGCCTTGCTTGGAAATATAAAATCTGTAGATGTTTATCCCAATTATTTAAATGATTACTAGAAGTAAAATCTGGACACTTTGCATTCAGTTTCAAGCAATTTTCATGATCAGTGCTCCTTCTGTATCGTCATGATCTGAAATCGGTCTATATGGAGGCCTTACCAAATGGACCGATAAAAACTAAATCATATACACTTTTTTGTGGGTCTAAAATTCCAGTATATTTTCACTTTGTTGCAAATCGGATAAAAACTAGAAACCCAAGGAGTTAAATCGGCAGATTGGTCTAATGGGGGCTATGCCAAAAACATGGAGGGCACACACAATATTCAGCACATCTAATTGTAGTTCTTGAATTTGGACCCCAAATTGTAGTGTCGGTTTATAAGGGGGCTATATCAAAAACTGTGCCGATACACAATATATTCGGCACACCTCTTTATGGTCCTAGAATACCTCTAGATTTCCAATTTCGGGCATATTGGATAAAAACCCAAGACCCCAAATCGGGGGATCGGTTTATATGGGAGCGATATAACAAAACCTGGACCGAGATAGCCCATCTTCGAACTTGGCCTGCGTGTAGACAAAAGACGATTCTGTGCCTAATTTCAGAATTTAAAGGTAGCCGCATCGATAACAAAAACTCCCTAACGGAAAAAGTAAAATATTTTTTGTTGTGAGTGAACTTTGAAGTGCCTTTATATTTTGGATTTTTAGACTGACATTTATCTATTCGTAGATAGCGTGAAGAGAAGACGGAAAATTTGTCTTAGAAACCCCCAGCACTGCTTTAGCTATATTAGATTCGTGAGTACATAGTAGTTTAAAGTATCAAAATGTTCGGAGAGAAACACCAAGTGTGAAAAGTTTATCACACAGGGTACCATTTATTCCACTACAACTACTCTTAATGGATATAAAGTTATTATACCCTGCGCCACACTGTGGAACATGGTATTATAAGTTACGGCATATGTTTGCAACACCCAGAAGGAGACGAGATAGACACATGGTGTCTTTGGCAAAACTGCTCAGGGTGGGCTCCTGAGTCGATATAGCCATGTCCGTCTGTCCGTGAACACATTTTTGTAATCAAAGTCTAGGTCGCAGTTTTAGTCCAATCGACTTCAAATTTGGCACAAGTATGTGTTTTGGCTCAGAATAGATACCTATTGATTTTGGAAGAAATCGGTTCAGATTTAGATATAGCTCCCATATATATATTTCGCCCGAAGTGGACTAATACGGTCCCAGAAGCCAGAGTTTTACCCCAATTTGGTTGAAATTTTGCACTAGGAGTAGAATTAGTAGTGTAGTCAAGTGTGCCAAGTTTTATTGAAATCGGTTCAGATTTAGATATAGCTCCCATATATATCTTTCGCCCGATATGGACTAATACGGTCCCAGAAGCCAGAGTTGTACCCCAATTTGGTTGAAATTTTGCACTAGGAGTAGAATTAGTAGTGTAGTCAAGTGTGCCAAATTTTATTGAAATCGGTTCAGATTTATATATAGCTCCCATATATATCGTTCGCCCGATTTACACTCATATGACCACAGTGGCCAATCTTTTACTCCGATTTAATTGAAATTTTGCACAGGGAGTAGAATTGGCATTGTAGCTATGCGTGCCAAATTTGGTTGAAATCGATTCAGATTTAGATATATCTCCCATGTATAGCTTTCGTCCGATTTACACTCATATGACCACAGATGCCAATTTTTAACTCCGAGTTAGTTGAAATTTTGCACAGGGAGTAGAATTAGCATTGTAGTTATGCGTGCCAAATTTGGTTGAAATCGGTTCAGATTTAGATATAGCTCCCATATATATGTTTTTCTGATTTCGACAAAAATGGTCAAAATACCAACATTTTCCTTGTAAAATCGCCACTGCATAGTCGAAAAGTTGTAAAAATGACTTTAATTTTCCTAAACTTCTAATACATATATATCGAGCGATAAACCATAAATAAACTTTTGCGAAATTTCCTTAAAATTGCTTCAGATTTTTACTAACATTGTGTGCCACCCTAGTGCATTAGCCGACTTAAATTTTGAGTCTATAGATTTTGTAGAAGTCTATCAAATTCTGTCCAAATCGAGTGATATTTAAATGTATGTTTTTGGGTCAAACCTTTATATATAGCCCCAACACATTTGACGGATGTGATATGGTATCGAAAATTTAGATCTACAAAGTGGTGTAGGGTATAATATAGTCGACTCCGCCCGACTTTAGACTTCCTTACTTGTTATCGTCTACAAAAGTGATAGAAACTATTTCCCGGGAGACTTTTTGCCAGCTATTGCTGGTATATGTAAATCCATGTATTTCGTAGCTAACATGAAATGTTCCATGTTCTTTATCTTTTTATACCCACCACCATAGAATGGTGACGGGGGTATAATAAGTTTGTCATTCCGTTAGTAACACATCGATATCCGACTATATAAAGTGTATATATTCTGGATCAGTGAGAAATTCTAAGACAATATAAGAATGTCCGTCTGTCTGTTGTAATCACGCTACAGTCTTCAATAATGAAGCAATCGTGCTGAAATCTTGCACAAACTCGTCTTTTGTCTGCAGGCAGGTCAAGTTTGAAGATGGGCTATATCGGTCCAGGTTTTGATACAGTCCCCATATAAACCGACTTCCCGATGTGGGGTCTTGGGCTTATAGAAACCGTAGTTTTTATCCAATTCGCCTGAAATTGGAAATCTAGAGGTATTTTAGGACCATAAAGAGGTGTGGCAAAAATAGTGAGTATCGGTCCATGTTTTCGTATAGCCCCCTGATTTTACTTCTTGGGCTTCTAGAATCCTTAGTTTCTATCCAATTTGCTTGAAATTTTTGGGTATTTTGGGACCATAAAAAGGTGTGCCAAAAATGGTGAGTATCGGTCCATGTTTTGGTATAGCCCCCATATAGACCGATCTCCCGATTTTGATTCTTGGGTGTCTAGAATCCTGAAATTGGAAATCTAGAGTTCGAAGTGTACTGGTTGAACTGCTCTGCTTAGGAGAATATTTGTCATCAAACCCCCCTGCAAATTCAAAGAAAACTATAATATATGATTCATGGTGGTGAGTATTTAAGATTCGGCACGGCCGAACTTACTGCTGTATATACTTGTTTTTGTTGTTTTTTGTTTGACTCTCATATATGGCGGAACGAGATATTTGAGATCTATTTTTAGCCTTCGTTATAGGTTTATGTTATTTCTGTTGTTTGAAGGTATGCGCTTCATGCCTCTTGTGTGTATCGATAACATGCAGTAGCTAAGGGTGTTTTGTTTTTCTCTCTAGTACTTTGTATGAGCGCTGGAATGTATTGTAGAATAAACGAGAAATCGAAGCACAAAAACAACTAACTCTAAAATAACTTGTATAGTTCTATGCTTATATATGGGTGTATGCGTGTCTGTTGTTGTCTGTGTGTAAGTGAGTGTAGCAAATGGTGAAGTGATGTGATATTGTTCACTACCGAAGAGTTTACGGTTAACATATTCACAACTCGAGAAGAGGAATCATTTACAGGAAATTGCATTTTTGAGTGGATAATTTATATGCAGACTCTGCACCCGTTAGTGATATGGTTTTGTATATATTTCGAACAGTGACGAAAACTGGTGGATAACGAGTGTTTTGAATGTCCCCTCACCCCCCAAACACTTGAACTATTCTCTGTTATATAAATGATTCCTTAGGTCTTTGACATATTCACGGAAGTAGTAAATTCCCAAGTGAGATAAATTTCAAGAATGTTTTTTTTTTGTATCAGAACTTTATAGGAAATAATATTTGTGCTCTATTTGAGATTGATAGATAGATAACACTGTATAACAGCCTCTTTAGCGAATACCCATTTAGTGAAAATCCATTTAACCGTAGGCCCAAATTCTTTGATAGATAGATAATACAATCTGTCATTCTGTTTAACGAGTACCCATTTAGCGAAAATCCGTTTTAACGTCCTAATTCTTAACGTTATACATTTTTCACAGAAGAAGTTTTGTCCCTAGAGTTAGATAACTCGACTTCGAAATGGGTATGTTTATATCAAAGAAAATTTTGTTGATCTACACACAAAAATTTTTTTCTGATTCAATCACGAAATTAATTGATCCAATTATTTTTTTTAATTGAAATGTCTTCAATCACAGAAATGATAGTATCAATTCAAAAATTAATTGAAAGTCAATTTAAAAATTTATTGATCCAATTAAAAATTAATTGAGACTATTAATTTTTGTGGTGATTTTTGCTTCAATTAAAAAATTTGTTGAATCAATTAAATTTTTAATTGAATATTTGGTAAGACTCAATTAAGACTTTAATTGGAAAAATTTTTGTGATTTTTTTTCTGTGTACGGTCAACATAGATTTAATAATTTTGAACATTTCTTCAAAATTAGAGCAATCATCTTTAAATTCGTTGACTTCTTTGTATCTTCATTACAAAGCTAAAAGGCAAAATTCACACATGAAGTTGAGTTTGAATATCGAGTTTTAAGTTCCGGTTATTACGATTATGGGGGACTTTGATATAACATGAGGAACACAGATCGAAAGACTAATACTTTGAGATTTGTGTCTTAGTATAAAGTACACAGATCCTAAATGTATCTTTAATGCGATTCCTCTCATCTTTGGCTTAATTTTCGCTTCTTTGATTGGGTTTACCTGCACGGTTGGTAGAATTCTACCAAAAATGGTAGATTTTTTACTGTTCGTTAGATTGGTAGAATTCTTGAAGTTTTGGTAGATTTTGCAAAATATTCCTCTCCAATTAAGAGTCACTTCAATTGTCGATAGAAATACAATGTTAGGAAAATTTTCTGTAGAAACAAAATTTTGAGAAAATTTTCTATAGAAATAAAATGTTATACCAAAATTAAATTTGGATGACATTTCCTATAGAAGTAAAAATTTTGACAAACTTTTTTTTTGAGAAAATTTTCTATAGAAATAAAATTTTGAGAAAATTTTCTATAGAAATAAAATTTTGAGAAAAATTTCTAAAGAAATAAAATGTAAAATGTAAAAGTAAAAACGTTTAATTTTTTTTTTTTTTTTTTTTTGAGAAAAATTTGTATAGAAATAAAACTTTGACAAAAGTTTCCAAAGAAATACAATTTTGAAAAAAGTTTTCTATAGAATAAAATTTTGACAAAATTTTCTATAGATATCAAATTTTGAAAAAAGTTCTCTAGATCTCAAAATGTGACAAAACAATTTTATAGAAGTAAAATTATAACAAAATTTTCTATAAAAGAAAAAAAATTATATAAGTAAATTTTTGACAAAATCTTCTATAGATATCAAATTTTGACAAAAACTTCTACAGATATAAAATTTTAACAAAATTGTGTATAGAAATAAAATTTTATCAAAATTTTCTATACACTGAAAAACAATGTTGACCCAATATGGAAGACTATGCGACTTAAATTTTAGTACTCGAAATTTACATTTTAATTAAAAGAAAGTTTATAGTCTTTGCTTCAATTTTTTTTTCACTAATTTTAGGACACAAATTTTGATATTTTGCGTCCATGTGTTAAAGTTGTAGTTCTTTGAGGTACAGAAAATTTTCCATAAAGTAAAGAAAAACATTTTTAATTCAAAAATATCGTCTTTAATTCAATTTTCATATTGAATTTTTTTATTTAATATTTAAATTTGAGATAAAAAAGCTTCAAATATAGGCTAAGACTTATTTTAAGGATTTGCATCTTTGGTTTAAAGTTTTTGTTAGAAAAAACACATACATACATTTACATAGAAGTTCACCACTGTGGTATCACAATGGACTGAATAGTCTAAGTGAGCCTGATACATCGGGCTGCCACATAACCTAACCTAACCTAACCTACATAGAAGTACGTGGCATAATTTAGATTTTGAAACTGGAATTTGTACATGAATAACTTTATTAATATATCGCAAAAATATAACAAAAATTCGATGAAGCAGATCTCTATCAAAAATTTAATATTATCGATCCTAGATTTAAAGCCAGGGAGGTCCGTACAAAATGTCTTTATTTCAAACAAGTCGCATCTTTGGCTCGGAATCAATACAAAAATCCTTAATGGCAGGTCTAAATCTCCGGATCCAAGTAAACTTTTTTTTTTGGGTGTACATCCAGAGAAGGAATATGATCACCTCAAACATGCAAGAGCAAAATGTTATTTTTAAACTGTGAACATGTTTGTCTCAAAAATGTTACTTTCTTGAAAATGATGTATCTGATTTCGGCACTCATGTATATGTTTGCGGAGAAAAGAACATTTTAGCGACAAAAATGTATCATGTTCACCGTCCAAAATACTCTTAAAACATGTTTGGGGTGATCATATTCCTTCTCTGCGTGTAGAAGTGAAAATTTTGACAAAAAATTGTATAGAAGTTAGATTTTGCTAGAAATTTCAATATCTTTAAAAATTCTAATTTACGTGTTAGACCATACTATACAAAACCAAAAAATTTTGTGATAACATATTTTGCCAAATAAATATTTTTTATGATTTTTAATGCATTCTAAAGCTTGTCTAAAACGTTTGACCTAAAATATTTTCAAAAACATCGCAATATTTCTAAAAACGATTTAGCTATTTTAATAATTCTTTACCTGTTTTAACCTACAAAAAAAGTTAAAATTGCCCATTCGAAATATGAACTCGCAGAGAAGAAACATGATTGTCACAATCATATTCGAAGAGCAAAATAATATGATAGGAGCTATTCTTGCGGCGACTATGTAACATTTTCACCTGCAACCATGTTGGCTCAGTGTCCTCATCTAAAATGTTATTATATTGATAAAAAGAATTTGGTTTGAGTGCAAAGACAATGGTCACGATTTAAACTGTTATGGTATTCATTCAAAATGTTTTTCTTCTAGTTAAAAGAACTGTGACCATGTTCTATTAACTAGAAGAAAACACCTAAAATGTTTTGATCTTTATGAAAAAACTTTTTTCATCGTCGAAAAAGGACGCCACTTGAGAAAAGAAAACACAAAATTAACTTTATTTATTTGTTTTTATTTATTTATAAACTAGTTCATTTTTTTTGTATTTATAATGCCGTTCAAGCAAACATCATATATTTTTACACACTCAATTTTTTTCAATTTCAACAATAAGTAATTATTTCATATTTACATCGTGCCCATCAAATGTACAAACGCAGACATCATGTAACTGCAAATAAAAATAAATGATACCATATAGCAAAATGCAGAACAAACAAGTATATACGGCCGTAAGTTCGGCCAGGCCGAAGCTTATGTACCCTCCATCATGGATTGTAGAAACTTCATCTAAACACTGCCATCCACAATCGAATTACTTAAGTTGCGGTAACGCTTGCCGATGGCAAGGTATCTTAAAACCTTCTACCACCATCTTCTAAATTGTATGTAAGTCCATACGTGGTATATATTAAATCAAAAAAGATCGATCCAATACGTATATAATTCGGTTTGACAAAGTAGACATAAAATTTTGACAAAATTTTCTAAAATTTTAACAAAATTTTCTATAGAAATAAAATTTTCACAAAATTTTCTATAGAAATAAACATTTTGACAAAATTTTCTATAGAAAGAAAATTTTGACAAAAATTTCTACAGAAATAAAAATTTAATAAAATTTTCTATAGAAATAAACTTTTGACAAAATTTTCTATAGAAATAAAATCTTGGTAGATTATTTTTGGCTCGAGTGGCAACCATGATTATGAACCGAATAAAATTTGAACAAAATTTTCTATAGAAATAAAATTTTGACCAAAATTTTCTATAGAAACAAAATTTTGACAATGATGAAAATTTTATTATGAACCGAATAAAATTTTAACAAAATTTTCTCTAGAAATAAAATTTTGACAAAATTTTCTATAGAAATAAAATTTTGGTAGATTATTTTTGGCTCTAGTGGCAACCATGATTATGAACCGATATGGACCAATTTTTGTGTAATTGGACCAATTTTGGTATGGTTGTTAGCGACCATATACTAACACCACGTTCCTAATTTGAACCGGATCGGATGAATTTTGCTCCTCCAAGAAGCTCCGGAGGTCAAATCTGGAGAATGTTTTATATGGGGGCTATATATAATTATGAACCGATATGGACCAATTCTGGCACGGTTGTTAAAGATCATATACTAACACCATGTTCCAAATTACAACCGGATTGGATGGAATTTGCTTCTCTTGGAGACTTCGCAAGCCAAATCTGGCTATATATAATGATGAACCGATGTGGACCAATTTTTGCATGATTGTTAGAGACCATATACCAACACCATGTACCAACTATAAGCCGTATCGGATGAAATTTGCTTCTCTTTGAGGCTCCGCAAGCCAAATCTGGGGATCGGTTTATATGGGGGCTATATATAAATATGGACCGATGTGGACCAATTTTTGCATGATTGTTAGAGACCATATACCAACACCATGTACCAAATTTCAGCCGGATCGGATGAAATATGCTTCTCTTAGAGGCTCTACAAGCCAAATCTGGGGATCGGTTTATATGGGGGCTATATATAATTATGGACCGATATGGACCAATTTTTGCATGGTTGTTAGAGACCATATACCAACATCATGTACCAAATTTCAGCCGGATCGGATGAAATTTTCTTCTCTTTGAGGCTCCGCAAGCCAAATCTGGGGATCGGATTATATGGGGGCTATATATAATTATGGACCGATGTGGACCAATTTTTGCATGGTTGTTAGGGACCATATACCAAATTTCAGCCGGATCGGATGAAATATGCTTCTGTTAGAGGCTCCACAAGCCAAATCTGAGGGTCCCTTTATATGGGGGCTATATGTAAAAGTGGACCGATATGGCCCATTTTCAATACCATCCGACCTACATCGATAACAACTACTTGTGCCATGTTTCAAGTCGATAGCTTGTTTCGTTCGGAAGTTAGCGTGATTTCAACAGACGGACGGACGGACATGCTTAGATCGACTCAGCATTTCTCCACCACCCAGAATATATATACTTTATGGGGTCTTAGAGCAATATTTCGATGTGTTACAAACGGAATGACAAAGTTAATATACCCCCATCCTATGATGGAGGGTATAAAAACATGTACATTTTTTCAATTACACTTTCCTTTTTTGCCTTCACATAAAACCACGTGCCACTTATGAATAAATAAATTAACACAAAACAGTAAATCCGTATTCTCCGTCCATTCCAAGAAACAATCAACATGCGACTGACGCGCAAAATGAAAATCGTATGTACCTGCTCAATGTTTTTATAAAATCCTTTTCGCTGCAACAAAATTAAAAAATTAAATGGTCACGAAAACAATGTTCATGGTCTTAAGGCCATGTAATGGTTCTAGAAATGTCCATACCTAACCTATAAAAATACTTTTATCCCTGCAAAAAAGTAGAAAAATTGAATGGTTAGGTACATGATTTTCCCGACCATGTAATGGTCTCAAATTCTATCATTTAAATAATAGAACATGTTTGCGGCATCTGAGAACCATTTAAATGCTTATTGCCAACATATATTTTTCCCCGCTCGAAAGTTATTTTTACAAAGACAAAATACATGGTTTTCTCGACAATTACACTCTTGATAAGCATTAAATGGATGCGGCAGCCATGTCCAAACATGTTTTTTTCTGTGCGCGTACAATTATTAACACGAGTATACCAAAAATCGCAGATTTTTTACTGTTTGGTAGATTGGTAGAATTCTTGATGTTTTGGAAGATTTTGCACAATAACATTTTGACAAAATTTTGTATAGAAATTATATTTTGACAAAATTTCGTAAAGACATAAAATGTTGACAACATTTTCTATAGAAATAAAATTTTGACAAAATGTTCTATAGAAATATAAAATTTTGACTAAATTTTCTATGACAATAAAATTTTGGTAGATTATTTTTCGCTCGAGTGGCAATCGTGAATTTTCTGTGATTGCGGATCGGTTTATTTGGGGGCTATATATAATATAGATCGATACGGACCAATTTTGGCATGGTTGTTATAGGCTATACACTAGCGAAATGTACCAAATTTCAACCGGATCGGATGAATTTTGCTCCTTCAAGAGGTTTCAGAGGTCAAATATGGGGATCGGTTTATATGGGGGCTATATACATAATTATTTTTGCATGGTTGTTAAAGACTATATACCAACACCATGTACCAAATTTCAGCCAGATCGGATGAAATTTGCTTCTCTTTGAGGCTCCGCAAGCCAAATCTGGGGATCGCTTTATTATGAAGGCTATATATAATTATTGACCGATGTGGACCAATTGTTGTATGGTTATTAGAGACCATATACCAACACCATGTACCAAATTTCAGCCGGATCGGATGAAATATGCTTCTCTTAGAGGCTCCGTAAGCCAAATATGGGAATCGGTTTATATGGGGGCTATATATAATTATGGACCGATGTGGACCAATTTTTGCATGGTTGTTAGAGACCATATACTAACACCATCTACCAAATTTCAACCAAATCGTATGAATTTTGCTCCTCCAAGAGGCTCCGTAAGCCAAATTTCGGGGCCCGTTTATATGGGGGCTATATGTAAAAGTGAACCGATATGGCCCATTTGCAATACCGCCCGACCTACATCAATAACAACTACTTGTGCCAAGTGTCAAGTCGAAAGCTTGTTTCGTTCGGAAGTTAGCGTGATTTTAACAGACGGACGGACGGACGGACATGCTTAGATCAGAATTTCACCCCGACCCAGAATATATATACTTTATGGGGTTGTCTAAACATAACTCTTTAGACTTATTATTAAATTTTAATATTATGTTATGAATTTTTATAATATTTGAAATCTATTGAATTTTAACTGAAATTAGTTTGAAAATCACTTGAATTTTAGTATAAACCTTGTTATAAAATAAGCATAAAAAGAAACGTCAAATCATAATCAAACTTCAAATTGTTCTAAAATAAAAATATTAGGATTCCTATCTCGTAGGAAACAATCAATCTGCCACTTTTCCGGCAGCTGCATACCCAAACACTTGGTGAGAATCGTTAATAAAACCATCCACTTGAAGTCTAACCCACGTGTGTTACTGCTTTTTCTTCTGGGTTTGACTTATTGTGCTGGGTTATGATATCTCCTTGCTTGAGAAATCATTTCCGACCATCATAACAAAGCGGTTTCGTTTATCATCTGTATCCATGGACATAGTCTTCTCTGTGATACCTACATACAGTCCACAACAACAAAGAGAGTCTTTGGAATCTTGTCCAGTCGTCCCTCTTGGTGCTCCCCAATCCTCTCCTCATCCCAATTTATTCAGGGGTCTTAGAACAATATTTCGATGTGTTACAAACGGAATGACAAAGTTAATATACCCCCCATCCTATGGTGGAGGGTATAAAAATCTTCCTAAAGTAACGACATCCATTTTTTCTGTGTGCGCCGCCATCCTATGGTGGTGGGTATACCGAACAAATAATCCTTTCTTACCATTAACACCTACAAATCAATTTTCACCTACTACTGCCATTACAACGGAGTAATGGATGATGTCATTCTCAAGCCAATATCATTTTAACCCACCCCCCTCCCACCACCTCTACAGAACATCATCAACATGGGTTGCGCCCTTAAACCTTCTACCGAGTTCTATGAAAAAAAACGGAAATCTTGTAACATTCTTATCGTTATAGTCATCATGGATACAGATTTTTATTATCTGGCTTCTGGTAGGAGGTAAACATTGCCATTGTCAGCACAACAAAAGATTTGGCAAATCCATTTCCCGGTATTAGATGTAACAGTAGCTTCAGATTCTCTCATGACATTGACATTAGTAAAGAAACCCCTTGACAAAAGCTTTACGTTAATTGTACTCTATTTCTGTACAAATCCTCTTGATTACTTTGCCCTTTAGATATCATCATCATCATCGCCATGATCATCATCATCATTAAGAACATCGAGGTAATGGAAAAGCCCCTATTATGGTATTATTTTAACCTTAATTGGCGTAAGAGTATTTCACACATTGCCAGTACTGGAACCCATTTACTATTTCTTCCTGCGATGTTGACGATAATGAAGCTAACAAAATGTCCTTGATTCGGGTTACACCTTCGAGTAATCCACTACAGCTACCAACCATACTACCAATTCAAATCCATATGGCAAGGCCTAATTCATTTTGGTTTCGTTGGTTGGTTGTTTTGTGTTTTTTTTTTTTTGCTGAGCTCCTTTGTCATTTAGTTTGGATGGCATGTTTATTCTTAGTTTTAGTTGGAGGGGTCCCAAATCGACAGAATTAACCCGTATTACATTACAAATGTCATGTAATAAAGACGCCTACAGCTTTTCTCGTATTGCAAGAGTTTTTCGCCTTTGTGGATGAAGAGACTAGTTTTTCCCCAGTTTTTGGGGGGAGGTGGGTATGGTGTGACGGTGTGATTATTGTATTGCACCCCTCAGACCAAGAGGCGTCGTCTCGTCACAAAATGGAAATTTATTGTTTTTTGTTTTTATGAAAAAAAAAATATTCTCCCCTCTTTGGTGAGGTTCATGAACCATTCGCCCTCCAAAACACAAAAAATACTGCCATTGAGGTTACCAGTAGTAGGTAATGTGGGAGTCACCAAAGTTAGATGTGACCTGACGGTTTTGTCGTCTCTTGATTAAAACATTAGCACACATTTTTATGGAGTTTGAATTGTACTAGGAGATGGTAGCGTTAATATCTGGCGTTAAAATCAACAGTTGGAATTTAATGAGCTAGAAAAGTTAAAAAAATACCAGGCAAATCAAAGCGACCTCAGATGGCATTGTGGAAACGGAAACTATTAATGGCACATGTTCATCAAATGAATATAGATTAGATTTTATACTAAGGAGGAAAACCATTATTATTTGAAATTAAATACAAAATAATTTTCCAAAAAGAAACTATTAGGAAATAAACAGAATTGAAATTTGCTGAAGGCCAAAATTCATGGAAACACAAAATATTAAGTACCCAGCAAAAAAAGCGTCGCCAAAAAAGTAGTGAAATGGTTCTTTTTGGATCCGGAAGTGGTGCAAAATTGGCGCAGAAGCAATGAATTTAACATGGGCTTGTCATAGGACGGATGTCCACCATTTTAACAACAGTTGCACTGGGTTTGCATCACTTCTTAAGGTATGATGCGAATTCAGTGTTTTGGATGTGAATTAAGAAATTTTGTGATATTTTGAAAAATAAATAATTTTTAAAATTTTTATGAGTCTTAATGCTTTCTTACACTTGTGTGAAATGTTTGCCATCAAATATTTTCAAAAATTCGCAATTTTTCTAGAATGTATTTGGCATTTTTTTTTTGAAAAATTTAAATAATTTTTACCATTTTAATAATTCTTAATCTATTTTTAACCTATTTGAAACAAAAAAATGTAAATATTTCATTAAAAATATGAAAAAAGCGAGTTATAAAAAATTGAATTAAAATAACTTCTTGTGCAGCTAAAATAAAGAACTTCTGTGAGAGGACATTGTTGGAAGTGCTTTTAAAGTTGTGCCTTTAGAAGAACTTCCAAATTTTTTTGCTGGGTAATTTATTTTATGAATTCGAGGATTGCTTTTTATATGCCGGGTTTAGAGAACAAAAAATATATTTATAATTGAAAATCGCCTTATTATTAATATTCTGCATTAAAATATATACACTTTTGCTTGCGTTTTGACCAAATGTCGAAGTACTTTTGGCACATACCTTGTGAACCCATCAGCCGCTTCTTCAGGTGTTGGAAAACGTTGACTTCTGATTTGATCCATCTTCGGCGGTTGGGTTTCCTGATTTTTAGGAAGACAACTGGCAAACAAATGGTTGTGTATTCTACGTTATTCCTGTGATACGATTGCGGCATGTCCACTTTTTTTCTCGCCTAGCATTCAAGGGTTGTCGAAATCAGATATATAATGGACGAAAAAATAACATCGTTGCGACAAACATGAACTCAAAAAATAAACACTGAACCCACCAGTAAGGTTTTTAGAAAATGTTGGCTTATTTTAGACTATAAGCGTCGATTACTCAAAAAATAAACACTGAACCCACCAGTAAGGTTTTTAGAAAATTTTGGCTTATTTTAGACTATAAGCGTCGATTACGCGTCGATATCACAAAAGTTCGTAAACATTTTTGGACAAATTCGAAAAAAAAACTTATTAGACATAATTGATTTTTTTCCTGGCTAAAGAAAATTTCGTAGTTTGAAGGAAAAACTTGGAGTTCAAAAATGCAAAAATATCTTTAGTGCCATACAAATTTCACGATGGACACATTTGTAGTCAAATTTACAAATTTTAAGAAATTCCGAATTATTTTGTGTGGTTCTTGTGTGTATAATTTTTTTTACCCTTATTTGGTACACAAAAATATTAAAGTCAAGGAAACTTTCTCAAAACATACACTGAAAAAACAGCGAACCCTCCAGGAAGAAAACTTTCGGTTAATTTTAGAAAATTTTTAATATTTGTAGAAAATTTTAACTAAACAGTATTACAAACGTTGGCATCACGCCGATGTAGTAAAAATAAGTAAATATTTTTCGACAAATTCAAGAAAATGTATTAGACACAACTAAGTTTCTTCACTTGTTAAAGAAAATTTTGTAGTTTGAAGGAAAAACTTGGAGTTCAAAATTGCAAGAATGTCCTTAGTGACATACGAAGTTCATGATGGACGCATTTTTGGTAAAATTTACAAATTTAAAGAAATTCTTAACTATTTTGTGGAAGACACGAATTTAGTTAATCTTTATGCTTCATTTGAGTATATTTTTGTCCTCGGTTTTAATTAATTTAACTAACGTACACAAAAAATTATTAGAGTAAAGGTAACTTTCTCCAAACATAATAATTCCATGAACTAAAATAAAGTTAAATTGGCTTTAGTGAAATAGAGAGTTCATTTTTTTTTGAGTGTAAAAATTCCATGAAATAAAATCGAAATAAATTGACTTTAGTGCCCTAGAGAGCTCTTGGAGGTGATCATATTCCTTCTCTGGGTGGACGATTCATATCCTGTCTTGATGCCATATACGTGTTTCAAAGTACCGCGAACGTAACAGGTTGGCTGACATTTTTTTTTGTCAAAATTCACACAGAGAAGGAATATGATCATCTCAAACATGTTTCAAGAGCAAAATGTTATTTTCGGATGGTGACCATGTAACATGTTTATCGCAAAAATGTTGTTTTCTCGCCAAACATAACATGTTTTCCGAAAACAGATACATAATTTCCGAAAAAATAACATGGTTGCGATAAAAATGTTACATGGTCACCATCCAAAAATATTATTTTGATCTTGAAACATGTTTGAGGTGATCATATTCCTTCCATATATTATATATGCTGGTCCCACTAATGTCTAAGGTTCTCTAAGACCCTCACAAAATTCGTCTTGGCATGAACTGCGACCACGATTGAAGTCACCACACAAACAAAAAAAATAATGTTTGGATTTAATCACGAAATTAATTGATAGAATTAAATTTTAATTGAAATATCTACAGTCACAGAAATGATAGTATCTATCACCGAAGCCAATTAAAAAATTAATTGATACTATTAATTTTTGTTTTAATTAACATATCTGTAGAATTAATTAAATTTTTTGAATTGAATATTTTTGAAAATTCATTAAAATTTTAATTGGAAATATTTTGGTGAATTTTTTTTTTTTCTGTGTACTATCAATAAATACTAGTTTTCGACGGGGCCTCATCGCCAAAAATTGAATTACGTTCATCGATGCTTAGTTGTTGAGTTAATCCATGTCGAAATTTGTACAAAATCAACGCACGAAAATATTCACGATTTAATTCCCTTTCTTTGGACGACGGAATTCATAAAGTTTTCCAAAAAGCCCCTCAATGAAATAAACAGTGAACTCCACCAAACTCTTTTGAATTTCAATAGTGAAATTGTCCCATTTCTAAAAAAAGTATTAAACATTTGCTGGGAAACAATACCAATGTCACTAAAGAAAACAAGAGTCTTTTTGAACTGGGTAATCTATTTTTTCAGGGTAGTCGGCTCTATACGATATTAGCTTGTGACTGTGACGAAAATATTCCCATTTCTATTCGGTCAAAATATAATTTTATGAAATTTTGTTTCTGTGAAGCATTTAACATTCGTTAGATCTATGTAAATATTATATTATAAATGTGACACGTGCAATGCCACAAATACCGTACAATTATTGAATGTATAATTTATAATCGAAACAGATATTGTTTATACACCCTCAAAAAAAATCGCTTCTTTAACATATGTTCCAAACATATTTTGCAGGAAGCACATATATTATTGGATACTGCCGAAATATTAATATGTTTGTTTCATGTGAACATATTATATGTTTGGAAGCATTTTGAGCCCAAAAATATTATATGCTTGGAAGAATTTTCCCCAAAGAAGATTGTGATCATTCCCTCACATAATTTTCATTTCCACGAAATTTTTAGTTCTTGGCATCTTTTTCTGTAATACAAATAATGTTGAAGAAATTATTCAATTTTATAATTTTACCTTTCGCCTGGGCGGAGAATCGAACCGAGGCCCATACAGTTTGTAAGCCAACACACTATCCACTGGGCTACGTAGTAGTTATAGTCACCAGTAGACAATTATCGTTACAAGTTACATTTATATAGCATACTTTGCAGCGCCCACGAGCCCATGCAAACATAACATTATTTAAAAGAAACATACATTTGTTGGCCACGTGGAGCAGTGGTTAGCATGTCTGCCTTGCATGCAAAGGGTCGTGGGTTCAATTCCTGCTCCGACCGAACCAATTTTTTTTTTTGCAATTTAGACATTTATACTATATTAAATTTTTATAATGAAACTTCGAAATGTGGGTTATTAAAAATTTACAGTCCCTACATACATAAAATTCTCCTCTCAAGGCGAAAACACATGCTGTTTTTTTTTCAAATCTCTATGCTCTTGGTTCCGAATGTCTATTCTCTTTACTCCGAATACTCATTCTAATATTCAAATTACATAATATTTAGACTTAAGCATATAAAATTTTTGGCCTTATCATAAAGCAGTTTTCCGAAACAACATACAACCGTTTCACAGAAATTGTAAACATATATATGTTTGCTCGAAATTTGTAAATTTATATATGTTTACATTCACACATATTATTTTTATGAAACATTCATACCCCAAACATAATATATTTTAACATATTAACATATGTGTCCCAAACATTTAGTGTTAGTTTAGGAACATTACATGTTGGCACTTAAATATATTGTGTTTAAAAATTGTGCCCGAAACACATTTTGTTTATATCGGAACATATGAAAAACATATTTTTCTAACAGTGTATTACTTATCCATTAATTTTGGTTTGTAAATACAATCGGTATTGCAGGAGTGTTTACACAAACTCTCACATACACACACACATATTTATGATCGCACACCCCACTCATAGGTGGCATATAATGAAAAGGACTGTAAGGGCTTTCAAAATAAATTGATTATGATAATTAAAGCCATTAGAAAAATTACATGGTTCAGACCACAAATTAAGGTCTGTATGACCAATTTAATTAGAAATGAATACTCAAGGCACTCTATCACAATACATACCTAAATTGCTGCATTCAAACCATAGTAACCTAAGACGATATTTCAGTTTGTCGAGGGAATCGATTTAAATTAAATACACGCAAAAAACAAGTATATACGGGCGTAAGTTCGGCCAGGCCACAGTCAGTCTTTCGTAGAAACTTCTACGAAAGACTGTCATCCACAATCGAATTACTTGGGTTGTTTTCTAAATTGTGAGTTAGTCCATAAGTGGTATATATTAGACAAAAAGGTTATGTATAGGTAAGTCTACAAATAATTACGAATAGACATGGACTTTTGCACGGTACGTAGAGAGCCAGAATTGAAATATGGGGGTCGCTTATATGGGGGCTATATAGAATTATGAACTTGATATGATATGTTATGTGACCTAGTTAGGCATGGTTGTTAACGGCCATATACTAGCACAATGTACCGAATTTCAACTGACTCGGATGAAATTTGCTCCTCCAAGAGGCTCCAAAGCCAAATCTCGGGATCGGTTTATATGGGGGCTATATATAATTATGGACTGATATGAACCAATTCCTGCATGGTTGTTAAAGACCATATACTAACACCATGTACCAAATTTCAGCCGGATCGGATGAAATGGTCATGAGTGGCCAATGATTTTTATACCCTCCACCATAGGATGGGGGTATATTAAATTTGTCATTCCGTTTGTAACACATCGAAATATTGCTCTAAGACCCCATAAAGTATATATATTCTCGGTCGTGGTGAAATTCTGAGTCGATCTGAGCCTGTCCGTCCGTCCGTCCGTCCGTCTGTCTGTTGAAATTACTCTAACTTCCGAACGAAACAAGCTATAGACTTGAAACTTGGAACAAGTATTTGTTATTGATGTACGTCGGATGGTATTGCAAATGGGCCATATCGGTCCACTTTTACGTATAGCCACCATATAAACTGATCCCCATATTTGGTTTGCGGAGCCCCTAAGAAAAGCAAATTTCATCCGATCCAGCTGAAATTTGGTACAAGGTGTTAGTATATGGTCTCCAACAACCGTGCAAAAATTATTTCACATCGGTCCATAATTATATATAGCCCCCATATATACCGATCCCCAGATTTGAATTGCGGAGCCTCTAAGAGAAGCAAATTTCATCCGATCCGACTGAAATTTGGTACATGGTGTAAGTATATGGTCTCTAACAACTGTGCTAAAATTATATATAGCCCCCATATAAACCGATCCCCAGATTTGACCTCCGGAGCCTCTTAGAGGAGCAAAATTCATCCGATCCCATTGAAATTTCGTACATGGTGTAAGTATATGGTCTCTAACAACTGTGCTAAAATTGGTCCACATCGGTTCATAATTATATATAGTCCCCATATAAACCGATCCCCAGATTTGGCCTCCGGAGCCTCGTGGAAGAACAAAATTCATCCGATTCGGTTGAAATGTGGTACGTGGTGTTAGTATATTGTCTCTAACTACAACGCAGTAATTGGTCCATTTCGGTCCATAATTATATGTCGCCACCATATTAACCGATCCCCAGATTTCACCTCCGGAGCCTCTTGAAAGAGAAAAATTCATCTGATTCAGTTGAAATTTGGTACGTAGTGTTAATATATGGCCTCAAAGACCCATCCAAAAATTGGTCGAAATCGCTCCATAATTATATATAGCCCCCGTATAAACCGATCCCCAGATGTGAGCAAAATTCATCCGATTGAGTTGAAATTTGGTACTTGATGTTAGTATATGGTCTCTAACAACCGTGCAGGAATTGGTCCATATCGGTCAATAATTATATATATCCCCCATATAAATCGATCCCGAGATTTGGTTTTGGATCCTCTTGGAGGAGCAAATTTCATCCGAGTCAGTTGAAATTTGGTACATTGTGCCAGTATAGGGCCGTTAACAACCATGTTTAAGTATTACCACAACCCAAGTAATTCGATAGTGGATGACGGTCTTTCGTATATACTTGTTCTTCTCTGAGAGGGTGTAGTTTCGTGAGTTGTTGTTAAAAAACACAAGGGCATTATGTTCCTGGTTTTAACAACGATTTGTGGAAATTTTAAAATGTAGAGTATAAATTAGTTAAATTTTCGCTCGATGTAGATTATTCTTGCAATAGTTTACTTTCTTTTCTGTAAGAACTTAAAGTAAATAAACAAATCTTTGGTACGCAATCATGACCATATTATATAAGCTGTAGTTTTATTAAAAATTTTGAGAACTGTAAAAGTATTTCTTCTTTCATTGGTCTAGGGGAGATTTCTTAACAAAATATTAAAAAAAAAATTATAATAAAATTAGATTAATTTTAGTATGACTTCAACTATGGTGTTTTTTATGTGTATTCTAATTGAACTTGTTTGCTATTATCGTTTCAAAATTTCAATTGTTCGACTTTTACAAAATTTGTAAAAATTCAAGTTCGACATTTTCCGAATTTTGAAAAAATTAAAAAAAAAACAAGTAAGGAAAGTCTAAAGTCGGGCGGGGCCGACTATATTATACCCTGCACCACATTGTAGATCTAAATTTTCGATACCATATCACATCCGTCAAATGTATTGGGGGCTATATATAAAGATTTGTCCCAAATACATATATTTAAATATCACTCGATCTGGACAGAATTTGATAGATTTCTACAAAATGTATAGACTCAAAATTTAGGTCTACTAATGCACTAGGGTGGAACACAACGTTAGTAAAATAATATGGGAAAATATTTAAATGCGAAGCAATTTTAAGAAAACTTCGCAAAAGTTTATTTATGATTTATCGTTCGATATATATGTATTAGAAGCTTAGTTTTACAACTTTTCGACTAAGCAGTGGCGATTTTACAAGGAAAATGTTGGTATTTTGACCATTTTTGTCGAAATCAGAAAAACATATACATGGGAGCTATATCTACATCTGAACCGACTTCAGCCAAATTTGACACGCATACCTACAATGCTCATTCTACTCCCTGTGCAAAATTTCAACTAAATCTGAGTTAAAAATTGGCCTCTGTGGTCATATGAGTGTAAATCGGGCGAAAGCTATATATGGGAGCTATATCTAAATCTGAATTGATTTCAATCAAATTTGGCACGCATAGCTACAATGCTTAATCTACTCCCTGTGCAAAGTTGTAACCAAATTGGGCCAAAACTCTGGCTTTTAGGACCATATTAGTCCATATCGGGCGAAAGATATATATGGGAGCTATATCTAAATCTGAACCGATTTCAATCAAATTTGGCACACTTAACTGCATTACTAATTGTACTCCAAGTGCAGAATTTCAAACAAATTGGGCCAAAACTCTGGCTTCTAGGACCATATTAGTCCATATCGGGCGAAAGCTATATATAGGAGCTATATCTAAATCTGAATTGATTTCAATAAAATTTGGCACACTTAACTGCATTACTAATTATACTCCAAGTGCAGAATTTCAAACAAATTGGGCCAAAACTCTGGCTTCTAGGACCATATTAGTCCATATCGGGCGAAAGCTATATATGGGAGCTATATCTAAATCTGAATTGATTTCAATCAAATTTGGCACGCATAGCTACAATGCTAAATCTACTCCCTGTGCAAAATTTCAACCAAATTGGGCCAAAACTCTGGCTTTTAGGACCATATTAGTCCATATCGGGCGAAAGGTATATATGGGAGCTATATCTAAATCTGAACCGATTTCTTCCAAAATCAATAGGGTTCTATTCTGACCCAAATTAGGAACATATGCCAAATTTGAAGGCGATTAGACTTAAATTGCGACCTAGACATTGATCACAAAAATGTGTTCACAGACAGACGGACGGACGGACAGACGGACATGGTTATATCGACTCAGGGACCCACCCTGAGCATTATTGCCAAAGACACCATGTGTCTATCTCGTCTCCTTCTGGGTGTTACAAACATATGCACTAGCTTATAATACCCTGTTCCACAGTGTGGCGCAGGGTATAAAAATCGTATTTCGTGTTTCGTCATTCGTACACTGAAAAAACAGTGAACCCACCAGGAAAGATAACTTTCGATTAATTTTAGAAAATTTGGAACTTTTTTAGAAAATTTTAAATAAACGGTATTACAAGCGCTGGCATCACTCCGATATGGCAAAAATAAGTAAATATTTTTCGACAAATCCAAGAAAATTTATTAGACATAACTAAATTTTTTCAGTAGTTAAAGAAAATTTAGTAGTTTTAAGAGAAATCTTGGAGTTCAAAATTGCAAGAATGTCTTTAGTGACATACGAAGTTCATGATGGACACATTTTGGGTAAAATTTACAAATTTATAGAAATAATGAACTATTTTGTAAGAAATACGAAATTAGGAAATCTTTATGCTTTATTTGTGTATAACTTTTTCCCGTTTTTTAGTTCATTTAACTAACATACGCAAAAAATTATTTGACTAAAATAAACTTTTTCCAAACATAATGATTCTATGAACTAATATAAAGTTATTATGGCTTTAGTGAAATAGAGAGTTCACTTTTTTTTTGAGTGTAAAATTTCGTCTTATTTCACGTTCTCTTTCAATTCGACAAATTCGACTTTTCTAGGATTTCACTAGAAATATGTAGTTTTTTTTTTACCCTAAAAAGTCATTTTGTCGTTTATGGCCAAGATCGAAATTGGATTAGTCGATGTTACTTGGTTTTCAAATATCAAAATTCAATTAGTCATATTTGAAGATTACAAAAAATTTACATCGACATTTCGACTTTTACACAAAGAGTCGTTCAGTTTAAAATATGACTTTCGAATTTTGTATTCTTAGACCCATCGCAGTAATTTTGGTCTAATGTAAATACACTCCCAAAAAGCCTCAATCACAAACTCCATCTATGTATAGCTAACGTGGATAACGAGTGACAAAGGGGAAGCGGAAGTATAGGTTAGCACAACATGCTGACATATAATTCGTATGCCTGAGGTCAACCACAATTATTTGACTTTAGTTAATTTCAATTCTACAATTTTCAGGTACAATGGGAAACAAGCACCCACGCACACACACACACACCAGCACGTTTGAGTCTATATTTCCGTTGTAGATGAATAGAAAACTTAAACAGTAGCCTGTTGTGTATGAACACAATGAGGGTCGCATCATCTTTCCTTTTCTTGGGACTCTCTCTCACTTGTAAACTCTCTCACGTAATTTCGTTTGCTGAGCCAAAAACCACAATTGTTCGTTTTCGGTGTTTATTTTATTTCCGTCGTAAATGCGTTGTTGATAATGACCAAAATGATGACTTTGACGTTAATGTTTTGATGTTGCCAACTACGACTATGACGATAATGATGGTGACAATGATGAGTGGGGTAATGTTTTAGTTTTTCACATTTAATGCCTCTCTTAATTTTCGAACGAAGATGAAATTTCTGACATTTGTGTATGTGTGTGCATAGGTGAGCAGGGGGGGTGGTGAGTGTGCGTGGGTCACACAAATACCATAAAATTACTTTTGAATTGTTCTCAGTAAGTCAGTGACAATTGCTCAATAAGAATTATCAAAGCAGTTAATGAAACCAAAAGTTATTTTCCTGCATGATAACCTTTCAACTTCCTTGACTTTCATGACCGGAATATAACAAGCTATAATGAAATTTCAATTTATTTCGCCTTAATTGTGGTTTCATTATACGCCTATGTTTTGTATAAGGATAGGCTGCAACTGTTTGGAAATTGAAAAGTTGTGGTGAGGTTAAGTCTTTTAAGGTCAATGTGTTTTATTTGCAAAAAAGAACTACCTCGTGTGCAAATTGAATTAAATTCTATTAAATTTTTGGAGATTTCTACAATTTTCTTTATTTTTATACCTACCACCATACACGGATGAAAAAAACTGTTTTTCATATGTTTGGCTATAAACATTATATGTTTGGAACAAAAATTTTTAAACACAATATTTTTGAGTGCAAGCATATAATGTTCATAAACTAGCATAACATGTTTGGGACATATATGTTAATATGTTAGAACATATTATGTTTGGGACATAAAATGTTTGTAAATATAATATGCTTGGATGCAAACATATATTAATTTAGAAATAGCCTATAAACATATATGTGTTTAGTAGCTTGGAGCGCTATTTAACAGGGAGCGATATTGAATTAAGTTGGTGGTTGTTGCTTGTTATTACAAAATTAATATTTTATTTTCCCTTGGGCAATTGATCAGCTACTTCTTTGATCCTTACAAACTGTGTGGTCCGCTGTTCGAATCCCCGTCCGGCAAAAGGTAAAATTAAAATAAAAAAATCATAAAATTGAATAATTTCTTCTACAATGTTTGTATTACAGAAAAAGGTGCTAAGAACTAAAAAATCTCGTGGAAGTGAGAAAGATGTGAGGGAATATACAATTAGGCAGAAACAAAATTTTGAGCATTCAGGTCGAAAACCCATGTTGTTAGCACCTATATTACCTGTTTATTTTCATAATTCATTATGATTGTAAATATATAAATAAATAAATAAATTTTTGAGCACAATATTGTTTGGGAGAATTTTTTTAAGCATATAATATTTTTGGGTGCAAAATGCTTCCAAACATATTATATGTTCACATAATAACATATTGTTTTTTGGAAGACAACATTATTGAATTTGGATGCAAAAGCACAAAATGTTTAGAACTTAGACTACCCAAACATATATTGTTTAGACCAATATGCTTTCAAACATATTATATATTGGAAGAGATCAAACATATAAATGTTTGGGCAATAGCCAAAAATGTATATGCTTGAAGCAAAATATGTTTGGGAGTATATGTTACAGAAGCGATTTTTTGTGAGGGTGTAGAATGGTGATGGGAGTATATTAACTTTGTCATTTCGTTTATAACACATCGAAATATCGATTTCTGACTATATAAAGAGAGAATTTCTAAAACGGTATAAGCATGCCCGTCTGTCTGTCCGTCTGTCTGTCTGGATATCTGTTGTAATCAAGCTACAGCCTTTAATAATAAAGCTATCTTGCTTCATTTTTGCACAAGATCGTTTTTTGGCTCCAAGCAGGTCAATATGGGCTATATCGGTCTGTGTTTTGATATAGTCGCCATATAAACCGACCTCCCAATTTGGGGTCTTGAGCCTATAGAAACCTTAGTTTTTTTCCAATTTGCCTGAAATTGAAAATCTAGAGGTATTTTATGACCAAAAATGTATGTGCCGAAAATGGCGTCTATCGGTTCATGTTTTGGTATATCCCCCATAGAGACCGATCTCGTCTTTGGCTTGTTGAAACCGTAGTTTTTATCCAATTTTCCTGTAATCTAAAGGTATTTTAAGACCACAAAGATGTGCACCGAAAATGGTGAGCATCGGTTCCTTTTTTAGTATAGGCCCCATATAAACCGATCTCCCGATTTTACTTTTTGGGCTTCTAGAAACCATAGTTTTTGTCCCATTTACTCAAAACTTAAAACATGGAGTTTTTAGGACTATAAGTAGGTGAAATGATTTTATTTTTTTTGGTATTCTAGAAACCGTAGTTTTTATCAAATTTGTCTGAAAGTGGAAATCTTTGTTGTTGTTTAGGATCATAAATAGGTGTGCAGAATATATTGTGTATCGGTACAATTTTTGATATAGCCCCCTTATAAACCGGCCCTTCGATTTGAGGTCTTTATTCTAGAACTACAATTAGATGTGCTGAATATTGTGCGTATCGGTCCATGTTAAATTCTTCTTCTTGAGAGATTATGTTTCATTAAATCCATCAGAAATTCTATATGGTTTCAAATAACCTGCTCCGACCAGAGGTTTTCAAAGGAAACATTATACTTGATTCATGCACTGTTAGAAAAATATGTTTTTCATATGTTCCGATATAAACAAAATGTGTTTCGGGCACAATTTTTAAACACAATATATTTAAGAGCAAACATGTAATGTTCCTAAACTAACACTAAATGTTTGGGACATCTATGTTAATATGTTAGAATATATTATGTTTGGGGCATGAATGTTTCATAAAAATCATATGTGTGAATGCAAACATATATAAATTTACAAATTTCGACTGAACATACATATGTTGTGATATTTTATTCAAAGCGACAGAGAGGGTGTAGAGAAAGAAATAAAGATGGAAACCGGGAGAGTTGACGAAAGATACCAACAAAACACAGCGAAAGAATCAAAAGAGAACAATTTCTGTGAAACCGCTTGTATGTTGTTTCGGAAAACTGTTTTATGATAAGGCCAAAAATTTGATATGCTTAAGTCTAAATATTATTTAATTTGAATAAAGAGAATAGACATTCGGAACCAAGAGAGTAGACATTTGAAAAACAAACAGCATATGTTTTCGCCTTGAGAGCAACATATTATGTATGTGTTGACATGTGTTTTGTTTATAATTTTGGCATTATGGGCACAATTTTTTTCATGGTTCGTTAAAAGGAATCAGGGGTCTTAATAAAAATAACGAAAGGGCACTATACTCTTTTTAGAGTTGGGAGAGTAAAATGAAATAAGGAGGAAATAGTGAAAAATTACACAGTAAAATGTATAAAAACAAAGTTTAGTTCCTCTTTATTAATAAGTAGTCCACGAGGAGTTGACGGACACCTTCAAATATAAAAGTGACTATAAATTTTTAATAACCCACATTTCGAAGTTTTATTATAAAAATTTAATGTAGAATAAATATAAATGTGTAAATTAAAAAAAAAAAAATGTTCGGTCGGAGCAGGGATTGAACCCACGACCCTTTGCATGCAAGGCAGACATGCTAACCACTGCTCCACGTGGCAAACAAATGTATGTTTCTGTTAAATAACGTTATGTTTGCATGGGCTCGTGGGCGCTGCAAACTATGCTATATAAATGTAACTTATAACGATATTTATCTGCTGGTGACTATAACAGCTACGTAGCCCAGTGGATAGTGTGTTGGCTTACAAACTGTATGGTCCTCGGTTCGATTCTCCGTGCAGGCGAAAGGTAAAATTTAAAAAATTATAAAAGTGAATAATTTCTTCAACATTATTTGTATTACAGAAAAAGGTGCCAATAACTAAAATATTTCGTGGAAGTGAAAATTACGAGTATGTTAGGGAATGAGCACAATCGTCTTTGGGAAAAATTCTTCCAAGCATATAATATTTTTGGGCTCAAAATGCTTCCAAACATATAATATGTTCACATAAAACAAACATATTAATGTTTCGGCAGTATCCAATAATATATGTGCTTCCTGCAAAATATGTTTGGAACATATGTTAAAGAAGCGATTTTTTCTGAGGGTGTGGTGGTGGGTATTTAAGATTCGACGCAACCGAAGTTTACTTGTTCTGTCTTAGTTTCTTCAATTACCATAATCATTGACAATGAGTAAACAATAATAATTTAACACGTTTCTTTATATAAATATACCTCCTCACCTCAATGTATAGTAATGACAATGAAAACATTACTGTGAACAATAAATATGAAGTAATGGTTTCTATTGAAGCCATCAAAGTAGGTGAGCTATTTCAGCATAATTATGAAACACTAAATAATGGATTTATGAGAAATCCTCGTGAAATAGAAATAAATTGATTATAATCATGTTAAAATGGTTTGATTGTAATCAATATGGCCAATAGGGTGGGGAATAAAGACTCACGTTGGACTTCTTATTGCAGTACTAAAATAAGTTACGTTACGTTTAACACCATATCATTGCCGTATCTAGAGATATTTAACCAGGGGGGCTATAGCCCCCCTATCTATACTGCAGTAACAATATATAATGGAAAATCATATATGCACGCTCACAAAAAATCGCTTCTGTAACATATACTCCCAAACATATTTTGCTTCAAGCATATACATTTTTGGGTATTGCCCAAACATTTATATGTTTGATCTCTTCCAATATATAATATGTTTGAAAGCATATTGGTCTAAACAATATATGTTTGGGTAGTCTTAGTTCCAAACATTTTGTATTTTTGCATCCAAATTCAATAATGTTGTCTTCCAAAAAACAATATGTTATTATGTGAACATATAATATGTTTGGAAGCATTTTGCACCCAAAAATATTATATGCTTAAAAAAATTCTCCCAAATAATATTGTGCTCAAAATTGTATTTATTTATTTATATATTTACAATCATAATGAATTATGAAAATAAACAAGTAATATAGGTGCTAACAACATAGGTTTTCGACCTGAATGCTCAAAATTTTGTTTCTGCCCAATTGTATATTCCCCCACATCTTTCTCACTTCCACGAGATTTTTTAGTTCTTAGCACCTTTTTCTGTAATACAAACATTGTAGAAGAAATTATTCAATTGTATGATTTTTTTATTTTAATTTTACCTTTTGCCGGACGGGGATTCGAACAGCGGACCACACAGTTTGTAAGGATCAAGGAAGTAGCTGATCAATTGCCCAAGGAAAAATAAAATGTTAATTTTGTAATAACAAGCAACAACCACCAACTTAATTCAATATCGCTCCCTGTTAAATAGCGCTCCAAGCTACTAAACACATATATGTTTATAGGCTATTTCTAAATTAATATATGTTTGCATCCAAGCATATTATATTTACAAACATTTTATGTCCCAAACATAATATGTTCTAACATATTATCAAAAATATTGTGTTTAAAAATTTGTGTTCCAAACATATAATGTTTATAGCCAAACATACGAAAAACAGTCTTTTTCATCCGTGTGGGTTTTCACATTCTGGTGGGAGGGGAGGGGGTCTAATTTTTTGTGGAGGGGGCTAAGCCCTCCGTTCAGCATTCATATAAAACGAGATCTAGTTTTGACTTGTTGATCCTTCTCAGAGTGGTGGTTTGATAGTAAACATAGGATGTTACTATTCACCTTCTAATAACCAAACAAAAAATCGGTCGCATAAATAAATGGGACAGATTTGACTCAGTAATTCTGTTTCGGGTGTTTTTGTCAACTTTAAATTCGGCACAAGGTAACAGTTCTCATTCAGTATTTGTTAAAAACATTTCGTAGTTGAACGGGAAACAATTTGGTCGAAATCGCAAAAATGTATCTATAGCGCCATATGAAGTTCAAGTTGGATGCATTTGTGGTAAAAATATACAAAGTTTAACAATTATATACGGCCGTAAGTTCGGCGAGGCCGAACTTATGTACCCTCCACCATGGATTGCGTAGAACCTTCTACTGAAGACTGTCATCCATAAAAGAATTACTTGGGTTGCGGTAACACTTGCCGATGGCAAGGTATCTTAAAACTTCTTAACACCGTCTTATAAATTACAAGTATATATTAAACTAAAAAAGGTCGATTAAATACGTATATAATTAAGTTTAAAGTTTCTATAGAAATAAAATTTTAACAAAATAAAATTTTGACAAAATAAAATTTTGACAACATTTTCTATAGAAATAAGATTTGGAAAAAATTTTCTATAGAAATAAAATTTTGACAAAATTTTCTATAGAAATAAAATTTTGACAAAATTTTCTATAGAAATAAAATTTTAACAAAATTTTCTATAGAAATAAAATTTTTACAACATTTTCTATAGAAATAAAATTTTGGTAGATTATTTTTGGCTTGAGTGGCAACCATGAATATGAACCGATATGGACCAATTTTGTGTGATTGGGGATCGGCTATATATATAACTATAGACCGATATGGACCAATGTTGGCATGGATATTTGCGGCATTATACTAACACCACGTTGCAAATTTTAAACGGATCGGAAAAATTTTGCTTCTCCAAGAGGCTCCGGAGATCAAATCTGGGGAACGGTTTATATGGGGGCTATATATAATTATGGACCGATATAGACCAATTCTTGCATGTTTGTCAGAGACGACATTCTAACACCATGTTCCAAATTTCAACCGGATCGGATGAATTTTGCTCCTCCAAGAGGCTCCGGAGGTCAAATCAGGGAATCGATTTATATGGGGTCTATATGTAATTATGGACCGATATGGACCAATTTTTGCATGGTCATTAGAGAACATATACCAACGCCATGTACCAAATTTCAGCCGGATCGGATGAAATTTGTATCTCTTAGAGGCTCCGCAAGCCAAATCGGGGGATCGGTTTATATGGGGCTATATGTAATTATGGACCGATATAGACCAATTTTTGCATGGTTGTTAGAGACCATATACTAACACCATGTACCAAATTTCAGCCGGATCGGATGAAATTTGCTTCTCTTAGAGCAATCGCAAGCCAAATTTGGGGGTCCGTTTATATGGAGGCTATACGTAAAAGTGGACCGATATGGCCCATTTTCAATACCATCTGACCTACATCAATAACAACTACTTGTGCCAAGTTTCAAGTCGATGGTTTGTTTCGTTCGGAAGTTAGCGTGATTTCAACAGACGGACGGACAAGCTAGATCGACGCAGAATTTCACCACGACCCAGAATATATATACTTTATGGGGTCTTAGAGCAATATTTCGATGTGTTACAAACGGAATGACAAAGTTAATAAACCCTCATCCTATGGTGGATGGTATAAAAATGAATGTACACGCAAAAAAATAATTCTTTCTTCCCAAACGAAATTTCTCATTTGCTTTTCGCTGTAAGGAAGTTTATTTGGAAGAAAAGTAAATACTTTTTGTGATAGACGTTTATTCGTTTCCAGTTTGTCCAAAAAACAATTTTTTTCTGGCTAATTGCATTTCCCCTCACATTTTTCTCACTTCCACGAGGTTTTCTTAGTTCTTAGCACCTTTTTCTGTAATACAAACAATGTAGAAGAAATTATTCGATTTTAGAAATTTTTTAAATTTTACCTTTCGCCTGGACGGAGAATCGAACCGCGGACCATGCAATCTGTAAGCCAACACACTATGCACTGGGCTACGTAGTTGTTATTGTCATCAACACAAAATTATCGTTATAAGTTTATATAGCATAGTTTGCGGCGCCCACGAGCCCATTAAACAAATTTTATCGAACAGAAACATACATTCAGTTGGAGCAATCCTGGGTTCGATCCCTGCTTTGGCCGAACACCAAAAAGTTTTTTTTTACATATATTCCACATATGTTCGAAAGATTCCGAAAAGGTGTTCAACATTACATATGTACTACTAAATTAAATTTTTACTATGAAGCTGTAAACTGTGTGTCATTAAAGACTTAAAGTTAGCTAAAAACAGTGCTTGATATAAACGAAATGGACTGGGTTGTTGGTTCAAAAATAATTTTTTTATTAAAAAATAAAAATTTTGAATTTTTTTGGTGATAAAAATTTAAAATTTTTGAAGAAATTCAAAAAACTCTAACGTTTTCGGTACAGGTTTTTTTGTGTGTATGAAATTCAAAAAAGTCTGGGAAATAGGAATATAGTAAATCTTTTTATCATTGTTTTTTTCTCTTTATCTTCTATGAGTGCCCAAACAAGTAAACAACAATATGATATTAAAATCAAAGGAAGTCCAAATTTGACTTCTAGAGCGTTCAAGAGATTAACTTAGGTTAGGCTACATGCATCATCCTCTGCTACTCCTATTCGGTACAAATATGCTCTCAATTCTAGGTTTCCGGACATTATTCCCACTGCCCTACTAAATATCGTCCTACTCTCCGTGAGTAGTTCTTTAGACTTTTCCTCGGCTGGGTCACCCCAAAGTATTTTTGTCGTCCTTCTGACCGTTGAATTGATTCACATCGCTTTATGACCTTCCCGTGCCCATTCATTCAACTCGGCTCGTGTTGTATTTATAAGCTTTACGTTCTCTAAGTTAACTTACCTATGTGTACTAGATCTTTTAGCCAGTTTATTTGCCTTTTCATTTCCTCTTATTCCGGTATGTCACGGCATCCATATCATGCATATCCTGACGTATTCCGAAAATTCGTTGAACATTTTTTGCATTTTTTTGCAACAGTTCGCGATTGAACAGTAATATCTGCTATTGCCTTAATTTTCCTCCGGCAGCCTGTGAAAATGTTCACATTTTGTGGCATCGTGTAATTTCTGAGCCATTTAATATATTCCTCCATGGCATGAACTTCTGCGTGGAGGATTGTGCTGTGGTCCAGTAATATGAATATCGTGCTCTCACACATCTTCGATCCATCGGTGTTGCATTTATTTCCCTGCTACTATGTGTTCTGGGGTCCCGTTCTTCCAGGACCATCTTAGTGACGTCAGAATGTTACTCAGCAGCTATAGCCACCTCAGATATACGATCATGTATTGTTGCGGCAATCCACCATTACACTCGCCGTCTCCCATGTAATCCTTTGATGGTTCCAACATCTTCAATCTCATCGCAGCCATGGCGGACTCGCTTTTGATCTGAAAATCTATAGGTCTTAAGTCCAGTATCGATTTCAAGGCTCTGGTTGATGTGGTCTTCATTGGCCCAGTTATGCCAAAACAACATGACCGCTGGACCTGGAGTAAAATTTCGATGTTACACTTCTTTTCCATTGATGTCCACCAAAATATCGACATATATGTAAGGATTGGCCTTATTACGCTCTCATATAATTAGTGCGGAGTCTTTGGATTCAGACCCCATTTAGGGCCCATCACTCTTCTCTTCTCTTAGAGCCCATCACAGTGGCCAACTGTAGGCTTTTTCACTCCACTCTTAGATGTGGCGCTTCCTATTCCGTTTCCTATCTAAGGTTATCCACCAGACCTCTCTCTCTCTCTTTGATGTGGTGTTTTCTATTCAGTTTCCTGGGGGAAACTGAATTGGAATAAAAAATTTAGACATTAGTATTCACTTTCTTATATACACAAAACAAGATATATAATTTTTTAAATGGCCAGCAAAAAAGCTTAGCAAAAAAATAACAAGTATATACAGCAGTAAGTTCGGCCGGGCCGAATCTTTAACACCCAACACCATGAATCAAATATTAGAGTTTCCTTTGAAATTTCAGAGGGTTTGAGGACAGATCAAGCAGAGCAGTTCAACCAGTACACTTCCCGAAGATAAATTTAGAGATTTTACCTATGAAGATAATATCAGATTCTGGATTTATAAGAACCATTTTTGTTTGAGTTTTAGAGGAACCATTAACATCTCTTGCAAGTGTAGATTTTCACCCGAGAAATAAAATCTGGAAATTTTACATTGAGTTTCAAGCAATTTTCATGAACAGTGCGCCTTCTATACTCTCAAGAAGTGAAATCGGTCTATATGGAGGCATTACCAAATGGACCGATACACGTTTTTTTGAGCATTAAATACCAGAATATTTACAATTTCAGGCAAATCGGATAAAAACTACGGTTTCTAGAAACCTAAGGAGTTAAATCGCGAAATCGTTCTTATAGGGGCTATACTAAAATATGGACCGATACTCACCGTTTTCGGCACACCTCTTGATGGCCCGAAAATACCTCTAGATTTCCAATTTCAGGCAAATTGGATAAAAACTACGGTTTCTATAAGCCCAAGACCTCAAATCGGGAGATCGGTCTATATGGGGGCTATACCAAAACATAAACCGATATTCACCACTTTTGGCACACCTCTTTATGGTCCTAAAATACCTCTAGATTTCCAATTTCAGGAAAATTGGATAAAAACTACGGTTTCTATAAGCCCAAGAAGTAGAATCGGGAGATCGGTCTATATGGGGGCTATACCAAAACATGGACCGATACTCACTATTTTTGGCACACCTCTTTATGGTCATAAAATACCTCTAGATTTAAAATTTCAGGCAATTTGGGTAAAAACTACGATTTCCCAAGACCCCAAATTGGGAGGTCGGTTTATATGGGGACTATATCAAAACCTTGACCGATATAGCCCATCTTCGAGCTTGACCTGCCTGCTGACATAAGACGAGTTTGTGCAAAATTTCAGCACGATTGCTTCATTATTGAAGACTGTAGCGTGATTACAACAGACAGACAGACAGACAGACGGACATGGTCATATCGTCTTAGAATTTCTCCCTGATCAAGAATATATATACTTTATATAGTCGGAAATCGATATTTAGATGTGTTACAAACGGAATGACAAACTTATTATACCCCCGTCACCATTCTATGGTGGTGGGTATAAAAATGTTCTTTTTGGATCCGAATGTGATGCACAATTAGCGCAGAAGCAATGAATTTTACATTTGCTGCATTGATATCGCATTCATGTTTCAGATGTAATTCTATTTCGGTATTTCGGATTTCATTTAAAAAATCATTAAAACCATAAAAATAAACTTTTTCAAATTTTACTAAAACATCCCAACAAAAAAAATACTTCAGCAGTAAGAGTTTAGTTGCACTTTTTGGTATACAATAAAGTATTCAGTGTATTCACACTGCATGAATCGATGGCAATAACGTAAACGAGTAATCAAACTAGTTTATGATCATTCGTTTACATTATTGCAACCAATTCATTCAGTATAGATGCATGAAAGGTAGTGCTGTTTTCCTTCACGCCAACAATGCTATACTCAAGATTATATATCACTTCTGAGCAATATTTCTATTAAAATGAGCAATTATATCAGCGCTATGTAGAAGCTGCTCCAAATCGGGACATCCCCCACAAAAATCAGCGCTGAATCTGTTGTTTTGTAAGCGATTGGTACTGCCTCACTCCCTTACAATCCTGCTGAAATAGTTCTCCATGTTTTGATGGGATGCTTGAGGTGATCATATTCCTTTTCTTCGTGTAGAGTAATCCTTTGAATATATCCTCTATACATATGTGAACTGATACAGTGCTCTTGAGAGATGTAGTAAGCATTGATATACTCAGGTCATCTATACAATGGCATAGAAAAGTTTCACGCTTGAGTGCAAATGTTTTTTGAGGATTTGCTTTAATAGTATGCCAGAGTTATGATAGCTTCACCTAAGTATACATGCATTCATACGCATCCATAGAAGCTGGCTCCAGTCGTTGTTATGTGATAGCTCCTCTCCTCCCAATCATTCCATCCATTCCATTCACTAAGACCATTGGCATCCACCTCATCATCTACACTTGAGATTTTAGGTTTCTGTGCACGAATATGTTAAATACTTTCCCGGCAGCTGTATGGATCTAGGCCATGGCATTATGTATTCGTTACACTTAGCATCTCCGGTATGTTGTTAACATTGTGAATATCATGTAGTTACTTTCTGGGATTCTGTTTTTCTCTTTTCTCATTTTCCTGACCATAAAGTTACACTATAATTGTGTGAATAAAATATATATGCATAAGCTTATGCATAGAGAGCTCAGTGGAGAAAAAAGACTTGAATGAAAGTAAACTTGGTTAAGCTGATTTCATAAAATTAACAGCTAATAATATACTAAGCTTATACAATTACTTATGTATCCTAAAAGCAGGCTATAGAAATTCTTTTGAAGTATTTCGAAGATAATCAAATTTTATAATACACGTAAAAGTCAAAATTATGATAATAGATACATTGAAAGTTTTTGTTTAATTTATTAATAGCTCGTTCACATTAGGCTCGAAATCTACTAAGAGGGGATTTGAAATCCCTTTTTTATAAAGCAAATGACAGTTGAAATCTAGTTAAAGTGGATTTTGGAAGTGTAATGTGTATGAAGTATAAGGTCTAATAAATGGAGGTTATGTCTAAATTGTACACTGAAAAAAATATTGTCGTGAGGTCAAAGATTTCATGTCTTTAAAATACGAATGCAAATTTTGCTTAACAAACAAGACGCATTTCTCTAATATAAAGTTTTTTTCCTTGTCCATGAGTTGACAAACTTTTCAATGAAGTCGTATTGTCTTTATATTTAAGTGATTTGACTTAAAAATACGTATCATAACACGAAAGAAAAAATGTTTGGGCTAAGGTCAACTTGACTTTAATAATTCAGAAAAATTCTTTAAATTTAATGAAATTGTCTTTAAATTAGTTTTCTTTTTGCATCTGGACTACAAGGCAAAAAATCGTTCAAATATAGGACACTTTATTTTAAAGACGTTTTTTACTTGAAACATAACATAATTTCTACTGGGAGTCTAGTCTTAATTTGGAAAACAAGTATATACGGCCGTAAGTTCGGCCAGGCCGAATCTTATGTACCCTCCACCATGGATTGCGTAGAAACTTCTAAGAAAGACTGTCATCCACAATCGATTTATCTGAGGGATATATATAACTATAGACCGATATGGACCTAGTTAGGCATGGTTGTTAACGACCATATACTAGCACAATGTACCAAATTTCAACTCACTCGGATGAAATTTGCTCCTCCAAGAGGTTCCAAAACCAAATCTCGGGATTGGTTTATATGGGGCTATATATGATTATGGACTGATATGGACCACTTTTGGCATGGTTGTTAAATATCATATACGATCACCACGTACCAAATTTCAAGCAGATCGGATGAATTTTGCTTCTCCAAAAGGCACCGGAGGTCAAATCTGGGGATCGGTTTATATGGAAGCTATATATAATTATGGGCTGATAGAACCAATTCCTGTATGGTTGTTGGATACCATATACTAACATCACGTACCAAATTTCAACCGAATGGAAAGAATTTTGCTCTTCCAAGGGGCTCTGGAGGTCAAATCTGGGGATCGGTTTGTGCGCCTATATATAATTATGGACCGATTTCGACCAATTTTTGTATGGGAGTTTGGTGCCATATATTAACACCACGTACCAAATTTCAACTGAATCAGATGAATTTTGGTCTTCCAAGAGGCTCCGGAGGTCAAATCTGGTGATCGGTTTATATGGGGCCTATATATAATTATGGACCGATGTGGATCAATTTTTGCATGGTTGTTAGAGACCATATACTAACACCATGTACCAAATTTCATCCGGATCGGATGAAATTTTCTTCTCTTAGAGGCCTCGCAAGCCAAATCGGGGGATCGGTTTATATGGGGGCTATATATAATTATGGACCGATTTCGACCAATTTCTGCATGGTTGTTAGAGACCATATACTAACACCATGTACAAAATTTCAGCCGGATAGGATGAAATTTGCTTCTCTTAGAGGCCTCGCAAGCCAAATTTGGGGGTCCGTTTATATGGGGGCTATACGTAAAAGTGGACCGATATGGCCCATTTGCAATACCATCCGACCTACATCAATAACAACTACTTGTGCCAAGTTTAAAGTTGATAGCTTGTTTCGTTCGGAAGTAAGCGTGATTTCAACAGACGGACGGGCGGACGGACGGACGGACATGCTCAGATCGACTCAGAATTTCACCACGACCCAGAATATATATATTTTATGGGGTCTTAGAGCAATATTTCGATGTGTTACAAACGGAATGACAAAGTTAATATACCCCCCATCCTATGTTGGAGGGTATAATAAGGTTGTCGTTAACTCGTTTATAACGGACTTTGATAGCATATGAAGAAAACAAGCTGAATAAAAACAACTTGGCAGTTAATGAAACATTGCACTTATCGATAAATCTATATAATAATTAACATGCACAGTGGATCCAAAAATCCCAATTTTGATTGTATTGATCCCAGATTTTAAGTTAGATATGTCTCTACAAAATGTCTTTATTTTAAAGGAGCCGTATTTTGGCTGGGAATCAATACAAATATCCTTAATAGAAAGTCAATATCTTTGGATAAATTATGGAGTCTAGATCCATATTTCTGGTACACTGACAAAACAAAAATATTTACATGGTATTAAAAATCACGCAGCCTTAATTTTAGGACACGCAAATTAAACACAATATAAAGTACACATTTCTTTAAAGTAATACAATTTTAATTGAAAAGAAAGTTTGTAATCTGTGATTTTTTTTTTTCATTAAATTTAGAACACAGTTTTTTGAAATTCGCGTCCCTCCGTTAAAATCGTATGTCTTTGAACTAAGGAAATTTTCCTTGAAAATTTATAATTTAAAGAAATCATCCTGAGATTAACTGAAATATTGGATCTTTAGATTTAAGACAGAAACCCTTAAAATTTAGGCTAATACTTATTTTGTTGAGGATTTGTATCTATGGTTTAAATTTCTTTTGGAATTAAGAAATCCTATTTATCTGTTATAATTTGGATTTTTAAAATGGATAGAATAGAAGACGTATTGTTTTTATACCCTCCACCGTAGGATGGGGGTATATTAACTTAGTCATTCCGTTTGTAACACATCGAAATATTGCTCTATGACCCTATAAAGTATATATATATCCTGGGTCGTTGTGAAATTCTGAGTCGATCTAAGCATGTCCGTACGTCCGTCTGTTGAAACCACGTTAACTTCCGAACGAAACAAGGTATAGACTTGAAGCTTGGCAAAAGTAGTTGTTATGATATGATGATGTAGGTCGGATGGTATTGCAAATGAGTCATACCGGTTCACTTTTACGTAGAGTCCCCATATAAATTGACTGCCAGATTTGGCTTGCGGAGCCTCTAAGAGAAACATATTTCATCCGATCTGGCTGAAATTTGGTACATGGTGTTGGTTATGGTCTATAACAAACATGCAAAAATTGGTCCATATCGGTCCATTATTATATATAGCCCTCATATAAAACGATCCCCAGATTTGACCTCCGGAGCCTCTTAGAGGAGAAAAATTCATCCGATCCGGTTGAAATTTGGTACATGGTGTTAGTATATGCAAAAATTGGTCCATATCGGTCCCTAATTATGTATAGCCCCCTTGAGAGGAGCAAAATTCATCCGATCCGGCTGAAATTTGGTACGTGGTGTTAGTATATGGTTTCTAACAGCCATGCAAAATTTGGTCGGTATCGGTCCATAATTATATATAGCCTCCATATAACCGATCCCCAGATTTGGCTTGCGTAGCCTCTAAGAGAAATAAATGTCATCCGTTCCGGCTGAAATTCGGTACATGGTGGAAGTATATGGTCTCTAACAACTATGCAAAAATTGGTCCACATTGGTCCATAATTATATGTAGCCCCCATATAGACCGATCCCCAGATTTGACCTCAGGAGTTCTTGGAGGAGCAAAAATCATCCGATCCGGTAAAAATTGAATACGTGGTGAAATTTGGTATATTGCGCTAGTATGGCCGCTAACAACCATGCCAAAATTGGTCCATATCGGTCTATAGTTATATATAGCCGATCCACAAAAATAATCTACCAAAATTTTATTTCTATAGAAAATTTTGTCAAAATTTTATAACTATTCAAAATGTTTTCCAATTCATAATTTTGTCAAAATGTTATTTATATAGAAAATTTTGTCAAAATGTTATTTCTATAGAAAATTTTGTCAAAATTTCATTTCTATAGAGAAGTTTGTCAAAATTTTATTTCTATACAAAATTTTTTCAAAATTTTATTTCTATAGAAAATTGTGTCAAAATTTTATTTCTATAGAAAATTTTGTCAAAATTTTATTTCTATAGAAAATTTTGTCAAAAACTTATTGCTATTTAGTCAACATTTTATTTCTATAGAAAATATTTTATTCGGCTTTTTTTGTTTAATTATAACCCGTGTCGGCTAACTTACAATTGCGAAGACGGTGTTAAGAAGTTTTAAGATACCTTGCCATCGGCAAGTGTTACCGCAACCCAAGTAATTCGATTGTGGATGACAGTCTTTAGTACAAGTTTCTATGCAATCCATGGTGGAGGGTACATAAGATTCGGCCTGGCCGAACTTAATGCCGTATATACTTGTTTTCATTAAATTTAGAACACAAATTCGCGTCCCTCCATTAAAATCGTATGTCTTCGAACTAAGGAAATTTTGCTTGAACGAAAGAAAAACATTTATGATTTAATGAAATCATCTTGAAATTAACTAAAATATGGAGGAGTAAAATTCATCCGATCCAGTTGAAATTTAGTACGTGGTGTTATTATATGGCCTCTAACAACCATGCAAAAATTGGTCCATATCGGTTCAGAATTATATATATACAGTAAAAAAAATCTGCCATTTTTGGTAGACTCGTGTTCATAATTTTATATACACTGAAAAAAAGCATGTCCGGTTCCACTTTACTTTAAAAATTTTGGTATTGATTCCGACCCAAAGATGCGGAGAATACAAGTAAGGATACTTTTAAGCCACATTTCTTTTTTAAATTTGGGTTTTGTGTACTTGCTTCTAGGAAGCAAATTTTAATTTTTCGCGTTTTCATATGCTATCAAAGTCCTTTAAAAAGGGGCTAACGACAACTTTATTTTCCAAATTAAGACTTGACTTCCAGTAGAAATTATGATATGTTTCAAGTAATAAACGTCTTTAAAATGAAGTGTTGAAAAATATGTCCTATATTTGAACGATTTTTTGCTTTGTAGTCAAGATGCAAAAAGGCAACAAATTTAAAGACAATTTCAGTACATTTAAAGAATTTTTCTGAATTATTAAAGTCAAGTTGACCTTAGCCCAAACATTTTTTCTTTCATGTTATGATACCCATTTTTAAGTGAAATCACTTAATTATAAAGATAATACGACTTCATTGAAAATTTTATTGACTTTTGGACAAGGAAAAAACTTTATGGTAGAGAATTGCGTCTTCTAGGCTAAGCAAAATTTGCATTCGTATTTTAAAGTCATGAAATCTTTGACCTAACGACAATATTTTTTTCAGTGTAGCCCCCATATCAAGCGACCCCCCCCCCCCCCCAATTCTGGCTCTATGATTATCGCACTAAAACTCATATTGATTCGTAATTATTTCTTCCCTATATATGCCGGTCACGAACTGAATATATACGTATTTAATCGACCTTTCTTTTTCCAATTATATATCCCGCATGGACTAACTTACAATTTAGAATTTTAAGATGCCTTGCCATCGGCCGCAACCCAAGTAATTTAATTGTGGATGACAGTCTTTAGTAGAAGTTTCTACGCAATCCATGGTGGAGGGTACACGTAACGAAAAATACTGTTTTTCATATGTTTGGGTGTAAAAATTATATGTTTGGAACTCAAATTTTTTAACTCAGTATTTTTAAGTGCAAGCATATAATGTCCATAAACTAGCATAACATGTTTGGAACATATATGTTAATATGTTAGAACATATTATATTTGGGACATAAAATGTTTGTAAATATAATATGCTTAGATGCAAACATTTGGAAATTGCCTCTAGACATATATGTGTTTAGAAGGAGAGACCTAGCGAGTATGCTGCAAGTAAAATAATGGAAGTAACCAATTGGCGCCTTAAAAATATATCCACTCAAAGAAAATTTCATTAACATTTTTTACTACCAGTGTATGCTCTAAGGTGAAAAATAATATATTTTAACAATACAGGCAATATTTTCTTTGGACCAATCCTGAAAATATATATGCTTGAAGCAAAATGTGTTTGGGGTATATGTTACATAAGCGTTTTTTGAGGGTGTCATAAAATTCGGCCTGGCCGAACTTACGGCCACATATACTTGTTCCTTGTTCAATAGTCGATAAACTTTTCATTGAAGTCATTTTCTCCTTATATTTAAATAATTCGACTTAAATATTGGAATGCCCTCATGAAAGAAAATTTATATTTAAAAATTCTGAAAAATTCTTACAAATTACTTGAAACCATTTTTGCTACTTGCAGTATGGTCTGAATTTGGAAATTTAAGTTTTCGTTAACATATTGATTTTTATACCCAAGTTTAGTTTATAAAATTTTTGAGTTACACTTAGAATGAAAATTTCATTGGACTGGAGAACGATTCTTAAAAAGATAACGATAAAATTATAAAAAAAATATATGTTTTTGAAAAAAAAAATATATTTTTCTATGTAGAACATCGCTGGGATCTCAAATCCCTATTTCGACACATTTGAATTAGTTTGATCTCCTCATTGGAGTAATATTTCATCAAACCAAGAAACTTAACTTTGCACAAAACCATCGGGCCGCCCCATTGTGTTGGATATAACGAAAATTGCTGCTCACACAAAGTTATTTCGCTTTCAAGTTATTTCTTAAGAAAGAACAATCGTGAACACACGAATAACATACATTTTCCCTGTCCATTTTGACATTATATCAACATCAATCAATAAGAAATTCAATATGAGAACAGAGACTAAGGATAAAAATACTATTGGCTGCCAGTGAAATTGTTTATGTATGCATATTTTCTTTAAATGTTCAATCTTCGTAAAAAAAATATGTCCAAATAAGACAATAAATAAAACAAGTACACAGAAAAAAGTTGTTGAACTGATGCAAAAGTTATGTATTTTTATTTTTTTAATCATATTTTCTTTATTCGAAATAGATCTGAAAATGTTTATGAACTAAACGTGGATTTAAAATTCACGGTCCTTACATTTGTTCAATGTTAAATAAAGTAAACTAAATTTTTCGTACAATTCTCAAAAAGTAAGTAAGAACGAACTACAGCGTGATCAATAAGATATTGGTTTGGAGTCAATGACTTTTATAGCTACAACCATTGAATGATGATGGGGGTATAAAAGTTAATAAAAACAAGTATATATGGCCGTCAGTTCGGCCAGGCCGAATCCTATGTACCCTCCTCCATGGATAGCCTAGAAACTTCCACGAAAGACTGTCATCCACAATCGAATTACTTGGGTTGTGGTATCTTAAATCGTTTTCTAAATTGTGAGTTCGTCCAAACGTGTTATATATTAGACAAAAAAGGTATGTGTAGGTAAGTCTACAAATAATTACGAATCGATATGGACTTTTGCACCGTACGTAGGGAGTCAGAATTGAAATATGGGGGTTGCTTATATGGGGGCTATATACAATTATGAACTTGATATGGACCAATTTTTGTGTGATTGGGGATCGATTTATCTGAGGGCCATATATAACTATAGACCGATATGGACCTAGTTAGGCATGGTTGTTAACGACCATATACTACCACAATGTACCAAATTTCAACTCACTCGGATGAAATTTGCTCCTCCAAGAGGTTCCAAAACCAAATCTCGGGATCGGTTTATATGGGGCTATGTACGATTATGGACTGAAATGGACCACTTTTGGCATGGTTGTTAAATATCATATACTACCACCACGTACCAAATTTCAAGCAGATCGGATGAATTTTGCTTCTCCAAAAGGCACCGGAGGTCAAATCTGGGGATCGGTTTATATGGGGGCTATATATAATTATGGACTGATATGAACCAATTAATGCATTGCTGTTGGCTACCATATACTAGGTTAGGTTAGGTTATGTGGCAGCCCGATGTATCAGGCTCACTTAGACTATTCAGTCCATTGTGATACCACAGTGGTGAACTTCTCTCTTATCACTGAGTGCTGCCCGATTCCATGTTAAGCTCAATGACAAGGGACCTCCTTTTTATAGCCGAGTCCGAACGGCGTTCCACATTGCAGTGAAACCACTTAGAGAAGCTTTGAAACCTTCAGAAATGTCACCAGCATTACTGAGGTGAGATAATCCACCGCTGAAAAACTTTTTGGTGTTCGGTCGTAGCAGGAATCGAACCCACGACCTTGTGTATGCAAGGCGGGCATGCTAACCATTGCACTACGGTGGCTCCCTACCATATACTAACATCACGTACCAAATTTCAACCAAATCGGATGAATTTTGCTCTTCCAAGGGTCTCCGGAGGTCAAATCTGGGGATCCGTTTATATGGGGGCTATATATAATTATGCACCGATTTCGATCAATATTTGCATGGGTGTTTGAGGCCATATATTAACACCACTTTCAACTGAATCAGATGAATTTTGGTCTTCCAAGAGGCTCCGGAGGTCAAATCTGGGGATCCGTTTATATGGGGGCTATATATAATTATGGACCAATGTGGACCAATTTTTGCATGGTCATTAGAGACCATATAATAACACCAAGTACCAAATTTCAACCGGATCGGATGAAGTTTTCTTCTCTTAGAGGTTCCGCAAGCCAAATCGGGGGATAGGTTTGTATGGGGGCTATATATAATTATGAATCGATGTGGACCAATTTTGCATGGTTGTTAGAGATCATATGCTGACACCATGTACCAAATTTCAGCCCGATGGGTTGAAATTTGTTTCTCTTTGAGGCTCCGTAAGCCAAATCTGGGGATCGGTTTATATGGGGGCCAAATATAATTATGGACCGATGTGGACCAATTTTTGCACGGTTGTTAAAGACCATATACTAACACCATGTACCAAATTTCAGCCTGATCGGATGAAATTTGCTTCTCTTTGAGGCTCCTCAAGCCAAATCTGGGGATCGGTTTATATGGGGGCTATACGTAAAAATGATCCGATATGGCCCATTGGCAATACCATCCGACCTACATCAATAGTAACTACTTGTGCCAAGTTTCAAGTCGATAGCTTGTTTCGTTCGGAAGTTAGCGTAATTTCAACAGACGGACGGACATGCTTAGATCGACTCAGAATTTCACCACGACCCAGAATATATATACTTTATGGGGTCTGAGAGAAATATTTCGATGTGTGTGTGTGTGTTTCTATGGTGGATGTTATAAAAAATCGATTTAAAAGAAGTTAGTGTGTAGGTAAAATAAAGAAGATCTTTGGGAGGGCATTTTTGGGATTGCTTTTAAATTTGTGCCTTTTGAACAACTTTCAAATTGTTTTGCTGGGTTCCCATAAAACATTCATATATTGATTCTTAATTTGATTTTGTTGCCTACGTTTAGGCTTCTAAAGAAATCCCCTAGAAATGGAGGTGTACCTCATGAGCTCTATAGAATTCCTCAGTGATAATAAGAGGTTTATATTAGAGTTATAGTGTGCTCACGCACACTCACGACGGAGAAATATTATTCAAGCACACTCACGCACGATATTTTTCGGTAGGACTCACGCTCACGAAAAGAAAATTTGTACTCACGCACGAAAATCTTTTAAATGTCTGGACTCACGAAAAATATCGTGACTCACGAAAAGTGTCGTGACTCACGAAAAACCTCGTGATTCACGAATAATTTTATAAATAATTTAACTATAGAACCTGATTGAAAATATGAGTATGATTAAAATCGAGAACATTATAAAACTCTTAACATCTGGGATGTCACTAAAATTATAAATGAATTCAACTCGTAAGTAAGCATTTTGTGTTCGTAAGCGGGATTATTTTCGTGAGCGTGTTTTTCCGAAATTCGTTACTCACGCACACTCACGAAGATATTATTTTCGTGACTCACGCTCACGAACGACATTTGGTTGGTTAATCACGCTCACGCACGCTCTCGCCGTTGCCGTCCGCGTGAATCACGACTCACGCACACTCACGAAAATTTAATAAAATAGTCCTACATTCTCTTCAAGCGTTCCTTCCGTGGCCTCCAACAAATTTTATGTGGCTTTACGGTTATGAGTTCATCCAAAAAAGTGAATCCACCATGAACACTTTTTCTGGGTGAAGTCATGTCCGTAAATCTATACCAAATTCGTTGGAGGCCGCGGACGAAACGCTAGAAATAAGTTCGATTTTGTTTTTTACACAAAATGAAATTAGCATTACAAGAAAATGTAATTTTACATAAAAAACCATTGCATAGAAAAGTAATGTATTTGTTAGTGTAAATGCTACACCTTGCATTCAAACCATTTTTTGTCACTATGGAATTTTCCCCTCTCAAATAACCAACACATCCCTAAAGCATCGTCAAAAGTATGGGTAAATTAAACCTCTTCAAGTTTTAATCCCCTGCAAGTATCAGCAGGCGAAATCAATTGAAAAATAACTGAAGGGGAAAAATGGCGCACATAAAAAGAACGAAGATAAAATGCAAATCATGGCATATTTAGATTTAAGCTGTCCCATAGGATTTTGGTTCAGCAAAAATTCTTTACTTTCATCTGTTTCATATTATAGCTTCTATCAAAGATATTTTTGATGCAGAAATTCCAATAAAATATTTGACAATAACAAAAAGAACAAAAAAAAAATACTAAATATTAAAATAAAGTTGAAAGAAGGATATGCAAAAAGCATATGTTTGCTTTTTCTTATGTATCTCAGAGCTTAATATCTTTCTCTATGAACATAGTGAAGGATTCATAAAAATTGCCCGGATATGAATAATTTTTTTCTTTTTTTCAATTGCGAGTTATGATTTGACGCCCAAGGAAAATTGAGCACATTCTTTTGGAAACTATTGGAGAGATGAAATTAAAAAAAAAAATATATATATCCATCACAATTCTAAAGAAAATTTTGGGGGAGGAGAAATATGTGCATAGGACGTGTTTTATTGCAATACACAATCAACTCAAGCAAAGATGTAAATAGAATATTGTTAATAATGGACGGAGAGTTTCAACGAGTACCATTATTATTATTACAAAATATATTTATTTTTTGTTTGTATGTTCCGGGTAATCTTGGAAACGGCAGTAATTAATCTCAATGAATAAACTGAGCTAAAGTGCTTTTACCATTTAGATGACATATTTTCTGATTGTTCCAAATATAATTTACCCTCGTTCTGTATACTCGTACTCATGCTCATTTTGTTCTTTTGACCATAAAATGGTTAACAAGTAAAGGGTGATTTGTTAAGAGCTTGATAACTTTTAAAAAAAAAAAAACGCATAAAATTTGCAAAATCTCATCGGTTCTTTATTTGAAACGTTAGATTGGTCCATGACATTTACTTTTTGAAGATAATTTCATTTAAATGTTGACCGCGGCTGCGTCTTAAGTGGTCCATTCGGAAAGTCCAATTTTGGGCAACTTTTTCGAGCATTTCGGCCGGAATAGCCCGAATTTCTTCGGAAATGTTGTCTTCCAAAGCTGGAATAGTTGCTGGCTTATTTCTGTAGACTTTAGACTTGACGTAGCCCCACAAAAAATAGTCTAAAGGCGTCAAATCGCATGATCTTGGTGGCCAACTTACCGGTCCATTTCTTGAGATGAATTGTTCTCCGAAGTTTTCCCTCAAAATGGCCATAGAATCGCGAGCTGTGTGGCATGTAGCGCCATCTTGTTGAAACCACATGTCAACCAAGTTCAGTTCTTCCATTTTTGGCAACAAAAAGTTTGTTAGCATCGAACGATAGCGATCGCCATTCACCGTAACGTTGCGTCCAACAGCATCTTTGAAAAAATACGGTCCAATGATTCCACCAGCGTACAAACCACACCAAACAGTGCATTTTTCGGGATGCATGGGCAGTTCTTGAACGGCTTCTGGTTGCTCTTCACTCCAAATGCGGCAATTTTGCTTATTTACGTAGCCATTCAACCAGAAATGAGCCTCATCGCTGAACAAAATTTGTCGATAAAAAAGCGGATTTTCTGCCACTGATTTTGGTAATAAAATTCAATGATTTGCAAGCGTTGCTCGTTAGTAAGTCTATTCATGATGAAATGTCAAAGCATACTGAGCATCTTTCTCTTTGACACCATGTCTGAAATCCCACGTGATCTGTCAAATACTAATGCATGAAAATCCTAACCTCAAAAGAATCACCCTTTATATACAGAAGTAAATTCGGCCGGGCCGAATTTTAAATACCCACCACCATGAATCAAGTATAATAGTTTACTATGAAAACTCTTGGTCGTTGTGGGTTACTTGATAATATATAGAATTGTAGGGGGTTTGATGACAAATCTTCTTCCAAACGAGCCAGCTCCCGAAGACAAACTTTAAAGATTCTACCTATGAAGACCAGATAAGATTCTGGATTTATGAGAACCAATTTTGTTAGAGTTTTAGAGAAAATATAAACATGTCGTGTATATATTGAAATTACGCCTTGATTTAAAATCTTAAATCTGTAGATTTTTCCGCATTTATTTAAATACGATGAGTAAAATCTAGAACTTTTACTTTCAGTTTTAAGCAATTTTCATGATCAGTGCGCCTGCTATACCCTGAAAGAAGTGTATTCTTTTTTGAGAAACGTAATTTTAGACAAGCAAAGTTTCCTTTTGACACAAATTTTAGAGACAATCGTTGAATAAACGAAAACACTTTATAATTTTATTATAGATTACTAATTTCCAGCAAATCGGATAAAAACTACGGATTCTAGAAGCCCAAGAAATAGAGCCAGGAGTTCGGTGTATATGGGGGCTATACCAAAACATGGACCGATGGGCACCATTTTCGGCACACCTTTTTATGGTCCCAAAAGAACTCTAGATTTTCAATTTCAGGAAAATCGGATAGAAATATAGTTTCTAGAAGCCCAAGAAGCAAAATCGGGATATCGGTCTATATGGGGGCTATACCAAAACATGGACCGATGAGCACCATTTTCGGCACACCTTTTTATGGTCCTCAAATACCTCTATATTTCCAATTTCAGGCAAATTGGATAAAAACTACGGTTTTTATAGGCCCAAGACTCCAAATCGGGAGGTTGGTTTATATGGGGGCCATATCAAAACATGGACCGATTCGGACCGTTTTCGACACACCTCTTTATGGTCCCAAAATACCTTTAGATTTTCAATTTCATACAAATCGGATAGAAAATACTGTTTCTAGACGCGTAAGAAGCAAAATGGGGAGATCGGTCTATATGGGGGCTATATCAAAACATGGACCGATACGAACGATTTTGAACACACCTCCTTATGGTCCTAAAATACCTCTAGATTTTCAATTTCAGACAAATCGGATAGAAAATACTGTTTCTAGACGCCTAAGAAGCAAAATCGGGAGATCGGTCTATATGGGGGCTATACTAAAACATGGACCGATACGGACCATTTTCGACACACCTCTTTATGGTCCCAAAATACCTCTAGATTTCCAATTTCAGGCAAATCTGATAAAAACTACGGTTTTTATAGGCCCAAGACCCCAAATCGGGAGGTCGGTTTATATGGGGACTATATCAAAACTTGGACCGATATAGTCCATCTTCGAACTTGACCTGCCTGCAAACAAAAAACTAATCTGTGCCAAATTTCGGGACGATAGCGCCATTATTGAAGGCTGTAGCGTGATTACAACAGACAGACAGACAGACAGACAGACAGACGGACAGACGGACATGCTTATATCGTCTTAGAATTTCTCCCTGACTTTATATAGTTGGAAATCGATATTTCGATGTGTTACAAACGGAATGACAAACTTATTATACCCCCGTCACCATTTTATGGTGGTGGGTATAAAAAGAGCAAACAAACGATGTGGTCAACAAAACTACCATTATGGAAAAACTTAAACCCATCTCCCCGCCACCAACCATTATAGACAAATACACCTAATGTAACCTAAAAGTATGCAAAACTTTTGTAAACTATTTTTCGTACGATGAATATGTAAATATGTGTATGGAAATATATTTCATTTAACACTAAAATAAATAGTAATGAATTTGTATTTTGCCACAAAAGTTGCTAAAATCATAAAATTGAAAATTGCTTAACAATATGCTGCATATGGGTGAAATGGGAAAAATATTTGCGAAATGTAGATAATATTCCATTGAAAATAATAATAATGTTAGGCTAACTGTGTCATTCTGTTTGTAATGAATTGAAACGTGTGTCTAAGAGCAAAAGGTAATGCTGAGTGTGTGGTTGGAAATTAATCTTCGACTATAAGCTATGAGCTCCTCCACATTAAAGACTATTCAACCTAAATGTTAGGAAAAAATTTCTTTAAAATAAAGAGATTTTTTCTTAAAACAAGTATATACGGCCGTAAGTTCGGCCAGGCCGAATCTTATGTACCCTCCACCATGGATTGCGTAGAGACTTCTACGAAAGACTGTCATCCACAATCGAATTACTTGGGTTGGTCAGGCGTGTATTGATTTGTATCTGGGATTTTATTTTCAATGGCTCACTGCATCAAGTTCTTTTATCTTCAAAATATTTTGGAAGCAAAGATGCCTTCAAAATAAATCTTAGCCTATAATTGAAGCTGTTTTATCTTTAATCCAAAAGATAAGTATCGTAGTTAATTTAATGATTAACCAAAAAACCCTTTTCTGTATATTAAAATACATTAGCCTTTAATCAAAGCCATATGCAAGTTTCAAATATGAGTGTCCTATATTGATTTTTATACCCTAAACCATAGGATGGGGGGTATATTAACTTTGTCATTCCGTTTATAACACATCGAAATATTGATCTAAGACCCCATGAAGTATACATATTTTGGGTCGTGGTGAAGTTCTGAGTCGCTCTGAGCATGTCCGTCCGTCCGTCCGTCTGTTGAAATCACGCCAACTTCCGAAAGAAATAAGCTTTCGACTTGAAACTTGGCACAAGTAGTTGTTATTTATGTAAATAGATCGGATGGTATTGCAAATGGGCCATATCGGTCCACTTTTACGTATAGCCCCCATATAAACGGACCCCCCCAAATTTGGCTTGCGGAGCCTCTAAGAGAAGCAAATTTCATCCGATCCGGCTGAAATTTTGTACATAGTGTTAGTATATAGTCTCTAACAACCATGCAAAAATTGGTTCACATCGGTCCATAATTACATATAACCCCCATATAAACCGATCCCCCGATTTGGCTTGCGGAGCCTCTAAGAGAAGCAAATTTCATCCGATCCGGCTGAAATTTGGTACATGGTGTTAGTATATGGTCTCTAGCAACCGTGCAAAAATTGGTTCATATCAGTCCATAATTATATATAGCGCCCATATAAACCGATCCCGAGATTTGGTTTTGGAGCCTCTTGGAGGAGCAAATTTCATCCGAGTGAGTTGTAATTTGTGGATGACAGTCTTTCGTAGAAGTTTCTACGCAATCCATGGTGGAGGGTACATAAGATTCGGCCTGGCCGAACTTACGGCCGTATAAACTTGCCTTTTTTATAGTTTTGACTAAATTTTGTACCCTAAAGCCCACGTAGCTGCAAAATATAAATTGAGCATACACTCAAAAAAAAAAAAAAGTTTACTTCGATCCAAAGATTTTGAACTTCCCTTATGGAGTTCGGTATTGATTCCGAGCCAATGGTGAGGTAAAACAAATACACTTTTTAGCGACATATGTGATTTTAACTCTAGTCAATAAAATTAATGGTGTTCTCTTTTCTTGTAAAAAAGGCGCACTTTTTTGAATTTTGCCAGGAAAATGTACTTTTTAGGTTCTTTTCTAAAAAAAAAACAGGCAAAAACGCGAAAGAGCTTCGAATTCTGTTGTGCAAATAGTGCCACGCGTAGAGGCAAATTGCGGGCATTTTCAGCACTGCCAACAAAGGAGAATACTGCGATTGCCCTGTTTACTCCTTTGAATTCTTTTCTGCCCGCTGAAATGATAGCATGTTTTTAGGTTGCTGGCAACATTGTAAAAATGCGCACTCTATATAGACAAAATGAAGACAAAAGCGGTATATTGATAAAACTATTCACGCCAGTTTAAAAATCCAAATTATAACGGATACTTCAAAGTAAACACTGCTTTCTTAATTGTAAAAAAAAAACTTTAAACCAAAGATGATATATTGGCAAAAGTAGTCTTAGCCTACATTTGAAACGTTTTTATCTTAATTTTAAGATTCAATATTTCAGTTAATTCAAGGAGGAATTCTTCAAATCAAAAATGTGTTTCTTTACTTTAAGGAAAATTAGCCTTAGTTCAATGACATGCGAGTTTAACGGAGGTATGAACATTTCATTTGTATCTTAAATTTAAGGAAAAACAAAAATGAAACAAAAATTATAAATTTTATTTTAATTAAAATTTCACTATTTAAAAAAAAATCCCTAATATTATGTAAATTGCCCGTACTAAAATTTTGTTTAATATCACGTAAATATTTTTTCAGTTTATAAATAGAATATGACTTAGATAAATGATTGCTGGCAATCCTGTCAATCCACAACAAAATCCAACTTAAATTCATATCTGCAATTGGGAAAATACAATTCAATTTTCACATTTCACATTTTAAAGGATATCATTACGACAACCGACTAAACCGGAAAACTCTAGCATACTTTAGGGATTATATGTCAACTTCTCTAACTATAGGCTTTCATATTTTCTAAAGGTACTTAACGAAGTAGTGTTTGCTACATCAAGTAATTCAATTTTGACATATGGAACCATGCATGCTGATGATATCCTTTTTCGGGTCTTCGCTTTCACATATAGACAATCTAGGGGTAGACGATTTTACACAAATTGTGAGTGGCAATATTATGGAAGCTTTCAGCATAGCCCTAACTCTTCTTCAGTTTTGTTGCTATAATCATCTTCTTGTAGTGTTCTATATTTCTTGCAGTTGATGGTCGTTGTATGTATTTTCCCAAAAGTGTATTCATTCAATTTTCTAAAAACATTTCGTGTTCTATATTTTTCGGATGCTTTTAATGCTCTCCTGCTGCTATTGCCTGCCATAGTCATCAGTTGTTGTATATGCATGTACTACCATTTGATTCCCAGGTTTTATCAATGAATTCGCCCAACCGAATATAAACAAAAATGCAATTCACATCTCTTCAGGTTTTTAGGGGAAACTCTGTTGGTTTGGGATTTCTGTTGTATTTTTTTTTTATTTTGTGTTATTTAGGAAAGTAAAAACTGAAGTCTTAATACACAAAATAAAAAAAAAACTGGAAACCATAAAATAGATACACACTCACAAAAAAAAAATCGCTCCTCTAACACATGTTCCAAACATATTTTGCAGGAAGCACATATATTATTGGATATTGCCGAAACATTATTATGTTTGTATTGTGTGATGTGGAAGCATTTTGATCCCAAAAATATTATATGCTTGGAAGAAATTTCTCCCAAATAAGATTCTGATTTTCTCCCAAAGAATATATCTGCCTAACTGCGCATTCCCTCACATCTTTCTCACTTCCACGAGGTTATTTTGTTCTTAGCACATTTTTCTGTAATAAAGGGTGATTTGTTAAGAGCTTGATAACTTTTTTTAAAAAAAAAACGCATAAAATTTGCAAAATCTCATCGGTTCTTTATTTGAAACGTTAGATTGGTCCATGACATTTACTTTTTGAAGATAATTTCATTTAAATGTTGACCGCGGCTGCGTCTTAGGTGGTCCATTCGGAAAGTCCAATTTTGGGCAACTTTTTCGAGCATTTCGGCCGGAATAGCCCGAATTTCTTCGGAAATGTTGTCTTCCAAAGCTGGAATAGTTGCTGGCTTATTTCTGTAGACTTTAGACTTGACGTAGCCCCACAAAAAATAGTCTAAAGGCGTCAAATCGCATGATCTTGGTGGCCAACTTACCGGTCCATTTCTTGAGATGAATTGTTCTCCGAAGTTTTCCCTCAAAATGGCCATAGAATCGCGAGCTGTGTGGCATGTAGCGCCATCTTGTTGAAACCACATGTCAACCAAGTTCAGTTCTTCCATTTTTGGCAACAAAAAGTTTGTTAGCATCGAACGATAGCGATCGCCATTCACCGTAACGTTGCGTCCAACAGCATCTTTGAAAAAATACGGTCCAATGATTCCACCAGCGTACAAACCACACCAAACAGTGCATTTTTCGGGATGCATGGGCAGTTCTTGAACGGCTTCTGGTTGCTCTTCACTCCAAATGCGGCAATTTTGCTTATTTACGTAGCCATTCAACCAGAAATGAGCCTCATCGCTGAACAAAATTTGTCGATAAAAAAGCGGATTTTCTGCCACTGATTTTGGTAATAAAATTCAATGATTTGCAAGCGTTGCTCGTTAGTAAGTCTATTCATGATGAAATGTCAAAGCATACTGAGCATCTTTCTCTTTGACACCATGTCTGAAATCCCACGTGATCTGTCAAATACTAATGCATGAAAATCCTAACCTCAAAAGAATCACCCTTTACAAACAATGTTGAAGAAATCATTCAATTTTATAAATTTATTAAATTTTACCTTTCGCCTGGATGGAGTATCGAAACGAGGACCCACTAGTCGATGCAAACAAAACATTATTTAACAGAAACACTACTACTAGCAATGGTTAGCATGTCCGCCTTGCATGCAATCCCTGCTCCGACCGATTTTTTTTTTATACCCTCCACCATAGGATGGGGGGTATATTAACTTTGTCACTCCGTTTGTAACACATTGAAATATTGATCTAAGACCCCATAAAGTACACAGAAAAAAATTTCACGAAAATTGTTCCAATTAAAATTTTAATTGAGTTTTAAAAAATATTCAATTAAAAATTTAATTGATTCAAAAAATTTTTTAATACAAAAAAAAATTATAGTACAATTAATTTTTTAATCGGATCAATTAATTTTTTAATTGGCCTTCAATTAATTTTTTAATTGATACTATCATTTCTGTGATTGAAGACGTTTCAATTAAAAAAATAATTGGATCAATTAATTTCATGATTGAACCAGACAATTTTTTTTGTGTGTATATATATTCTGGGTCGTGGTGAAATTCTGAGTCGATCTAAGCATATCCGTCCGTCCGTCTGTTGAAATCACGCTAACCTCCGAACGAAACAAGCTATCGACTTGGAACCAAAAATAATCTACCAAAATTTTAGTGCCATAGAAAATTTTGTCAACATTTTATATTTCTATAGAAAATTTTGTCAACATTTTATTTCTATAGAAAATTTTGTCAAAATTTTATTTCTATAGAAAATTTTGTCAACATCTGATGTCTGGGGAGGATGCTGATGAAGAATGTGGTAATTCCGAAACAGCTGTACATCCAACCATCTTGCAGTCTATAGGGTTTTGCCCAAATAAATTTGACAAGCATACTTTTCCTCTGTTGGTTAAGCCACACTTGTAGTTTAGTCAATGCATGGTTTTAAGCTGAGATCAAAAACAACAATAATATAATTTCTATACAAAATTTTGTCAAAAATTTATTTCTATAGAAAATTTTGTCAGAATTTTTTTTTTCTGTAGAAAATTATGTCAACATGTTTTATGAAGCATTTCATAGGTGGAGAGGAATATTTTGCAAAATCTCCCAAAACATCAAGAATTCTACCAATCTACCAAACAGTAACAAATCTCAATTCTGGCTCTATAATTACCGCACCAAAGTTCATATCGGTTAGTCATTATTTTTTCCCTATTTATTCCGGTCAAGAACTGAATATATATATATATATATATATATATATATATATGTATTTAATCGACCTTTCGTTTGTCTACTATATATCCCGCATGGACTTACTTACAATTTAGAAGATGATGTTAGGAAGTTTTAAGATGCCTTGCCATCGGCCGCAACTCAATTAATTGAATTGTGTATGCCCGTCTTTAGTAGAAGTTTCTACGCAATCCATGGTGGAGGGTACATAAGAGGTACATAAGGCCTGGCCGAACTTACGGCCGTATATACTTGTTTTATAATACTGCAACTTTTTTGAATGAAAGCTGAAGTATTTTCCTCTAAGTTTGCAAATTTGTGTGTCCACGATCTGACCTGTAGGAGTTGAAAGAACTATATCTAAATATGAACAGATGACCACCAAATATGGCATAGTTGACTATAACGTTAACTGTACACCAATTGAAAAGTTTGAAGCAAATCATAGTGAAATTATGGGGCCCATATCTTGCGACCTATAAAAGATAATCGCACACGCACGCAAACTTTTTTGTAAACAAGTTCTAGCCAGCAAAGAAAAAAATTATCGAAATAGGTTCACAATTGCGGAGTTGACAGCTAAAACAAAATTCATACCCCCGAGATGATCAACTTGCAACTCCCACAAGTCAGCTCATGGACTCACTAGGGACCCACAAATTTGCAAACACACCTCAGCTTTCACACAATGAAAAAAATATGTTGATATCTTTAGCCGTTTAAAAGTTGCAGAATTATTTCAAAAAAAAAAAAACGATATGGAACCACTGTGTGTCGCTGCAATAAATCTGTCATCTGTAAAGACTTGCTTGGTTTACTAATTATAACACCCTGTAGTTAGTTGCAATAGATTACAGCCACCCTATATATAAAGACTTCTACGTTTGTGTGTCCAATAACTAATTTTGTATATTCAGTAAACAGTTATGAAGAGTTGTGTAGTTGTTGAAATGAAAATTATTTATACGTACCATACAAAGGTACTCTATTAAAATATGTTTGCTAATTTATTTATTTTTTTGTTTTTATTTTCTAGAAATTTTATTTACAAATAGGACAACTTTTTCTCTGATATAATAGTTTGCAACAGAAATCTCAGTTAATTGTGAAAGTTATTAGACATTTAAAAAGCACACAAAGTATGCTGCCAAGTAAAACAAAACTCATTTACTTTGTCACACACACACACACATGTATACTCAAATAACAGCCATAAAATTGGAAACCCTATCACATCATAAATGCTCCTTAAGTTCATTGCTCATTTAGAAGATTAATGTCTATAAAATGAGGGTCTCTTGACTATTATCCTTGTTCCATTTTATCTTTTGCTATGCTATGAGATACCATCACAGATATAGAAATGTATATTTGTAGCTTTTACATTTGTATACACATAAATATATACACAAGATATACACTCAAAAAAAAGGGTTACTTGAATTTAACGATTTTGAGTTTCCCTTAAGGATTTTTGATATCGATTCCGATCCAACGATGCTGTTTCTGTCTACCTTTAAAACTAGGCACTATAAAATTAAAATTAGGATACATATCTCATGTATCGAATTTTCGTGCTATTTTTGGGATATATTTACACAGTTATTCATGTATAGTTAAAAAACCGCAAATTATAACAGATATTGCAAAGCAACGAATGTTTTCTTAGTTTCAAAGAAAAAAAAAAAAATAAAACAAGTATATACGACCGTAAGTTCGGCCAGGCCTAATCTTATGTACCCTCCACCATGGATTGCATAGAAAAATTACTTGGGTTGCGGTAACACTTGTCGATGGCAAGGTATTTTAAAACTTCTTAACACTGTCTTCTCAATTGTAAGTTAGTCCACACAGGTTATAATTAAACAAAAAAAAAGCCGAATAAAAAATTTTCTATAGAAATAAAGTTTTTACAAAATTTTCTATAGAAAAAAAAAAAATTTGACAAAATTTTCTATAAAAATAAAATTTTGATAAAATTTTTTATAGAAATAAAATTTTAACAAAATTTTCTATAGGAATAAAATTTTGACAAAATATTGTATAGAAATAAAATTTTGACAAAATTTTCTATAGATATAAAATCTTGACAAAATTTTGTATAGTAATAAAAACTTGACAAAATTTTCTATAGAAATAAAATTTTGACAAATTGTTCTATAGAAATAAAGTTTTGACAAAATTTTCTACAGAAATAAAATTTTGATAAAATTTTTTATAGAAATAAAATTTTAACAAAATTTTCTATAGAAATAAAATATTGACAAAATTTTCTATAGCAATAAAATTTTGACAAAATATTCTATATAAATAAAAACTTCACAAAATTTTGAATAGTAATAAAATTTTGACAAAATTTTCTATAGAAATAAAATTTTGGTAGATTATTTTTGGGGATCGGCTATATATAACAATAGACCGATATGGACCAATTTTGGAATGATTGTTACCGGCCATATACTAGCGCAATATACCAAATTTCACCATGTACCAAATTTAACCGGATCGGATGAATTTTTGTTCCTCCAAGAGCTCCGGAGGTCAAACCTGGGGATCGGTTTATATGGGGGCTATATGTAATTATGGACCGATGTGGACCAATTTTTGCTTAGTTGTTAGAGACCATATACTTACACCATGTACCAAATTTCAGCCGAATCGGATGAAATTTGCTTCTCTTAGAGGCTACGCAAGCCAAATCTGGGGATCGGTTTATATAGGGGCTACATATAATTATGGACCGATGTGGACCAATTTTTGCATAGTTGTTAGATACCATATACTTATACCATGTACCAAATTTCAACCGGATCGGATGAAATTTGCTTCTCTTAGAGGCTACGCAAGCCATATCTGGGGATCGGTTATATGGAGGCTATATATAATTCTGGACTGATGTCGACCAATTTTTGCATGGTTGTTAGTGACCATATACTTATACCATGTACCAAATTTCAGCCGAATCGGATGAAATTTGCTTCTCTTAGAGGCTACGCAAGCCAAATCTGGGGATCGGTTATATGGAGGCTATACATAATTGTGGACTGATGTGGACCAATTCCTGCATGGTTATTAGAGGCCATATACTCATACCATTTACCAAATTTCACCCGGATCGGATGAAATTTGCTTCTCTTAGAGGCTCCAAAAGCCAAATCAGGGGATCGGTTTATGTGGGGGCTATATATAATTATGGACCGATATGGACCAATTCCTGTATGGTTGTTAAAGACAGTATACTAACACCACGTACAAAATTTCAACTGAATCGGATGAATTTTGCTCATCCATGAGGCTCCGGAGGCCAAATAGGGGAATCGGTTTATATAATTATGGAACGATTTAGACCAATTTTTGTATAGTTGTTACAGGCCATATACTTACACCATGTACTAAATTTCAGCCGGATCGGATGAAATTTGCTTCTCTTAGATGCTCCGAAAGCCAAATCTGCGGATCGGTTTATATGGGGGCTATACGTAAAAGTGGTCCGATATAGTACATTTACATTACCGTCCGACCTACATCAATAACAACTACTTATGCCAAGTTTCAAGTCGATGGTTTGTTTCGTTCGGAAGTTAGTGTGATTTCAACAGACGGACGGACGGACATGCTTAGATCGACTCAGAATTTCACCACGATCCAGAATATATATACTTTATGGGGTCTTAGAGCAATATTTCGATGTGTTACAAACGGAATGACAATGTTAATATACACCCATCGTATGGTGGAGGGTATAAAATTTTTTTTAATATAATTTATACAGTATCCTAAAATTTAGGATACATAATGTTTTATATCAGGTCAATATATTTTTCAGTGTAGTTTATGCATGTGTGTGTCTGTGTATAGGATAGTTTCTATACCAGAGTTTTTAGATTATGTATATGGTCCTTCATTAGTATTTGTGGTCATAGGTAATTTATTGTGAAAATATCACCAAGAGTTTTACCAATGTGGTGTCCAGTTTCTTGGTTGTGTGTGTGTGTTTGTATGTGTTTGTGTTGTTGCTTTTATGTGAATAGTTGTCTTTTTGAGGTTTTTGGGTTATACATTTAATTTAGATTAATGCTTCTTGCTATCAAAAGAAATTTCAACTCATTTGTTCCACGCCATACTTGTATTGCTTTCTTTTGGGTATTTTGATCTTTGAGGTCATTAGATTTTACTTAGAGTTCGGTTCTCTCTGTGCGTGTGTGTGCGTGTGTGTGCGGTTGGCTAATGTGATAACGACAATAATCGGAAATGTAAACAAATGTTTGCACAAAACACACATTTGAGTATATTTCTATTAAATTATTTCCAAACATTTATCTTTGTCTATCGACTATATTCCGGCTATTGGAGAAGTAAATATGCGCAAAAGAAATTCCTTTGAATAATATTTGTAAGTTATTCAAGTGGTTAGAATTGCGTTTTGTTTTGTAGTAGTAGCTATAAATTTAAATTAAGAATTTCTTTAATTTTTATACCCTGCGTCACACTGTGGAACAGGGTATTATAAGTTAGTGCATATGTTTGCAACACTCAGAAGGAGACGAGATAGACACATGATGTCTTTGGCAAAAATGCTCAGGGTGGGCTCCTAAGTCGATATAGCCATGTCCGTCTGTCCGTGAAAACATTTTTGTAATCAAAGTTTAGGTCTCAGTTTTATTCCAATCGACTTCAAATTTGGCACAAATATGTGCTTTGGCTCAGAATAGAACCCTATTGATTTTGGAAGAAATCGGTTCAGATTTAGATATAGCTCCCATATATATATTTCGCCCGATATGGACTTATATGGCCCCAGAAGCCAGAGTTTTACCCTAATTTGCTTCAAATTTTGCACAAGAAGAACAATTAGTACTATAGTTAAGTGTGCCAAGTTTTATTGAAATCGGTGCAGATTTAGATATAGCTCCCATATATATCTTTCGCCCGATATGGACTATTACGGTCTCAGAAGCTAGAGTTTTACCCCAATTTGGTTGAAATTTTGTACTAGGAGTACAATTGGTAGTGTAGTCAAGTATGCCAAATTTTATTGAAATCGGTTCAGATTTATATATAGCTCCCATATATATCGTTCGCCCGATTTACACTCATATGACCACAGTGGCCAATCTTTTACTCCAATTTAATTGAAATTTTGCACAGGGAGTAGAATTAGCATTGTAGCTATGCGTGACAAATTTGGTTGAAATCGGTTCAGATTTAGATATATCTCCCATATATAGCTTTCGGCCGATTTACACTCATATGACCACAGTGGCCAATCTTTCACTCCAATTTAATTGAAATTTTGCACAAGGAGTAGAATTAGCATTGTAGCAATGCGTGCCAAATTTGGTTGAAATCGGTTCAGATTTAGATATAGCTCCCATATATATGTTTTTCTGATTTCGACAAAAATGGTCAAAATACCAACATTTGCCTTGTAAAATCGCAACTGCTTAGTCCAAAAGTTGTAAATATGACTCTAATTTTCCTAAACTTCTAATACATATATATCGAGCGATAAACAATAAATAAACTCTTGCGAAGCTTCCCCAAAATTGCTTCAGATTTAAATGTTTCCCATATTTTTTTTTTTACTAACATTGTGTTCCACCCTAGTGCATTAGCCGACTTAAATTTTGAGTCTATAGATTTTGTAGAAATCTATCAAATTCTTCCAGATCGAGTAATATTTAAATGTATGTATTGGGGACAAACCTTTATATATAGCCCCCAACACATTTGACGGATGCGATATTGTATCGAAAATATAGATCTACAAAGTGGTGCAGGGTATAATATAGCCGGCACCGCCCGACTTTAGACTTTTCTTACTTGTTTTACTATCATTGCGTTCCACCCTAGTGCATTAGCCGAATTAAATTTTGGGTCTATCAAATTCTGTCCAGATCGAGTGATATTTAAATGTATGTATTAGGGACAAACTTTTATATATATCCCCCAATACACTTGACGGATGTGATATGGTATCGAAAATTTAGATCTACAAAGTGGTGCAGGGTATAATATAGTCGGTCCCGTCCGACTTTAGACTTTCCTTACTTGTTTGAAATATAGCATAATTTTTACTTATAGTCGAGTCGAATTTGGATGGTTTAGTTGTCGTTAACACGTTTCTAACTTTGATGAATGAATAAACACATGAAGAATGAATAAACTAAAATTTATTTCCTAGAATCAAGTACGCAAATCTCAAATCTAAAAGATAATTGTGTCTTAAATGTATCTTCACTTCACTTAGAAGACAAAATCTTTGAAACCGAGCATGATTTTTTGTTTGCAGTGTGAGATTTGTAGCGCGTCAAAAAAATGTGTAAGAAAATGTATAGATTCCAATATCGTCAATACTCACAACCAAATGTCACTGAAGGTAAGGGATTTTTTTATATCAATTGACTTTTAGTGAAATATATACTTCAATCAAAGAATTCAAAACTTTGAAAATTGTATTTGTTTTATTGATTTTCTTATGTTATTTAATATTCAATCAATCTTAAGTATTACCATACATCGCAATTTCGATGTCTATCATCCAAATAGAAAAAAACAAGAAACAAAAGTGGAATTGTTTGTATATCCCCAAGATTTGAATTTATATCCATGATTTTCAAATTAGATCAAACCAAAAGTGGAAGTAAGCCGATACCATACCAATCACACACATATATAACCCAGCAGTGAAAATAGGCGGATAACACACATTTTTAATGTCCCCACACACATACAGTAGGAGAGGAAGACACAACCATACTAGCCATCGGATTTACGAGGACTTTACTTACGCTTTTCATAGTAGGACAAAAACCTCACTGGAAAAAGAGTGAAATTGAAATGCATGTTAGAATGAAGCTTTTGTTGGATAATAAAAGACAGATCAAATCCGTAAGCCACTTACTTTTTGATATGAACAAATTTTCATAAACTTCCACATGTCTCCTGTAAATTTCGTGTAAATTGGCCAAAGTTGAGGCCTTCTTTTAGACTAAGTATCGATAATTAAACGGAGGATGGTTGTCTAGAGTCCACTTCTAACCTTATATGAAGATTTCATAGAATTGTTGAATTTAAGGCCAATATTCAAAAATTGTGGGCATGCTCGTCCAAATACCGAATTATTTACTTAATTAATTTCTTAACTTCCACTAGGTTCCCTGTAAATTTCAAGGAAATCAGATATAGTTCTATGTTTTTTCTAGATTGAACTTTCATTTGAAAATAAATATCGGCGAAGTTTAGTTTTTCCACTATACTTAAAGAAAGTTGGACAAAAGGGACGACCCACTCCCCTAGCAAATATCGAAAAATAAATTAGAGGATCTCTATCTAAATATTCGAAAATCAAGTACCCCATATTAATAACCTCCCCCACATCCTCTATAAATTTCAAGAAAATCGGAGAAGTTTAATTTTTCAAATGTACTGTTGAAACAAGTTGGATAAAGGGAAGATCCCCTCCCAGACCACACGTCGAAAAATAAAGTAGTGGATCTTTGTCTAAATGCTTCATTCCACACAGAGTTGGGTAATGGGAAGGACTCCCTCTCCATAAAAAAACAAAAACCAAGTACCCCGTATGAAATTTTCATAACTTCTCCTAGGTTTCCTGTACATCTCACGTAAGTCGAAGATGTATAGTTTTTTCCCTTTACTGCATTGAAAAAATATTGTCATGAGGTCATAGATTTCATGTATTTAAAATACGAATGTAAATTTTGCTTAGCATGGAAGACGCGTTTCTCTAATATAAAGTTTTTTCCTTGTCCAAAAGACGATAAACTTTTCAATGAAGTCGTATTGTCCTTCTAATTAAGTTAAAAATGGGTATCATAACATGAAAAAAAAAAACATTTTCGGGCTAAGGTCAACTTGACTTTAATAATTCAGAAAAATTCTTTAAATTGTCTTTAAATTTGTTGTCTTTTTGCATCTTGACGACAAAGCAAAAAATCGTTCAAACATAGGACATGTTTTTTAAAACTTTATTTTAAAGACGTTTTTTACTTGAAACATAGCATAATTTCTACTGGAAGTAGAGTCTTAATTTGGAAAATAAAGTTGTTGTTAACTCGTTTTTAATGGACTTTGATGAAGAAAAAAAGCTGAAAAATCGAAAAATTAAAATTTGCTTCCTAGCAGCAAGTACACAAAACCCAAATTTAAAAGAGAATTGTGTCCTTAAAATATCCTTACTTGTATTCTCCGCTTCTTTGGCTCGGAATCAATACCAAAATTGTTAAAGTAAAGACAAAATCGTTGGAACTGGGCATTCATTTTTTCAGTGTATATAAAATGTACATGGTAAATGAGATGACATGTTCCGCTGCTGGGCAAGGGAACCCTCCAATAAATGACTGAATGTGTTGTGTTACTGTCATTCGGAAGAAGAATTGAAATGAATACCAAAAAAGGAAATAATTTAAATGACTAAGGTTTAAATCCTAAGATTTCCTTTACCCATGAATATGTATGTGTGAAAGGTAGCTGATGTTTATATTCATAGGGTCCCTCACCATTTACGTTGTACGGTTATTCAGGGATAAAACAAAAATCGAAGAAGAAATAAAAATTCAATATTTGTTTGTAGATGAAATAGGTGGAGACTGAGGCCGAGGACAACTGAAACCAACTAAACCTGATGGCGAAGGAAACAACCAATGTTTCGATTTTTATTTTATTGTCCCTTCTGGGCTGTAACATGAGCACATGTTTGTTTTGCTTTTGCTCTAATACATGTAAGCAGCAGAAGGTCCTATTTTTATTATGTGTGAACATATGTGTGTACAACTGATTGTGTTTGCATGCGTTCGGTATTATTGTGGTGAGGCCCACACACACACACACACATATTCAATTCAATATTGAGAATTGTTAAGACAATAAATGCTCTCACCCTAAGGGGGATATTTATTCAAGTAAAATGTTACGTTTCGCATCCAATGTTGAAGCTTTCATTTCGGAATTCATTAGTTAGTTTCGTTTACTTTTCCTCTCTCTTCATTTTTGGCTTGTTGAACGAACACAAAAACTTACATGAGAATGACTTCATATTAAATACAGGTGAGTATTTCTATATAACACCATGTGTTAAAGGGCCAGACATTGGAGAAAGGCTTTTTCGTACGGGAAAAAAAGTGGCTAGAGGTGATTTTTGGTTTTATCACCTGCTGTTGATTCACATTCATGGAATACTGTTTGTTGCCAGTTGAGCATAAAAATCAATGGACCAACAATTCCCTCTAGCTATCGGTTTCATATATTATGTTATGGGAAAAATCATGTGTTTAACAGATATTTGCCAATTGAAGATTGTTTCGAATAAATGTGAGATTTAAAATATCTAGCAACTTATACGAGAACTGATCAATAAATAATGAGTTATTTGTTCAAATTTTGCGAATATACGTAAATATTCGATTTTCGCATTTTTTTAATATCAACCACCATGAATTGGTGATGGGGATATAACAAGCTTGTCATTCTGTCGAAATATCGATTTACGACTATAGAAAGTATATACATTCCTGATGAAATTCTAAGACGATATAATCATGTCCGTCCGTCTGTCTATTGTAATCACGCTACAGCCTTCAATCGAGCTGAAATTTTGCACAGATTCGTTTTTTGTTTGGAAGTAGATCAAGTTCGAAGATGGGCCGTATAGGCCCAAGTTTTGATATAGCCCCCATATAAAGAGATCTTCCGATTGGACTTCATGGGAGCCACCGTGGTGCAATGGTTAGCATGCCCGCCTTGCATACACAAGGTCGTGGGTTCGATTCCTGCTTCGACCGAACACCAAAAAGTTTTTCAGCGGTGGATTATCCCACCTCAGTAATGCTGGTGACATTTCTGAGGGTTTCAAAGTCCCCACATAAACCGATCTTTTTGGTCTTCTAGAAACCATAATTTTTATCCCATTTTGCTGAAATTATAAATCTAGCAGTATTTTACTTTCAAACAGATCTGTGGTGTTTATGTTGGAAAGAATTTTATATAATCCTCTTATAGACTGATCTCCACGGTTTCTGCAGTTGGTAGAATTCTACCAAAATGGTAGATATTTTACTGTTTGGTAGATTGGTGGAATTCTTGATGTTTTGGTAAATTTTGCAAAATATTCCTCTAAAACTAAGAGGTACTTCATAAATAATCTACAGTAATAAAATTTTAACAAAATTTTCTATAGAAATAAAATTTTGACAAAATTTTCTATATAAATATTTTTTTTCTGATTGATTATCGTTTACCTTTTCTCTTTATTTTTAAGCAATACTTTTCATATAAAAGACATAGCATTGATATTTTTAATAATATTTTTGACAAAATTTTGACAATGTTTTCAATAGAAATAAAATTTAAACAAAAATTTCTGCAGAAATTGAAATTTTAACAACATTTTCTATAGAAATTAAATTTTAACAAAATTTTCTATAGAAATAAAATTTTGACAAAATTTCCTATAGAAATAAAATATTGACAAAATTTTCTATAGAAATAAAATTTTGACAAAATTTTCTGTAGGGATAAAATGTTGACAAAAATTTCTATAGAAATAAAATTTTTCAAAATAAGATTTCGAGTTTGTTGGGTAGTTTTTTTGGTAACATTTTCTCCAACTTTTGGTAGATTATTTTTGGCTCGAGTAGAAATGAAATTTTCTATAGAAATACAATTTTGACAAGATTTTCTATAGTAATAAAAATTTTGCCAACATTTTCTAGAGAACTACAATTTTGACAAAATTTTCTAGAGAAATAAAATTTTGACAAAAATTTCTATAAAATTTCTAGAAATAAAATTTTGACAAATTTTTCTATAGAAATGAAATTTTCACAAAATTTTCTATAGAAATACAATTTTGACACAATTTTCTATAGAAATAGAATTTTGACAAGATTTTCTATAGAAATAAAATTTTTGACAAAATTTTATATACAAATAAAATTTTTGACAAAATTTTTGACAAAATTTTCTATAGAAATAATACTTTTGACAAAATTTTTTAGAGAAATAAAATTTTGACAAAAATTTCTAGAGAAATTAAATTTTGACAAAATTTTGTAGAGAAATTAAATTTTGACAAAATTTTTTAGAGAAATAAAATTTTGACAAAAATTTCTAGAGAAATTAAATTTTGACAAAATTTTGTAGAGAAATTAAATTTTAACAAAATTTTGTAGAGAAATAAAATTTTGACAAAATTTTCTATAGAAATAAAATTTTGACAAAATTTTCCATAGAAATAAAATTTTGACAAATTTTTCTATAGAAATGAAATTTTAACAAAATTTTCCATAGAAATAATATTTTGACAAATTTTTCTATAGAAATAAAATTTAAATAAAAATTTCTGCAGGAATTGAAATTTTAACAATATTTTCTATAGAAATACAATTTTGACCAAATTTTGTATAGAAATAAAAATGTTACAAAATTTTCTATAGAAATAACATTTTGACAAAATTTCCTATAGAAATAAAATATTGACAAAATTTTCTATAGAAATAAAATTTTGACAAAATTTTCTGTAGGGATAAAATGTTGACAAAAATTTCTATAGAAACAAAATTGTTCAAAATAAGATTTCGAGTTTGTTGGGTAGTTTTTTTGGTAACATTTTCTCCAAATGTTGGTAGATTATTTTTGGCTCGAGTAGAAAAGAAATTTTCTATAGAAATACAATTTTGACACATTTTTCTATAGAAATACAATTTTGACAAGATTTTTTGTAGAAATAAAATTTTTGACAAAATTTTCTATAGAAGTAAAATTTTCTATAGAAATAATATTTTTGACAAAATTTTCTAGAGAAATAAAATTTCGACAGCTGATGGCCTCAGTTGTCAATGCTTTTTATATCTTTATACTAATATTATATTTACTATAAATTTAGTATCAACTATAAATAAATAAATAAAATTTTCTAGAGAAATAAAATTTTGACAAAATTTTCTAGAGAAATAAAATTTCAACAAAATTTTCTAGAAAAATAAAATTTTGACAAATTTTTCTATAGAAATGAAATTTTGACAAAATTTTCTATAGAAATAAAATTTAAACAAAAATTTCTGCAGAAATTGAAATTTTAACATTATTTTCTATAGAAATAAAATTTTGACCAAATTTTGTATAGAAATAAAAATGTTACAAAATTTCCTATAGAAATGAAACTTTAACAAAATTTTCTATAGAAATTAAATTTTGACAAAATTTCCTATAGAAATAAAATATTGTCAAAATTTTCTATAGAAATAAAATTTTGACAAAATTTTCGGTAGAGATAAAATTTTTACAAAAATTTCTATAGAAATAAAATTGTTCAGAATAAGATTACGAGTTTATTTGGTAGTTTTATTGGTAAAATTTTCTCCAAATGTTGGCTTGAGTGGCAACCGTGCTGTTCTCCTTATTTAATTCTTGAGGCTATAAAAGACTAATTATCCAAATTGCAGGAAACTAAAGGATAAATTCCGATTTTACTTTACGAACTCATGCTGGTTTTTTTTACTTTAGTTTTCACACCATATATAAGAATTTATTTAATTTTCTTGCACTCTTAGACGTTATGTTTTCTATTCCCCAAAATCTCAAACAAAATTGTTCTTATAAATCCCAAATCTGATGTAGTTTCTATATGTAGAAACTTAAAATTTATCTTCCAACAATGATTATTCCTATGTATCCTCCTATGTATCATCAATTCCCACTGTAGCCAATTATGAGAATGTATACTACGATAATAAATCACTCCTGTGATACTCTTGCCACATGGTGGTGAGACGAAATATTTACTTACCGAACCTCCCTCATAAACCTTTTTATGGCTTATAAAAGATGTTTATATAGCTCTCATATTGACCCAGCGCCCAATTTAAGTTCTTGATTTCGTAAAATTTTCATTTTATTGCGTCCATATTGGCACTGTTCAGTCCCGTAACTTTAATTATCGTTACCAGCAGAAGCATTTGCATTTAATTGTCTTTGTTAATGAGACCAACAACGCCCCCTTTTTCTGATGTGATTGAAAATGGAAATATGTAGATATCCGTATGAAAATGATTGTAACCATTTTCTGCTTTTATTAAAAGATGGTTTGCAGTAAAGTAGTTCATCGCATAGTGGAGCTTATTTGACTTCCGAGCAGCCGGAATTGGAATACCGACCATTTTTTGCAGATTCTTTTTGACTGTGTGTGTGTGCATTTTTTTTGTCGGAAAATACATACCCTCCAAATGTATAAAAAGCCATAAGTAATAACAATATAAATTTTTCACACACATGTGCAGCTATGATGCCGCATAAAGGTATCTTCTGCTGGTGTTTGGTTTACCATTTTTTGTGTGATTGAATTTATTCTTCGTTTAGTCGCCTGGTAATGATACGGTTGAATCCGATTAGGGATACAAAAGCCGATTTTTGGACACCTATTAGTGTAATTGTCTGTCCATGTTGATGTCAAATTAACTTGTTAATCAAATTAAAAAAAATAAAGTCAATTAGGAAATAAAATTTATATATTTTTAAATAAAATATTAATTATTCCAATTAACATTTTAGTTAAATGAAATATATTTTGAATTAGAAATATAAGTGAAAATTTCCTTTGGATATAATTAGTTTTATACCATTCATTGATTCATTAAATTATGACTCAAAAATCAAACTATAATTATAAAAAAACTTTATAAGGAAGCCCAGTAAAAAAATTGCCGGCAAAAAAGTAGTGAACATTTTCTTGTAAGATCAGGAAGTATTGCAAAATTGGCGCAGAAGGGATGATAAATTCATGAGCTTGTCAAATGAGCTTTCATAGGACAGATGCCCACCATTTCAACAGCCGTTGCAATGGATTTGCATCACTACTCAAGGTGTGATCAGAATTAAGTTTTTTGGATGTGAATTAAACCAATTTTTTAATATTTTGCCAAATAAACAATTTTTACAATTTATATACCCTTCACCATAGGATGGGGGGTATATTAACTTTATCATTTCGTGTGAAACACATCGAAATATTGCTCTAAGACCTAAGTATATATATTCTGGGTCGTGGCGAAATTCTGAGTCGATCTAAGCATGTCCGTCCGTCCGTCTGTTGAAATCACGCTAACTTCCGAACGAAACAAGCTATCGACTTGAAACTTGGCACAAGTAGTTGTTATTGATGTAGGTCGGATGGTATTGCAAATGGGCCATATCGGATCACTTTTACGTATAGCCCCCATATAAACCGACCCCAGATTTGCCTTGCGGAGCCTTTATATGGGTCCAGGTTTTGATATAATCCCCATATAGACCGACCTCCAGATTTGGGGTCTTGGGCCTATAGAAACCGTAGTTTGTACCTAATTTGCCTGAAATTGAAAATCTAGAGGTATTTTATGGCCACAAATTCGTGTGCAGAAATTGGCGTCTATAGGTTCATGTTTTGGTATATCCCCCATATAGACCGATCTCGTCTTAAGACCTTAAAAATGTTCGCCGAAAATGGTGAGTATCGGTCCATGTTTTAGTATAGCCCCCATATAGACCCATCTGCCGATTTTACTTTTTGGGCTTCTAGAAACCATAGTTTTTGTCCAATTTGCCAAATATTTAAAATATTAAGTTTTTTAGGACTATAAATAGGTGTGCCCGAAATGATTTTATTTTGTGGGATTCTAGAAACAATAGTTTTTTATCAAATTTGTCTGAAAGTTGAAATCTAGAGGTTGTTTAGGACCATAAATAGGTGTGCAGAATATGTTGTGTATCGGTACAATTTTTGATATAGCCCCCTTGTAAACCGGCCCTCCGATTTGAGGTCCAGATTCTAGAACTACAATTAGATGATTGTGTGTATCGGTCCATGTTTTTGGCATAGCCACCATAAGACTGATCTCCCGATTTAACTCCTTCGGTTTATAGAAACCATAGTTTTTATCCGATTTGCCTGATATTGTAAATATACCGGTATTTTAAACCCACAAAAACGTGTATCGGATTTATAAACCGATTTCACTTCTTTACATTTCTTAAAACTTCCAGATTTTACGTACACGCAAAGAAAAAACACTTTCCTCCGGAACATAATTTTAGACAAACGAAATTCCCCTTTCGTGTAAAGCATTTTCGTTTAGAGCAAATTAATCCGAATTTATGATAAGCGATTCAACAATTGACTCTAAAATTTTTAATTTACTTTGAAAGAAAAATTTTTAGCGCCAAAAAAAAAAACTTTATTTGCTAAAATTTCATTCCTCAGAAAAGAAAACTCTTCTTTCAGTGTAGCCATTTAAATAATGGGGCTAGAAATCTACAGATTTCAGACTTAAAATAAAATGGTTATTTCATCAGTTTCTTGCAACCTTACAAGAGATTTTTATGATTCCTCTAAAACTCTAACAAAAACGGTTCTTATAAATCCACAAGCTGATCTAGTCGTAATAGGTAAAATCTTTAAATTTATCTTCGGGAAGCGTACTGGTTGAACTGACTTGCTTGGGAGAATATCTGTCATCAAACCCCACTGAAATTTCAAAGGAAACTAAAGGGTGATACGGTCAAAATTTGGTCAAGAGAAAACGCGCGTAAATCGGTGAAATCGCTTATTTAAAAACTCAAATTAAATTTCTTTTTCAAGTTCAATTAGTATAAAATTCAGGAAAAATATTCAGTTAGGCTTTCGCTTTTCCAAATCTGAATTGCCCGGCCTCACGCTTGACACCTGCCATCAGATTTTGTACAGCCACCTTGTCCACCTTCTTCGTCGCAGAAAGCCAGTTTGCCTTGAACTGCTGCTCGTCCTTAGCAGTTTTTTTTGGTCTTCTTTTGGTTCCGCTTGACAATAGCCCAGTATTTCTCAATTGGGCGGAGCTCTGGCGTGTTGGGAGGGTTCTTGTCCTTGGGAACCACCTGCACGTTGTTGGCGGCGTACCACTCCATGGCCTTTTTACCGTAATGGCAAGATGCCAAATCCGGCCAAAACAGTACGGAACAACCGTGTTTCTTCAATAAAGGCAGCAGACGTTTATTCAAACACTCTTTTACGTAAATTTCTTGGTTGACAGTCCCGGAAGCTATGAAAATGCTGCTTTTCAAGCCACAGGCACAGATGGCTTGCCAAACCAGATATTTCTTTGCGAACTTTGACAGTTTTATGTGCTTGAAAATATCTGCTACCTTTCCCCTTCCTTTTGCCGTATAAAACTCCTGTCCCGGAAGCTGCTTGTAGTCGGCTTAGACGTAGGTTTCGTCGTCCATTACCACGCAGTCAAACTTCGTCAGCATCGTCGTGTACAGCCTCCGGGATCGCGCTTTGGCCGTCGCATTTTGTTTATCATCGCGATTTGGAGTCACTACCTTCTTGTAAGTCGATAGTCAGGCTCGATGCACGGTTGTGGACGATACACCCAGCTTATTTGCGGCATCTCGGAGAGAGAGGTTAGGGTTTCGCTTGAAACTACCGGCTACTCTCTTTGTCGTCTCAGCGGCTTCCGGTTTTCGATTTCCCCCCCGATCCAGACTTCCTGGCTGTCGACAAACGTTCCCCAAACACTTTAATTACATTTGTAACGGTTGATTTGGCAACTTTTAGCGATTTTGCCAGCTTTGCGTGCGAGTAGCTCGGATTTTTGCGATGCGCGAGCAAAATTTTGATACGTTGCTCTTCTTGCTTGGACGGCATTTTGACAACTGAAGAGTGAATTCCAAAATCAAAATAGGAGCAACATTCTACACACACACACCTTCAAAATGAGGAGTGTTTAGGTTTTTTAAATGCAAAATTGAAAGAAATACGTCAAGTTTATATTGACCAAATTTTGACCGTATCACCCTTTATAATATTTGATTCATGGTGATGGGTATTTAAGATTCGGCCCGGCCGAACTTACTGCTGTATATACTTGTTTATATCTAATTAAATCATGATTGAAGACATTTCAATTAATAAATTAATTTCATTATTGAATCAATTTTTTTTTTCTGTGAACCGAATCGTAGATCATGATTATTTGGCTACAAGTTCGTTTCGGAGGAAATAATTATTTCTTTGCGTGCGTGTGTCAATGATATAATACATGTCAAAAAAATGTTACAATTTTTAAAAGTCGTTTTTCCCAAATTTTAAAAACGTTGAAAGGTCTTTAGTTAAATTTTCCATATTAAAAAAAAGCGAACGCTCCAAAATTCGACATTCGACATGTCAAAAAAATTTTTAAATTTTTAAAATTCGTTTTTCCCAAATTTTAAAAACGTTGAAAGGTCTTTAGTTAAATTTTCCATATTACAAAAAAAGCAAACGCTCCAAAATTCGACATTTTCATTCTGATTACAATCCCTAAACTAAAATTGTTTTTGTGTACAGGGAGTGCGAGTATATGGAAAACATAGAAGTTTACGTATTTAGCGTGATGAAAAATTAACAATAAAAAAATATTTATGAAATTTCGATTGCCATTAAATTTTCTATGTGAATTATTTATTCTTTAAATTTTCTAAGAAAATTCGGTGTTGCTCTAAGTGTCCATGAAAACTTGTTTTTTTATTAAGTTTTTTTTCTAAAATTGAAGTTTAAAAAAATTTTCAAAAAAATTCGATTTTTATAAAACTTTCTTTAAAAATTCAATTAAAGCAAAGTTTGTATGAAATTTCTTGTTTAGACAATTTTTATGAAAATTCTATTGGAACATTTTCTAAATCGATTTATCGATGGTGGTCTGTCCGATTGATTGGCTAAGGACACTTTCTTGTAATCAAATCAATGAAACCATTTCAAATTCATAATGGGATTTTGTCCGATCTATATTTTGGTTCAGGTTTATATGACAGGAGATGATCGTTTTCTCCAAATTTCTCGCAGAAAGTACTATTTTGCTGAAATTGTTTTAGATTTAGTGTCGGTCTACAAAGTGTGCAGAGTAAACTATAATCGGCAACGCCCCACTTTAGAGTTGCCTTACATTATTGTATCTAATGAACACTGAAAGATGAGTTTTCTTTTTTGAGGAACAACATTTTCATTTGAAGCTTAAAAATGTTTCTTTAAAAGCAAATAAATAAAGATTAGATACAGTCGTGGCAAGGCTTCTTACAAATTAAATTATTGTTTCTTTTGGTGTAGGCTTCACATACAGTAATTCGATGTTGGACGAGAGCCTTCAGTAGATTTGGCCTGGCCGAAATTTCGGTTATTTTTTCTTAAAATTCTTTCAATATGTAAAGTTACCCTGTATTTTGCGAATAGTTGGTTTATCCGCCTTTATTTTATTACTTTACACTTATGATGCCATACATGTGTGTAGGATTATTTTATTTGCTTCTCATGTTTGTTTGCTCTTTATGTTCGACGTTTATATTTTCTGTTTTTTTTTTCCACAAAAAAAATTTATTATAGTCGTGCATTTTTAAAGAAAGAGAAAAATAAATAAATAACACAGAACTTTGTGTTTACACGAAAATATTGTGTAAGAGTATTTGTTGGCCTTCGTTTTATTTTATTTTTTTGCACAATTTCCACTGAGATTTTTTTTTGCGCAATATTTTGTTTTTTTGGTTTTTTCTTTTCGTTTCGTGTTAAACAAATGATGTACATTTTTTAGTTCATAAAAGATTATAAGAAATAAAAAAGCATAAAACGGAATATTAAATTTAAAGAGAGATCGTGAGTGTATGCTTTTATGTTTGTTTATAAAGCTTTAAAAGATACTAAAATACATCAGTTGATGTACATGTAATTGTACATAAAGTACTTGCCCCTTGGAGTAGGCAACAGTTTTATGCCTATATGGTGATATCGTTTGTTGGAGTTTTTCAGCACTGAGGATCGGGGGTTCATAGTTATGGGTTTGGCTCCATTTATGAGTTTTGCGTGAATCGCAATCCTATTGAATTTAATTGCTAACATGTTTCAGCATAAAAATTAAAGTTTTATAAACGTTTCCACAAAATGGCTTCCTGCCATGATTGCGTGTATGATAGATTTTATGATAATAAAGGTATGCATGCATTGTGCGCGTATGCAAAGTGGATGTAGTACTTCCAATTAAAATATTGTAAAGAAAAAAATATTTGTGTATACTTTAGTTAAATTTTTTACACCAAAGGTATAATGGATAGCATGTCCGGTTTGTATAGAACCATGACCATGGCTTCTAATAAATTTTCAAGACACTTTTGATTAAGAAATCTAAATACTCCAAAATTTATACACACGTCATTTGATGGTTTGATTAGTTATGTCTGCGTCCACATACATGTTTAGTAAAAAAGAAAACCATTATTTTTCCAATGAATGACATTACATATGTGTATTTCGTGTCGTATTAACCCTCTAATGGCCAATCCCGCCTTTAGGCGGGCTTCATTAAATAAAGAAGCTTTTAGTAAAACACAACAAAAATGAATAAAATAAAAAGTAAATTTAGTGGAACCTTTTCAAGAGCCTCTGCAGCATATACTGAATTTTACCGTATAAATTCTTCTTGAGTAGTTTTCTTGCTTTTGTGTCGTGAAGATTGAATATTTAATCAGCTGACAAAAAAATTGGGGCATCGGAGGGTTAAAAACGCGTTTTTGTCGGAAACACCGTGTGCCTCAATGATGGACAAAAGCAAAGAGCAAATACTTTATATCCCATAAACGGGAGCCACCGTGGTGCAATGATTAGCATGCCCACCTTGTATATACAAAGTCGTGGGTTCGATTCCCAATTCGACCGAACACCAAAAAGTTTTTCAGCGGTGGATTATCCCACCCCAGTAATGCTGGTGACATTTCTGAAGGTTTTAAAGGTTCTCTAAGTGGTTTCACTGCAATGTGGAACACCGTTCGGACTCGGCTATAAAAAGTAGGTCCCTTGCCATTGAGCTTAACATGGAATCGGGCAGCACTCAGTGATAAGAGAGTAGTTCACCAATGTGGTATCACAATGGACTGAATAGTCTAAGTGAGCCTGATACATCGGGCTGCCACCTAACCTAACCTAACCTATATCCCATAAACAAGTATATACGGCCGTAAGTTCGGCCAGGCCGAATCTTATGAACCCTCTACCATGGATTGCGTAGAAACTTCTACACAATCGAATTACTTGGGTTGTAGTAATACTTGACGATAGCAAGGTATCTTAAAACATTTTAACATCGCCTTCTAAACTGTAAGTTAGTCCATACGTTATATATATATAGGACAAAAAAAGCAGATTAAATTCGTATATATTTCAATTCTTGACCGGTCTATATAGGAAAGTCTACAAATATTACAATCTGATATGAACTTTTGAGCGGTAATTAGAGAGCCAGAATTGAAATATGGAGGTCGCTTTATATGGAGCTATATACAGTAATGAACCGATATGGAGCAATTTTTGTGTGATTGGGGATCGGTTTATCTGGGGACTATATATAACTATAGACCGACTTGGACCAATTTTTACATGATTGTTAGAGACCATATACTAACACCACGTAACAAATTTCAACCGGATCGGTTGAATTTAGCTCCTCCAATAGGCTCCGGAGGTCAAATCTGGGGATGGGTTTATATGGGGGCTATATATAATTATGGACCGATATGTATACATTTTTGCATGGTTATTAGAGGCCGTACCAAATTTCAACCGGATCGGATGAATTTTGTTCCTCCAATAGGCTCCGGAGGTCAAATCTGGGGATCGGTTTATACGTAAGCTATATATATTTATGGGCCAATATAGACCAATTTTTGCATGGTTATTAGAGACCATATACTAACATCATGTACTAAATTTCAACCGGGTCGGATGAATTTTTTTTCCTCCAAGAGGCTCCGGAATTCAAATCTGGGGATCTGTTTATATGTAAGCTATATATATTTATGGACCAATATGGACCAATTTTTGCATGGTTATTAGAGATTATATACTAACATCACGTACCAAATTTCAACCGGATCGAATGAAATTTTCTCCTCCAAGAGGCTCCGGAATTCAAATCTGGGGATCGGTTTATATAAGGGCAATACGTAAACGTGGTCCCATATCGCCCATTTGGAATACCATCCGAACTCCATCATCAATAACAACTACTTGTGTCAAGTTTCAAGTCGATAGCTTGTTTCGTTCGGAAGTTAGCGTGATTTCCACAGACGGACGGACAGCCGGACAAAGGACGAACGGACGGACATAGCTAGGTCGACTAAGAATTTCACCACGACCCAGAATATATACTTTATGGGGATTTAAAGGGAGGTACGGTTAAAATTTGGTCAATATAAACTTGACGTATTTCTTTCAATTTTGCATTTAAAAAACCTGAACTCCCCTCATTTTGAAGGCGTGTGTGTGTAGAATGTTGCTCCTATTTTGATTTTGGAATTCACTCTTCAGTTGTCAAAATGCCGTCTAAGCAAGAAGAGCAGCGTATCAAAATTTTGCTCGCGCATGGCGAAAATCCGAGCTACTCGCACGCAAAGCTGGCAAAATCGCTGAAAGTTGCCAAATGTAAGTGTTTGGGGAACGTTTGTCGACAGCCAAGAAGTCTGGATCGGGGGGAAATCGAAAACCGGAAGCCGCTGAGACGACAAAGAGAGTTGCCGTGCATCGAGCCAAAAAACGAGCCGGACTATCGACTTACAAGAAGGTAGTGACTCCAAATCGTGATGATAAATAAAATACGACGGCCAAAGCGCGATCCCGGAGGCTGTACACGACGATGCTGACAAAGTTTGACTGCGTGGTAATGGACGACGAAACCTACGTCAAAGCCGACTACAAGCAGCTTCCGGGACAGGAGTTTTATACGGCAAAAGGAAGGGGAAAGGTAGCAGATATTTTCAAGCACATAAAACTGTCAAAGTTCGCAAAGAAATATCTGGTTTGGCAAGCCATCTGTACCTGTAGCTTGAAAAGCAGCATTTTCATAGCTTCCGGGACTGTCAACCAAGAAAACGTCTGCTGCCTTTCCTGAAGAAACACGGTTGTTCCGTACTGTTTTGGCCGGATTTGGCATCTTGCCATTACGGTAAAAAGGCCATGGAGTGGTACGCCGCCAGCAACGTGCAGGTGGTTCCCAAGGACAAGAACCCTCCAAACACGTCAGAGCTCCGCCCAATTGAGAAATACTGGGCTATTGTCAAGCGGAACCTAAAGAAGACAAAAAAAAAACTGCTAAGGACGAGCAGCAGTTCAAGGCAAACTGGCTTTCTGCGGCGAAGAAGGTGGACAAGGTGGCTGTACAAAATCTGATGGCAGATGTCAAGCGTGAGGTCCGGCAATTCGGATTTGGAAAAGCGAAAGCCTAACTGAATATTTTTCCTGAATTTTATACTAATTGAACTTGAAAAAGAAATTTAATTTGATTTTTTAAATAAACGATTTCACCGATTTACACGCGTTTTCCCTTGACCAAATTTTGACCGTATAACCCTTTAAGATTGTAATACGAAAAAAAGCCACCGGTTGCAGTTCTCTGGTGTCCGTCTGTCCATCCGTCCAAATCTAATTTTTTTTAGCACTTACTATATGTGCAAAAAATCATCCAAATCGGTTGAGATTTCGATATACCACCCATATATAAATATGCATCGCTCGATTTTCCCAAATTTGGCCATAATACTCTTCCAATGTTGCTCAAATTTCAAATGTACATGTATTAGACGATCATATTTAAACTTACATGTAGCTATCACATAAATCTATTGTCATATTAGGATTTAGTACCCACACTAATTGTGCGATTTTTTCTTTTTTAATAATGGACTCAATATTAGTGTCATACTACGTAACTCTGTAAGTTCAGAATCCACTATAGCTCCTATTATCAGACATTTCTGTTCAGATTGTGATAAAACTCCCATGTACCCCTTAACGTTCTTAAATATGGAAATGCGGTTTTCCCCAAACCTATACCATTGCTACCCCACAAACAATGTTTACTAATTCAGTAGGGGTGGTTTAGGGTATGCTATAGTCGGTCCCGCCCGACTGTTTACTTTACTCACTTGTTAATGGGTAATTTTAACTTTTTTTGTTTCAGATAGTTTTAAAAACAGAGTAAGAATTAATAAAATGGTACAAATTATTTAAAGTTGTCGAAAAAATGCCAAATACATTCTAGAAAAATTGCGAATTTTTGAAAATATTTTAGGTCTAACGTTTCAGAAAAGCGATAGAATGCATTAAAAATCATGAAAAAATTACGAGAATTATTTATTTGGCAAAATATCACAATTTTTTTTTAATTCACATCCCACACTGAAGTCGAATCCCATCTTAGGAATTGATGCAGATACAGTGCAACGGCTGTTGAAATTTTGAACGTTCGTCCTATAACAAGCCCATGTTAAATTCATTGCTTCTGCGCCAATTTTGCACCACTTCCGTATCCAAAAAGAATACTTTCGCTACTTTTTTTGATGGTTGGTAGTGTACCACTGAGAATTGACTGCCAGTTGGCAGATTGCAACACTACGATTGCACAATCCTGCAATATAAAAGGTGGCCCTCGCACATTTTGTCATTTTAGAGATATAGAATTTTAAGTAATTCAGAAACAAGCAAAATTTCAACATTTTATATTTTGAACAACGGCGGGTATCGTACGAAAGAGCAGGAACCTTTACTTTTAGAAAATGTTGATTTCGTATCATTGAGTTTTGACTTTTTCAAAATTTTGACTATGTGATAACATATTTCGACTTTTTAGAACATTTTGAGGGTCGGGCACAGATAAAAAATCCTAAAATTATCCTTTCATTGAATTACCGTTTTATCAACATTTGTAAAATTTACATTTAGTGGCTTCTTTTAATTAAAAAAAAAAACGAATTTTGAATTTTCTATTTCGAATACACGAAAAAAGCATGCCCGGCTCCAAAGTTTTTGCCTTTATTTTAATAATTTTGGTATTGATTCCGAGCCAAAGAAGAGGAAAATTCAAATAAGGATACTTTTAAGACACAATTCTCTTTTAAATTTGGGTTTTGTGTACTTGATTCTAGGAAGCAAATCTTTCGCTTTTTATACCCTCCACCATAGGATGGGGGGTATATTAACTTTGTCATTCCGTTTGTAACACATCGACATATTGCTCTAAGACCCCATAAAGTATATATTCTGCGTCGATCTGAGCATGTCCGTCCGCCCGTCTGTTGAAATCACGCTAACTTCCGTACGAAACAAGCTATCGACTTGAAACTTGGCACAAGTAGTTGTTATTGATGTAGGCCGGATAGTATTGCAAATGGGCCATATCGGTCCACTTTTACGTATAGCACCCATATAAACGGACCCCCAAATTTGGGTTGCGGAGCCTCTAAGAGAAGCAAATTTCATCCGATCCGGCTGAAATTTGGTACATGGTGTTAGTATATGGCCTCTAATGACCGTGCAAAAATTGGTTCACATCGATCTATATTTATTTATAGCCCCCATATAAACCGATCCCCCGATTTGGCTTGCGGAGCCTCTAAGAGAAGCAACTTTCATCCGATCCGGCTGAAATTTGGTACATGGTGTTAGTATATGGTATCTAATGACCGTGCAAAAATTGGTCCACATTGGTTCATAATTATATATAGCCCCCATATAAACCGATCCCCCGATTTGACCTCCGGAGCCTCTAAGAGAAGCAAATGTCATCCGATCCGATTGGAATTTGGTACATGGTGTTAGTATATGGTCTCCAATGACCATGCAAAAACTGGTCCACATCGGTCCATAATTATATACAGCCTCCATATAAACCGATCACCAGATTTGACCTCCGGAGCCTCTTGGAAGACCAAAATTCATCTAATTCAGTTGAAATTTGGTACGTGATGTTAGTATATGGTATCCAACAACCATGCAGACATTGGTTCATATTAGTCCAATATTATATATAACTCCCATATAAACCGATCCCCAGATTTGACCTCCGGTGCCTTTTGGAGAAGCAAAATTCATCCGATCTGGTTGAAATTTGGTACGTGGTGGTAGTATATGATATTTAACAACCATGCCAAAAGTGGTCCATATCAGTCCATAATCATATATAGCCCCCATATAAACCGATCCCGAGATTTGGTTTTGGACCCCCTTGGAGGAGCAAATTTCATCCGAGTCAGTTGAAATTTTGTACATTGTGCTAGTATATGGCCGTTAACAACCATGCCTAACTAGGTCCACATCGGTCTATAGTTATATATAGCCCTCATATAGATCGATCACCAATCACACAAAAATTGGTCCATATCAAGTTCATAATTGTATATAGCCCCATATAAACGAACCCCACACCCAGAAAAAAGTGACCTCTTCTTTAAGTTAAAATGAACTTATTGTGAAGAAAATTGAACTTCGTATAGCGCCAAAGACATTTTTATGTGTTTGAACGATATGATTTTCGTAGAAATTAGGTAGAATGCTTTCCATATATTAGTTAACATTTTCCTATATTTATGTACCACTATACTACAGAATGAAAAAATTTAACTGAATTGAATTCATATATGGAATGATTTTATTGAACTTTTTTCATTCATTTGGATAAATCTTACATATTTGTGGTAAACCTTTTACTTCAAAATTATGACTGTTTATCTTCGTTTTTAAATAGAATTTATTTATTTATATAGGCAATTTTTTCTTCAATAAAAGACATGTTTTATTAATATATTAAATATATTTATTTAGAATCAACAGCATCGACTGGCCTTGAAATATTAAAACACATTTTTTCTTCTTCTAGTACCTTTCACTTTGAATAAATTGCTGCCTAGCAATTTTGTCCACCTTTTTACAATTTCAATACCTACAAATATAAACAAAAAATCCTAAACCAATTTTTTCACAAAAGGTTAGCGTCACTGAATATTACCTGATAATCGAAGATTCCAAAATGTAGTCTAATGAAGGGGTTGTTATTCTGCTGGTGTTTTCTTTTTTTTATAAACCAATTTTCAAAAAACGAAAATTTTTCTCACTAATTTAAAATAACAAATATTGTATATATTTTATGTGTTTTTTATTATATTATATTTATTTTTTAACAATCTCTCCGTATACCATAACAACGCGATTCCAACTAAAAACAACCCACGCGCAAACATATCGATGACAGGTATCGATTACAGGTAGATACAAGAAATGTAGGAAATTTTCCTATATTCTAATAAGTGTGTTTCCTTAAGTTTTGAAAGGATTGTATACTTCATAGTAGGAATATAAATAAATAAAATAAATAAATAAATTTATGATTTTATACGAAACTTTACTAAATTTGAGGAAACTTGGTTTTAGTTCGGTTTTTGTTTATTCTTACGAATGCTTTGTTGTCAGTGAATAAAATTTTCTTGTTCAGTAGTAAATTCTTATACCCAGCAAAGAAAACAGTATTAGTAAAATTACATGCCTTATTCTAGTTAATGAACTATTCCTAATTGCTTTCAGTATATGATTTTTTAATGAAACAAGTAAATTTTATTATTTGACACAAAAATTTAACTGAATGGAAATAAAATGGCTAAACTAAATTGATGAACATTTTTTCCTTTAATTTCGAAGACACTTTTTTCTGGGTGCATATTGCATATTTCTGGCTCTCTACGTGCCGTGCAAAAGACCATATCGATTCGTAATTATTTGTAGACTTACCTATACATAACTTTTTTGTCTAGTATATACCACGTATGGAATAACTCACAATTTAGAAAATGATGTTAAGAAGTTTTAAGATACCATAACCCAAGTAATTCGATTGTGGATGACAGTCTTTCGTAGAAGTTTCTACGCAATCCATGGTGGAGGGTACATAAGATTCGGCCTGGCCAAACTTACGGCCGTATAAACTAGTTTTTTTTTTTTTTTTTTAATTTTAAGGAAAATGTTCCTTTGTTCAAGGATATGCGACTTTCACGGAGGGACGCTAATTTCCAAAATGTGTGACCTGCATTTAATCAGAAAAAAATCTTAAATCTAAAGATAAAATATATATTTAAGGACGATTTCTTTGAAACAAAAATGTTTTTTTTTTTTTTAATTTTAAGGAAAATTTTCCTTTGTTCAAGAATATGCGACTTTAACGGAGGGACTCTAATTTCCAAAATTTGTGACCTAAATTTAATCAAAACAAGCTTTTTTGAAGCAAAAATTATAAACTTTCCTTTAATTATACTTTGTCCTTAATATTGTGAAAATTGCGCATCCTATAATTTAGGTTGCGTAATATTTACGTGGTATATATTTTTTCACTGTACTGTATTAAAAACACCGATATCTCGCCAATGTCACAAAACTAAGTAAATATTTTTTCGATAAATGCAATAACATTTATTAGATATACGTTTTTATCTTGCTAAGGAAAATTTTTCTTACTTCAAAGACATTCGACTTTAATGGAGGAATGCAAATTTCCAATATGCGTGTCCTAAATTTATTGTGTAGATTACGTGTCCTAAAATTTAGATTGCATAATTTTTCATATTAGGTACATATTTTCCAGTGTATACGTTAAGTAAAGGCTAATTCATCTGTCATCATTGTATTAGTACTGTACTCGAGGATCTGAAACAATTCTGGCATAAAGTTTTGTTCATGGCTTTTTTATTTGCCGCTATTGTCTGAAAGACCCTGTAACATTTTCTCAGGAGCTTTTCATTTGCCTGCATTCGTGCTTCAATGGAAAAATCTTAAATAATACAAAATAATAGTTTTAATCGAAAAACTTTTACATTTTATTCAAAATACGAAAACATGCTAAAAGACAGACAACAAGGGCTCCAGTTTCCGTATTTTACATTAAGGAATTCGCGAAGAACGCTAGCTAACAAGTAAAGCAACATCAACATCATTGTCGTCATCGTCAATTTTACAACTCAACTTAACTTGAGCTTTAATAGCAGTTGCACAATAACTTCAACGTTAAACTATTCACAAACAAAAGCAATTGGAGCAACTTGAACTGCACCGGCACTGGCAACGGCATCGACACCGGCAAAAGTATAAACTTTAGCATTTTGATGATAAAAACAAACAACAAAAAATTATTTGTTTGTATAGCAAATAATATTGCCACACTCTATTTCACCGTGCCGAAAGTGCTGGTGTAGAAGCATAAGTCAACAATGTAAGAACAGTGAAAAGAGCGTTGGATTTCGGTAGGACTGCAGTTCAACCATCGCTCACGCTAGTATATCGAAAACAAGCTTGCTCGGTCCTAACGATTTTGTCTTTACACTAATGATTTTGGTATTGATTCTGAGCCAACGAAGTGGTGATGAGTGTATAGTGCCCTTTCGTTAGTTTTATGAAGTTCCCTTTGTAATTTTTATATTTTCCACTGTTTATACCCTGCGCCAGGGTGGAACAGAGTATTGTAAGTTAGTGCATATGTTTGCAATACCCAGATGGAGACGAGATAGACACATGGTGTCTTTAGAAAAAATGCTCAGGGTGGGCTCCTGAGTCGATATAGCCATGTCCGTCTGTCCAATCGACTTCAAATTTGGCACAAGTATGTATTTTGGCTCAGAATATATATATATATATATATATATATATATATATATATATATATATATATATATATATATATATATATATATATATATATATATATATATATATATATATATATATATATATATATATACATATATATATATATATATATATATATATATATATATATATATATATATATATATATATATATATATATATATATATATATATATATATATATATATATATATATATATATATATATATATATATATATAAAGGGTGATTTGTTAAGAGCTTGATAACTTTTTTTTTTTAAAAAAACGCATAAAAATTTGCAAAATCTCATCGGTTCTTTATTTGAAACGTTAGATTGGTCCATGACATTTACTTTTTGAAGATAATTTCATTTAAATGTTGACCGCGGCTGCGTCTTAGGTGGTCCATTCGGAAAGTCCAATTTTGGGCAACTTTTTCGAGCATTTCGGCCGGAATAGCCCGAATTTCTTCGGAAATGTTGTCTTCCAAAGCTGGAATAGTTGCTGGCTTATTTCTGTAGACTTTAGACTTGACGTAGCCCCACAAAAAATAGTCTAAAGGCGTCAAATCGCATGATCTTGGTGGCCAACTTACCGGTCCATTTCTTGAGATGAATTGTTCTCCGAAGTTTTCCCTCAAAATGGCCATAGAATCGCGAGCTGTGTGGCATGTAGCGCCATCTTGTTGAAACCACATGTCAACCAAGTTCAGTTCTTCCATTTTTGGCAACAAAAAGTTTGTTAGCATCGAACGATAGCGATCGCCATTCACCGTAACGTTGCGTCCAACAGCATCTTTGAAAAAATACGGTCCAATGATTCCACCAGCGTACAAACCACACCAAACAGTGCATTTTTCGGGATGCATGGGCAGTTCTTGAACGGCTTCTGGTTGCTCTTCACTCCAAATGCGGCAATTTTGCTTATTTACGTAGCCATTCAACCAGAAATGAGCCTCATCGCTGAACAAAATTTGTCGATAAAAAAGCGGATTTTCTGCCAACTTTTCTAGGGCCCATTCACTGAAAATTCGACGTTGTGGCTCGTTAGTAAGTCTATTCATGATGAAATGTCAAAGCATACTGAGCATCTTTCTCTTTGACACCATGTCTGAAATCCCACGTGATCTGTCAAATACTAATGCATGAAAATCCTAACCTCAAAAGAATCACCCTTTATATATATATATATATATATATATATATATATATAATATATATATATATATATATATATATATATATATATATATATATATATATATATATATATATATATATATATATATATATATATATATATATATATATATATATATATATATATATATATATAGATATATATATATATATATATATATATATATATATATATATATATATATATATATATATATATTTTTTTTTTTTTTTCGCCCGACTTATATGGCTCCAGAAGATTGAGTTTTACCCTAAGTTGCTAAAATTTTGAAACCGGTTCAGATTTCTATATATCGCCATATATCTCTTTCGCCCGATATGGACTAATACGGTCCATAAGCCAGAGTTTTACTCCAATTTGGTTGAAATTTAGCACTAGCAGTACAATTAGTAGTGTGTCAAGTGTGCCAAATTTTATTGAAATCGCTTCAGATTTATATCGTTCGTCCGTATATATTGTTCGCCCGATTTACACTCTTATGGCCACAGAGGCCAATTTTTTACTCCGAGATAGTTGAATTTCCATAGTAGCTATGCGTGCTAAAAATCGCTTCAGATTTAGATATAGCTCCCATATATATGTTTTTCTGATTTCGAGAAAAATGGTCCAAATACCAACATTTTCCTTGTAAAATCGCCACTGCTTAGTCGAAAAGCTGTAAAAATGACTCTAATTTGCCTAAACTTCTAATACATATATATCGAGCGATAAATCAGAAATAAACCTTTGCGAAGTTTCTTTAAAACTGCTTCAGATTTAAATGTTTCCCATATTCTTTTTTTACTAACATTGTGTTCCACCCTAGTGCATTAGCCGACTTAAATTTTGAGTCTATAGATTTTGTAGAAGTCTATCAAATTCTGTCCAGACCGAGTTATATTTAAATGTATGTATTTGGGACAAGCCTTTATATATAGCCCCCAACACATTTGACGGATGTGATATGGTATCGAAAATTTAGATCTACAAGGTGGTGCAGGGTATAATATGGTCGGCCACGCCCAACTTTAGACTTTCCTTACTTGTTTTAAGTGTAAGGCTAGGTGACTGCCTGCTATTACAGACTTTCCTAGACTATTAAGGATTATGCAAATTTAGTCAACTTCTCTTTTTGCTCCATTCTATATTGAACGTCATGACAACCCAACAAAAAATTTTGGAAGCTCTTCTAAAGGCACAAATTAAAAGCACTTCAAAAAATGTGTTCCCAAAGATGTTCTTTATTTTAACTACAGAGGAAGTTCTTTTAATCCAATTTTTTTAACTCGATTTTTATACCCTCCCACCATAGGATGGGGGTATATTAAATTTGTCATGCCGTTTGTAACACTTCAAAATATTGCTCTAAGACCTCATGAAGTATATATATTCTGGGTCGTGGTGAAATTCTGAGTCGATCTTAGCATGTTCGTCCGTCTGTTGAAATCAAGGTAACTTCCGAACGAAACAAACTATCGGCTTGAAATTTGCACAAGTAGTTGCTATTGATGTAGGTCAGATGGTATTGCAAATGGGCCATATCGGTCCACTTTTACGTATAGCCCCCATATAAACGGACCCCCAACATCGGTCCATAATTATATATAGCCCCCATATAAACCGATCACCAGAATTGACCTCCGGACCCTCTTGGAAGACCAAAATTCATCTGATTCAGTTCAAATTTGGTACGTGGTTTTAATATATGGCCTCAAACACCCAAAAATTGATCGAAATCGGTCCATAATTATATATAGTCCCCATATAAACCGATCCCCAGATTTGACCTCCGGAGCAGAGAATGAAGCCGCCGAGTCGCGCCGCCGATTGTGGCCGCCGCCGACTAGTTTTTACCAGTCGAAGCCGTCGCCGAATTTGTCGACTCATCTCGACTCAAAGTTAGCCGCCAATTAATCAAAAATATTGATTTGAATCAGAAAAAATTATTAATAATGGTTGCATTTTTTGTCAAAATGTTTAACTTTCCACCCAAAATCCGTCAGTATCAAGTTGCTATAATAATTTTGCAAAAATTTGGCTCAGAACATTTGAATTATGTGTAAATGTGATTTAAGATAAGTTGTACAACTAATCTCATTACCATTCGGATAACATCAAATTGATTTAATTATGGATAATTGTCCGCCGCCGACGGAGGCAAAAAATTAGTATCAGCCGCCGCCGACAAAAATGGGTAGGCTTCATTCTCTGCTCCGTAGCCCCTTGGAAGAGCAAAATTCATCCGATTCGGTTGAAATTTGGTACGTGATGTTAAGATACCCGGTTTTGACCCCGCTGGTAAAAACCTAGGATTCCCGGCAGAGAATCCTATTCTGTACAGACATAGTGTGATTATTTTGTATTTTCCTTTTTCTCTTCTATACATACATATTTGGTTGCATTTTTTATGTTTTTTTTCTACTTTGATATTTGGTGTTGACAATCCCTGCTACTTCTGTCACAACGACTTCAGCTTAGTTCCGTTGTTACTCCTGTTTCTATGTTGACTGTATACAGGTGTTGTTACTTCCAAATCGTTGAAAACAAAAACTTTTGTTTGGTAACGAAAAACTACTGAAAATTTGGAAACTTTGTTGTTTTTGTTTTTGGTATAAAAACGTATAAGAAACACGCAGTCAAAATAAGGTAGTTGGTATTCTTAAAACTGGATTTTAATATCGTGAATTGAAAAAAAAAATTCCCCTGGGTATAGGAAATTGACATATTGGCCAAAGAGGTTTTTTGTTCACTAGGCTAAAGAACTTTATAACTTGAAGTTAAAAAGAATATTGTAAAATCAATTCGGCTTTGTGACTAATCGTCTTTTGTCTAAAAAAAAGGAAAATCGTTTTTTTTGAATGATATACCCATTGATTATATCGGAATGAGTAAACTATAGCCAGATCTGTTTATTGCGAATTATTATTCAGGTAATTTTAATAAGAATTGAAGAAATGGATGAATGAAAAATTACGGGAAACTAGTTTCTAGTCCACTAAGTAGTTAAAATCTGAGACGAAGACATCACTTATGGCTGAGCCGGAATGGAAGTATTTGGTGTTTTTCAATGATTGCCAAAATCAATGCTAATGGTGTATTTTAATGTGTATTGCTTTGAAGGGGAATAAAAAAACAATTTTCAGTATAATTTTTGTCCACTTTGGCCGTCCATTAAAATCCGTTAAAATCTCATCGATTTTAATACACACTGAAAAAAATTTATGTGGCACTAAAAATTACGCAACAAAAAATTTAAGACACAATGTATACAATAGTAAGTACACATTTCCTTAAAATAATGCCATTTTAACTAAACGAAAGTTTATAATCTTTGCTTCAAAATTGTTTTTTATAAAAATTAAGAAAATCTGTGTCCCTCCGTTAATTTCGTATGTCTTTCAGCTAACGGACATTTTTCTTAAAGTAAAGAAAAACAGTTTTGATTTATAGAAGTCGCCCTCAAATTTACGGAAATAAAAAAATCTTTAGAATTAAGATGGAAACATATCAAATATAGGCATTTCAAATAAGACTTATTTTGACGATTTGGTATCATTGGTTCGGAATAAATACTAAAATCATTAAGGAAGGGTCAAATCAAAAATCAAAATCACCCTTGACGCAGTTGGTAGAATTTTACCAAACATATTTGGTAGCATTTTTACTGTTTGGTAGATTGGCAAAAATTTCTATAGAAATAACATTTTGAAAAAAATTTGTATAGAAATGAAATTGTGAAAAAATTTCTATAGAAATAAAATTTGGACAATATTTTCTACAGAAATAAAATTTTAACAAAATTTTTTATAGAAATTGAAATTTTACAAAATTTTCTATAGAAATTAAAATTTTGACAAAATTTTTTATAGAAATAAAATTTATATTTCATGTTAGCCTGATACCGAAACAGGCAATTGACGTCCAAATGCATTATACCTAATTATACAATTATTTTTCGAGTTTTTATGGACAGATATAGATTAAGGAACATGGTTAATAGAGCCATTGGAAAGAAAACGCCAGATACAAATCTATACACGCCTGAACTGTACATGTTTCGGTTCGGTCGAATGAACCTTTCCACAGCCTTTAGTATAGATCTGGCTGGGAGAGATAACTCAATTTTGGGCCCTTTATGCTAACTCCTTATGGAGAAAACATTTGGGAAATTTCCTCTTAAAAATTGAATTATCTTTTCTCCCACTGTACATCATCTTTTCATATAACTTACAAGTCCCTTGATCTTATTTTTATTTCGTTTTGTTACATAGTAATGCAACAACACGAAATTTATTTTTAAAAAGCTAATTTGTTAGACTTGTAAGTTATATGAAAAGATGATGTACAGTGGGAGAAAAGATTGAGTTATCTCTCCCAGCCAGATCTATACTAACGGCTGTGGAAAGGTTAATTCGCCCGAACCGAAACATGTACAATCCAGGCGTGTATAGATTTGTATCTGGCGTTTTCTTTTCAATGGCTCTATTAACCATGTTCCTTAATCTATATCTGTCCATAAAAGCTCGAAAAATAATTGTATAATTAGAAATAAAATTTTGACAAAATTTTCTATAGAAATAAAATTTTGACAAAATTTTTTATAGAAATAAAATTTTGACAAAATTTTCTATAGAAATTAAAATTTTTACAACATTTTTTATAAAAATAATATTTGGACAACATTTTCTATACAAATAAAATTTTTACAAAAATTTCTATACAAATAAAATTTTTAAAAAATTTTCTATAGGAATAAAATTTTGACAAAATTTTCTATAGAAATAAAATTTTGCCAAAATTTTCTATAGAAATAAAATTTTGATAAAATGTTCTATAGAAATTAAAATGTTGACAAAATGTTCTATAGAAATAAAATTTGGACAAAATTTTCTATAGAAATAAAGTTTTTACAAGATTTTCTATAGAAATAAAATTTCGAAAAAATTTTCTATAGAAATAAAATTTTGACAAAATTTTCCATAGAAATAAAATTTTGACAAAATTTTCTATAGAAATAAAATCTTGACCAAATTTTCTATAGAAATAAAATTTTTACAAAATTTTCTATAGAAATAAAATTTTGACAACATTTTCTATAGAAATAAAATCATGACAAAATTTTCTACAGAAATATAATTTTGACAAAATTTTCTATAAAAATAAAACTTTGAATTTTGGTAGAAATAAAAAATTGATATTAACAAAATAAAATATTTTATAATAAAATAAATTTTGATAGATTTTTGTATTAATGTTAGGAAAAATTCGTCCACTACCGACTTTAGACTTTCCCTACACTGAAAAAAAGCATGCCCGGTTCCAAAGATTTTGTCTTTACTTTAAAAAATTAGGTATTGATTCCGAGCCAAAGAAGTGGAGAATACAAGTAAGGATACTTTTAAGCCACAATTCTCTTTTAAATTTGGGTTTTGTGTACTTGCCTCTAGGAAGCAAATTTTAATTTTTCGCTTTCTCATCTTTTTTTCTTCATATGCTATCAAAGTCCTTTAAAAACGAGTTAATGACAACTTTATTTTCCAATTTAAGACTCGACTTCCAGTAGAAATTATGCTATGTTTCAAGTAAAAAACTTCTTTAAAATAAAGTTTTGAAAAACATGTCCTATATTTGAACGATTTTTTGCTTTGTAGTCAAGATACAAAAAGACAACTAATTTGAAGACAATTTCATTAAATTTAAAGAATATTTCTGAATTGTTAAAGTCAAGTTGACCTTAGCCCAAACATTTTTTCTTTCATGTTATGATACCCATTTTTAATTCAAATCACCTAATTATAAGGACAATACGACTTCATTGAAAAGTTTATCGACTTTTGGACAAGGAAAAAAACTTTATATTAGAGAAATGCGTCTTCTATGCTAAGCAAAATTTGCATTCGTATTTTAAAGACACGAAATCTTTGACCTCACGACAATATTTTTTTCAGTGTACGAAACTGCACTCAAAACATAGTGAACACTAGAAAGGAATTTTGTTTGTTAATATTACAAAAATTAGATTAATTTTAGAAAAAAAATTTACTAAACTGTATAAAAATCACAGATAACATGCGGATTATATAAAAATAAGTAAACATTTGTAGACAAATTCAAGAAAATTTATTGGATATATCTTTTTTTTTCACTGGTTAAAGAAAATTTCAAAGTTTGAAGAAAAAGATTGGAGTTAAAAAATTGAAAAATATCTTTGGTGGCATACGCAGTTCAAGATGGGGGTATTATTGGTAAAATTAACAAATTTTAAGGAATTCTACACTACATTGTGGGAGACATGAATTTTGTAAATCGTTATGCTTGACTTGTTTTTAAATTTGTCCCCTGTTTCAGTTATTTTAATTATTTAACGTGCAAAAAAAATTATTAAAATCAAGGAAAATTTCCCAAACCGTAGTAAATGCATAATTAAATTGACTTTAGTGACATATACAGTTCACTTTTTATACCCACCACCATAGAATGGTGACGGGTGTATAATAAGTTTGTCATTCCGTTTGTAACACATCGAAATATCGATTTCCGACTATATAAAGTATATATATTCTTGATCAGGGAGAAATTCTAAGACGATATAACGATTTCCGTCTGTTCGTCTGTCTGTCTGTCTGTCTGTTGTAATCACGCTACAGTCTTCAATAATGAAGCAATCGTGCTGAAATTTTGCACAAACTAGTCTTTTGTCTGCAGGCAGGTCAAGTTCGAAGATGGGCTATATCGGTCCAGGTTTTGATATAGTCCCCATATAAACCGACCTCCCGATTTGGGGTCTTGGGCTTATAGAAATCGTAGTTTTTATCCAATTTGCCTGAAATTTGAAATCTAGAGGTATTTTATGACCATAAAGAGGTGTGCCAAAAATGGTGAGTATCGGTCCATGTTTTGGTATAGTCCTCATATAGATCGATCTCCCGATTTTATTTCTTGGGCTTATAGAAACCGCAGTTTTTATTCAATTTAGCTGAAATTTGAAATCTAGAGGTATTTTATGACCATGGTTAGGTTAGGTTAGGTTAAAGTGGCAGCCCGATTAAGATTCAGGCTCACTTAGACTATTCAGTCCATTGTGATACCACATTAACTAAAAGTACCTATTACATATGGGCACTTCCAGTTTTAACCGCTGAACCTTCTTGATTATTTTTCTTTGTTGAACCAACCAGATTGTTCCAAAAACATTAGCAGACTGCTTAAGTTAACGTTTTCCAGATCCGCCAGTAATCTGAAGCTATATGCTCCTAAAAGTTGCTTGCGCTTTACACAAAATGCAGGACACTCACACAAGAGGTGTTTAATTGATTCTTTTTCCTCCGCATCATGACAGCTCATACAATAGTCATTATACTTCGCGCCAATAGTTTTTGCAAAATCGCCTATCAGGCAGCGACCCGTTATAGCAGATATCAGGAGTGATATCTGACGTCTCGAGAACATTAGCATATCTAGTGTGCGGTTTAAGTTGAAATGGGGCCATATTTGCTTGGTGTCGTTACAACCCTTGCAATTCTCCCATCGAACATTTGCCAACCTAACAGCCTTCTCACGCAGCATGAGCTTGCAGGTAGCTAGGGGCATACCAACAAATTCCAGTTCCCCTGGAATATGTAAGGTAGTCCCTAGCCTTGCCAACTCATCCGCTTCGCAGTTCCCCGGTATGTTCCTATGGCCAGGCACCCATATTAGGTGAATATTGTACTGCTCAGCCATCTCATTGAGAGATTTGCGGCAGTCGATGGCCGTTTTCGAGTTGAGGAACACAGAGTCCAAGGATTTTATTGCAGGTTGACTGTCTGAGTATATATTAATGCCAATATTTGTTGGAACATTACTTCTCAGCCAATTCGCCACCTCTCTTATTGCTAATATTTCAGCCTGAAAAACACTACAGTGATTAGGTAATCTTTTCGCTATTCGAATTTCCAGATCTTTAGAATATACTCCGAACCCCACTTGTCCATTCAATTTGGAGCCATCAGTATAGAAATCTATATATCTTTTATTCCCCGGGGTCTGTGTACACCACGCCTCACTGTTGGGAATTAGAGTTTCAAACTTTTTGTCGAAAAGTGGTTTTGCCAGGGTATAATCCACTACGTTAGGCACATCTGGCATTATTTTGAGGACCGAACTATGACCGTACATTTTTTCCGACCACAGCGATAGCTCGCGCAACCGCACAGCCGTTGTTGCAGCTGACTGTTTGGCCAAAATGTCTAAAGGCAATAGATGTAGCATGACATTAAGGGACCATAAAGAGGTGTGCCAAAAATGGTGAGTATCGGTCCATGTTTTGGTATAGTCCCCATATAGACCGATCTCCCGATTTTACTTCTTGGGCTTATAGAAACCGCAGTTTTTATTCAATTTACCTGAAATTGGAAATCTAGAGGTACTGTAGGATCACAAATACGTGTGCCAAAAATTGTGAGCATCCGTCCATATTTTGGTATAGCCCCCATATAGAGCGATCTCCCGATTTGGGGTCTTGGGCTTATAGAAACCGTAGTTTGTATCCAATTTGTCTGAAATTGGAAATCTAGAGCTATTTTAGGACCATAAAGAGGTGTGCCGAAAATGGTGATTATCGGTCCATATTTTGGTGTAGCCCCCATATAGACCGATTTCCCGATTTTACTTCTTGGGCTTCTAGAATCCGAAGTTTTTATCCTATTTGCCTGAAATTGGAAATCTAGAGGTATTTTCGGGTCATAAAGAGGTGTGCCGAAAACGGTGAGTATCGGTCCATATAGCCCCATAAGAACGATCTCCCGATTTTACTCCTTGGGTTTCTAGAAACCGTAGTTTTTATCTGATTTGCCTGAAATTGTAAATATTCTGGTATTTTAGGCTCACAAAAACGTGTATCGGATTAGGTTTTTATCGGCCCATTTGGTAATGCCTCCATATAGACCGACTTCACTTCTTGAGGGTGTAGAAGGCGCACTGATCATGAAAATTGCTTGAAACTCAATGTAAAATTTCCAGATTTTACTTCTACAGATTTAAGATTTCAAATCAAGACATTATTTTATAATTTTCTTGCACACTCACAAGAGATGTTGATGATTCCTCTAAAACTCAAACAAAAATGGTTCTTATAAATCTAGAATCTGATATAGTCCTCATAGGTGAAATCTTTAAATTTATCTTCGGGAAGTGTCCTCAAGCCCTCCTGAAATTTCAAAAGAACCCCTAATATTTGGTTCATGGTGGTGGGTATTTAAGATTCGGCCCGGCCGAACTTAGTGCTGTATATACTTGTTTGAGTGTAGTGTTGACAAATGAAATTATAATATTTAGCCCAACTCTTATGGAAATTATCGATTAACATTCTATTGTTTATATGCCAAAGTTTATTCATTCTTTTAGGGCTCTAACAAATTTATTATCACTTTGTAAAAAGGAAGGGGGAATTTGTTATTTCCATATGACATTTTTGCCACTACTTGTCAATGGATTTTATCGAAATTGTGTTCCTTTGACTTTATTTCACATGCCATCAATTACTACAAGTTTTTTTTACAATTTATAGATGGAAATTGAAGAAAATAATATGAATTTGAATTGATAAATAAAATGACAAGGGAACGTTTATTTATTTTTTTTTTGTTTTTTGCTGTTCTCGAAATTACTCCCTCTCATTGAAGAAAAAATTAATTAAAAGTAAATAAGAAAATCATTGGCGCCAAATCATGACCATTTTAACCATACATTAGTTCATTCTTATTATTTTTGGGAATCGTACCAAAATTTTCATTTGTTTTAGTAAAAACTGAACTTATGTGTGCGGTCATTGAACTTTATACTGGCGTTTAGTTCATAAAATGTTTGAGACATAATTTAAAAAAAACCCAAAATTTCATTGGACTGTGGAAAATTTCGCAAAAAATATTAAAATTAAACACAAACAAATAATTTTTTGCAATAAAAATAAGTTAAATTTGGCGTTAGTTTAACTACGGAAAATTCTTTCTGTGTATTAAGGCTTCTCTTTGTGACAGGTTTTTTTGATTATATTGAGGAATTTAGCACATATGACTGAATGTTGTGGGACAACGTTTTGAAAATTGCACAATTTCGTTTTTTTTTTGTCCACACAAACCATTACCCATGCAATATCATCTAAACAAAAAAAAAAAAAACACAAGAAAAAATGCCTTAAAACACGACATTACAACAATGTTTACATTTCATTATAAATGGAAGGATATTTTCCTCCTTTCACATGCATTCTTTCAACTTGCATTTGATTCGTATGCTAGAACTAAGAGGACAAAAGTGATATGTTTGTGGGTTAGTGTGAATGTGCTATCAATAAATGTTCATTTGTATGCTGCATACTTTCAGGCTCTAATTCCTGGGCCTTAAGGTGAGCATGTAGCGCACAGAGTATGCAGTTTGATGTGACAACGTTTGTTCTGGGCTTAAATAATTACATTTTTCAAAATGCTAACAATTTTTGCTATGTGTTTTTTTTTTGCCATGTGCTTTAGCTTCCATTTTCATGGCTTCCAATGCTGTTGGTGGTTATGAGGCTTTAGGATTTAACCATATTTTCCATTGCTCTCTATAGCCATGGCAAAATTTCATTTTAGCTCCCTTTTCTTGTGCAATTCGTAAAAATATTGGACATTGTACTAGTCGTGATGGTTTTCACAATTTGCCAAACCATCAAGAGATGCATGACTAGCTTTTGGCTTGGCGGCATAAGGTTTGCTTTTGTATTCTGTCCTACTAATATTTGCTCTTCACGTAAATATTTGGTTAACCAACAAACACCAGGATTTGTTTAATATTCCGGGTGTTGAGAATATGAAAATAAAAATTTTGTTGTACAAAAAGTTTATGATTTTATTTGTGTGTGTGTATGTAGAGAGAGGAGTTTTAGAAATTTCATTTAGTTTATATTAGCAGATTTTTGTTGGGGGAATTTTGTTTTTAAATCGTATCAAAACTATTTTACAAAACTAAAATAAAAATCTCAAATATATTTTTTATATCTAATGGATAAATCGTGTTAATATGCTGCCAAGGACAAAATGTATCAGTTGGATTGAACGACACAATTATGCCTTAAACGAGATGTCCTTAAATAAAAATTAATGAAATCCCATTCGACATTCGCAAACAACACCAAACTCTATTTCCCCACTTAGTTTTGAATTATTTCTCAGTGCTGTTTTAAAATAGAGGCTTTATTCTAAATAAGCTATAAATATTTTCGATATTGCATTTTTACAAACTTTCTTAAAAATAACCAAAAAATATGACATTTTCAGACCATTTTTCTATTGTATGTCTCTAGTAAAAATGTTACTATCAAAAATAATTATAATATATTGTAACCTATCAAATTTTATCACAGAATAATCCAATACTAGCTTTAAGAATTTTTTCTTGTTGTATTCGTATGAAATTAATAAATAACAAGTATATACGGTCGTAAGTTCGGTCAGGCCGAATCTTTTGTACCCTCCACCATGGATTACGTAGAAACATCTAATAAAGATGGTCATCCACATAAAATTACTTGGGTTGCTGTAAATCTTGCCGATGGCAAGGTGTCTCAAAACTTCTTTACATCGTCTTCTAAATTGTAAGTTAGTCCATACGTGGTATATATTAGACAAAAAGGTAAATTTAGGTATATTATTAAACAAAACAAGTATATACGGCCGTAAGTTCGGCCAGGCCGAATCTTATGTACCCTCCACCATGGATTGCGTAGAAACTTCTACGTAAGACTGTCATCCGCAAATTTCAACTCACATGGTTGTTAAATATCATATACTACCACCACGTACCAAATTTCAATCAGATCGGATGAATTTTGATTCTCCAAAAGGCACCGGAGGTCAAATCTGGGGATCGGTTTATATGGGAGCTGTATATTATTATGGACTGATAGGAACCAATTCCTGCATGGTTGTTGGATGCCCTATACTAACATCATGTACCAAATTTCAACCGAATGGCAAGATTTTTGCTCTTCCAAGGTGCTCCGGAGGTCTAATCTGGGGATCGGTTTATATGGGGGCTATATATAATTATGGACCGATATCGACCAATTTTTGCATGGGTGTTTTTAAGGGCATATATTAACATAACGTACCAAATTTCAACTGAATCAGATGAATTTTGGTCTTCCAAGAGGCTCCGGAGGTCAAATCTGGTGATCGGTTTATATGGGGGCTATATATAATTATGGACCGATATCAACCAATTTTTGCATGGGTGTTTGAGGCCATATATTAACATCACGTACCAAATTTCAACTGAATCAGATGAATTTTGGTCTTCCAAGAGGCTCCGGAGGTCAAATCTGGTGATCGGTTTATATGGGGGCTATATATAATTATGGACCGATATGGACCAATTTTTGCTTGGTTGTTAGAGACCATATACTAACACCAGTACCAAATTTCAGCAGGATCGGATGAAATTTTCTTCTCTTAGAGGCAAGACAAATCGGGGGATCGGTTTATATGGGGGCTATATATAATTATGGACCGACATGGACCAATTTTTGTATGGTTGTTAGGGACCATATACTAACACCATGTACCAAATTTCAGCCAGATCGAATGAAAATTGTTGCACTTAGAGGCTCTGCAAGCTAAATCAGGGGATCGGTTTATATGGGGGCTATATATAATTATAAACCGATGTGGACCAATTTTTGTATGGTTGTTAGGGACCATATACTAACACCATGTACCAAATTTCAGCCAGATCGGATGAAAATTGTTGCACTTAGAGGCTCTGCAAGCCAAATCGGGGGATCGGTTTATATAGGGGCTATATATAATTATGGACCGATGTGGACCAATTTTTGCATGGTTGTTAGAGACCATATATTTACACCATGTATCAAATATCAGCCGGATCGGATGAAATTTGGTTCTCTTAGAGGCTCCGCAAGCCAAATCTGGGGGGCTATACGTAAAAGTGGACCGATATGGCCCATTTGCAATACCATCTGATCTACATTAATAACAACTTCTTGTGCCTAGTTTGAAGTCGATTCGGAAGTTATCGTGATTTCAACAGACGGACGGACATGCTTAGTTCGACTCAGAATTTCACCACAATGAAAAAACAGTGAACCCATCATGAAAGAAAGTTTTAATTAGTTTTAGAAAAAAATATTAATTTTAGAAAATTTTAACTAAACTGTATTCGAAACGGAGATGTCACGCCGATTTCACAAAACTAAGTAAACAATTTTCGATACATTCAAGAAAATTTATTAGACATAATTCTTTTTTTCACTTTTTAAAGAAAATTTCGAAGTTTGAAGGAAAAATTTGGAGTTAAAAATTGCAAAATTGTCTTTAGTACAATACGAAGTTCATGATGGGCTCATTACTGATAAAATTTACAAATTGTAAGAAATTCTGAACTATTTTGTGGGAAACCCGAATTTAGTTAATCTTTATGCTTCATTTGTGTATAATTATACCCTCCACCATAGTATGGGGGTATATTAACTTTGTCATTCCGTTTGTAACACATCGAAATATTGATCTAAAAGTATATATATTCTGGGTCGTGGTGAAATTCTGAGTCGATCTGAGCATGTCCGTCCGTCCGTCCATCTGTTGAAATCACGCTAATTATGAATGGTTATGGCTATTAAAGAGCCAAATTTCAACCGGATAGCATTAAATTTATTCTTCCAATAGGCTTCGATGGTCAATTTTTTGGGTTCGGTTTATATGGAGAAATTTTTGTATGTTTATTAGAGGGCTTATACTAATATTACCTATCAAATTTCAATTGGAACGGATTTGTTCTTCCACGAGGTTCCGGAGATCAAATCTGGAAATCGGATTATATGGGGCTATATATTTAATTATGGACCGATATGGATACATTTTTGTATGTGTGTCAAAGGGCATATACTAACATCACGTACCAAATTTCAATCGCTTTTTGCTTAGTTTTCCATAAAACAACAGCTTTGGTTTAAATTTTTACTTATTGCTTTGTTTGTATGGCAGAGTGGTTTAAAATTATTTACTTATGACTTTGTTGTTTATTCAGGAGAATGTGAATTTAGTTGACCTAGATTTCTTTTGTATTGGGTCAACATTAATATAGAAAAATGTACTGATGTGTGCATATTTAATTAAATTTCTGTCAATAAGTAAAATTCGAATTTTTCAAAATGAAGTATTCTGCAAACAAACAAATAAATCTTACATTGATTTGTATTTTTAACATTTGAGTAGAGAATTCAATACAGAGAAAGAAAGAATATCGAATAATATATTTCCATATTTTTTTTAATAAAATGTATATGGCCGAAGCTTTGGTCGTACTTTATGTACCCTAAAACAGTTTTCACAAAATTTTCTATAGAAATACAATTTTGACAAAATTTTCTATAGGAATAAAATTTTGACAAAATTTTCTATAGAAATAAAATTTTGGCAAAATTTTCTATAGAAATAAAATTTTTGAAAAATTTTCTATAGAAATAAAACTTTGGCAAAAGTTTCTATAGAAATAAAATTTTAACAAAAATTTCTTTAGCAATAAAATTTTGACAAAATAATTCTATAGAAATACAATATTCTATCTTCCAAAATTTTCTATAGAAATACAATTTTCTATCTTCCAAAATTTTCTACAGAAAAATTTTTTTTGACAAAGTTTTCTATAGAAATAAAATTTTTACAAAATTTTCTATAGAAATACATTTTTCACAAAATGTTCTATAGAAATAAAATTTTGACAAAATTTTCTATAGGAATAAAATTTTGACAAAATTTTCTATAGGAATAAAATTTTGACAAAATTGTCTATAGAAATAAAATTAGGCAAAATTTTCTATAGAAATAAAACTTTGGCAAAAGTCTCTATAGAAATAAAATTTTGACAAAATAATTCTATAGAAATATAATTTTCTATCTTCCAAATTTTTCTATAGAAAAAAATTTTCTATCTTCCAAAATTTTCTATAGATTTTTTTTTTTACAAAATTTTCTGTAGACATAAAATGTTGACAAAATTTTCTATAGGAATAAAATTTTGACAAAATTTTCTATAGGAATAAAATGTTGACAAAATTTTCTATAGAAATAAAATTTTGACAAAATTGTCTATAGAAATAAAATTTTGGCAAACATTTCTATAGAAATAAAAATTTGGCAAAAGTTTCTATAGAAATAAAATTTTGAAAATATAATTCTATAGAAATACAATTTTATATCTTCCAAAATTTTCTATAGATTTTTTTTTTTTTTTTTTTTGCAAAATTTTCTATAGAAATAAAATGTTGACAAAATTTCCTATAGAAATAATTTTTTGACAAAATTTTCTATAGGAATAAAATTTTGACAAAATTTTCTATAAAAATAAAATTTTTTGCAAACATTTCTATAGAAATAAATCTTTGGCAAAAGTTTCTATAGAAATAAAATTTTGACAAAATTTTCTATGTAAATAAAATTTTGGCAAAAATTTCCTATAGAAATAACATTTTGACAAAATTGTCTATAGAAATAAAATTTTGGCAAAATTTTCTATAGAAATATAACTTTGGCAATTGTTTCTATAGAAATAAAATTTTGACAACAATTTCTTTAGAAATAAAATGTTGACAAAATAATTCTATAGAAATACAATATTCTATCTTCCAAAATTTTCTATAGAAAAAAAAAATTTTATCTTCCAAAATTTTCTATAGAATTTTTATCTTCCAAAATTTTCTATAGAATTTTTTTTTGACAAAATTTTCTATAGAAATAAAATTTTGAAAAAATGTTCTATAGGAATAAAATTTTGAAAAAATTTTCTATGGGAATAACATTTTGACAAAATTTTCTATAGAAATAAAATTTTAACAAAATTGTCTATAGAAATAAAATTTTGGCAAACATTTCTATAAAAATAAAACTTTGCCAAAAGTTTCTATAGAAATAAAATTTTGACAATTTCTTTAGAAATAAAATTTTGAAAAAATATTTCTATAGAAAATTTTCCAAAATTTTCTATAGAAAAAATTTTCTATCTTCCAAAATTTTCTATAGATTTTTTTTTTGACAAAATTTTCTATAGAAATAAAATGTTGACAAAATTTTCTATAGAAATAAATTTTTTTGCAAAAATTTCTATAGAAATAAAACTTTGGCAAAAGTTTCTATAGAAATCAAATTTTGACAAAAAATTCTTTAGAAATAAAATTTTGACAAAAATTTCTTTAGAAATAAAATGTTGGTAAATATTTCTATAGAAATACAATTTTCTATCTTCCAAAATTTTCTATAGAAATAAAATGTTGACAAAAATTTCTTTAGAAATAGAATTTTGACAAAATATTTCTATAGAAATACAATTTTCTATCTTCCAAAATTTTCTATAGAAAAAAATTTTCTATCTTCCAAAATTTTCTATAGAATTTTTTTTTTTTTTTGACAAATTTTCTATAGATATAAAATGTTGACAAAATTTTCTATAGAAATAAAATGTTGACAAAATTTCCTAAATTTTTGACAAAATTTTCTATAGGAATAAAATTTTGACAAAATTTTCTATAAATTTAAAATTTTTAATTGTTTTTTTGTTATGTTTTTAATTTCGGTCATACATTTTAAGTCCATCCATAAAGTGCTAAAATAAAAAGATAAAACATTTCTTTCGAAGAGACAGAGTATTTTTATACTAGCCACAAAAACAATTTCAAAATAATATTTTTTTTTTGTTTTTTAATTTGGTAATTTGTTTGCAACATTTTCTTCAAATGCAGGCATCACACCTTAGGAAATGATGCAAATTCAGTGTAATGGATGTTAGAATAGTTGACATCTGTCCTATGACAAGCCCATTTTGCGCCAATTTTGCACAACTTCCCGATTCAAAGAGGACATTTTCACTACTTTTGTGAAGACGCTTTTATTGCTGGATTGTCAAATGCACATTGCATTTTGTTTGCTCAGTTTTTCCAAATTAAATTTATGGCCAATGAAAATTAAATGTGACTCTTAAGACAAATAAACTCATAAAAGACAAATGTCACAATGACTTCCATTAATTAGTTTTTATTGACTCCTAATAGTTGTATGTGTATGACAACTAGTTCATATGTATTATGTACATATGTTCATTATTCTATTAAAGGCCAAATATATTCATGGGTTTTTATCATTGTATTCTTAAATGAAGGCATAAAATTTGAAATACTCTTATGAACAAGAGTAGGTGGAGATTTAAGAAACAAAAAATCATTGTATACTTTTAGGAGAATATTTCTGCCATTCAATTTCAATGGCAATAAAATCTAAAACTATTAACTGAAACCCACCACAGCATTTCTAATGTACTCACAATGCCACGAACTCGTTTAACTTCATTTACCTAAAATGTCACCACACTGAAAAAAAATATTGCTTGGCTTTAATCATGAAATTAATTCATAAAAAAAATTAATGGAAATTGCCTCAATCACGGTATCAATCATTATTTTATATATTTAATTTTACTTATTTTAACTCAAAAAACACTGAACACCAGGGAGGAAAATTTTGATTAAGTTTAGAAAATTTTAACTAAACTTTAATAAAAACGCCAATATCGACAAAAGCACGTAAATTTTTTTTATACCCTCCACCATAGGTATATTAACTTTGTCATTTCGTTTGTAACACATGGAAATATTTTTCTAAGACCCCATAAAGTATATGTATATATTCTGGGTCGTGGTGAAATTCTGGGTCGATCTAAGCATGTCCGTCTGTCCGACCATCCGTCTGTTGAAATCATAATCCCAAAAATAATCTACCAAGATTTTATTTCTATAGAAAATTTTGACAACATTTTATTACTATTCAAAATGTTTTCCAATTGATAATTGTTGAAAATATTGTCAAGATTTTATTTCTATAGAAAATTTTGTCCAAATTTTATTTCTATAGAAAATTTTATCCAAATTTTATTTCTATAGAAAATTTTGTCCAAATTTTATTTCTATAGAAAATTTTGTCAAAATTTTATTTCTATAGAAAATTTTGTCAAAATTTTATTGCTATAGAAAATCGTGTCAAAATTTTTTTTTTTTTTTTTTTTACTATTTTTATTGTTTGAATGAATTCATTTTACACAATAATTTAATAATTATATTTTAAGAGTTCAGTTACATAACACAACTTTTCAACTTAAACATAATTTTTAAACTTTGAATAATTTATGGTATCTAAATAACAAATGAAACGGGGAATATTAATGAAGGAAAAAACCCCGTGAATCTTCCATAAAGTAGTGTCAAAAGAGTAAAAAGTTAGTACTTATGAAGAAATACAACGTATATGTGCATACGAAGATTGTGAGCATCTAGCATAGAAATTATCAGTGATATTTTTTATTTTGTCTTTAACAAAAGAGAGATTGTAATTCAAATGTAATTGAGAGGTAGAGTAGTCGAAAGGCAGATTACACATCATTTTCACAATTTTATTTTGAATAACTTGCAATTTTCGTAAATGACAATCTGCCGCTTTGTGCCAGACAGGAGCTCCGTAGTACAAAATAGCGTGGAAGATCACTCTAAGAATTATTAATTTGTTGTGAATAGACAGCTTTGATTTTCTGTTTATAAAAGGATATAAAATTCTTATAGTTTTGTTAATTTTGTCTATGGTGTAGCTGATGTGGTCGCCGAATGTAATCTTTCTGTCTAGGACCACTCCCAAATATTTCACCTTATCGTCCCATGGAATATCGAAGTTATCAATTATGATATTCGAGGATGGGATATAACAGCTCCTTCTTCTCCTTGAAAAGAATATGGCTTGGGTCTTCGATGTATTCACCACTATCTTCCATCTCTTAAAATAGTTGGACACTTCTCTTAGTGCCACCTGTATGTCACTCATAATGTCAGAAGCAAAAACACCCGAACATAAAATCGCGGTATCGTCTGCGAAGATGGAGGATTTACACCCATCAAGTTCGGGGAAGTCGTAGGTGTAAATATTGTATAGTAACGGTGACAAACAAGAGCCTTGAGGACATCCTGCTGGAGATGTGTGTACAGAAGACATTGCATTTCCGATATGAACCTGAAATGTTCTGTTTTCAAGGAAGCTTCTTATCAATTTAACTGTCGGAACATCTAGACCGATCCTAGCCAGTTTATGAATTAAGGCGTCGTGCCACACCGAGTCAAATGCAGATTTTATGTCCAGTAGGACCATAGCCGTTGAACTCCCTTCATTTAGTTTAGTTGAAATAATGTTCCTAATGCGGACAAGGGGCAAAATGGTATTGTGTTCAGGTCTGAAACCGAATTGTTGTGTTGGCAGAATTTTGTTGCGTTCTATGTGGTCTGCGATTTTATCCTTAATAATTTTTTCAAGAAGTTTGCTCATAGAACTAAGGAGGCTAATTGGTCTGTACGAACCTGGGCAAGACGCGTCCTTTCCCGGTTTCGGTATAGGGATAACTTTGGCGTGTTTCCAAATTTTAGGGAAATAACAAAGTCTAATGCAAGAATTGAAAATGTTCGTAATTAACCTAAGGCCGCTTGGGGGAAGGCTCTTTAAACATCGATTCGTTATTCCATCTGGCCCAGAGCTCTTTTTTATTTTGAGATTTCTTATAATATTCTTAAGTTGTGTGGCAGTGACCGCAAATGAGCCGACGGGATTAACTTGGCTATCAATATTTCTGATAGTCTCCGAAACCATATTTCTGGTTGCAGAATCACTGAGGTTTTCGGAAAAACAGTGATTAGAATGGAATTTCTGGGCCAATAATTCGGCTTTTTCTAGGTTAGTTGTAAAAACGCAACCATTTTGCTTCATAGAGGGGACTGTGCCCGTCTTCCTTTTAATAATTTTCGATATATTCCAAAACTTTGAAGAAGCAGTGTCTAAACTAGAGAGCATATTGTTCCAATTCGAGTTCCTAAACCGAAATGTCGACTCGGCAATCAATTTGTTCAAAAAAATTGTCTCTGAGCGGTAAAAGGGCATCCTATATCTAATCCAGTTGCGCCTGCAGGTATTTCGCATAGAAATCAAGTTCAAAATATGTCTAGGAAGCCGCTTAACATAATTGACGCAAGGAACAGTCTTTGGAACAGATTCCTCGATGGCATTTGATAAAAGAACATTAGTTTGGTCGATCAAACTATCAACATCAGATACCTGGTTAATTGGAACATCCATAAGACTGGAAATATTGTGGTTAATATGTCTCCTAAACTTTCTCCAATCCGCCAATTTATAATTGAATCTGAGTGAATTGGATGGCTTGTGGACCGTGTCATAGTTGGTCCAGACTGGTAAATGATCGGAGCTGAGTGCGTTTAAATTTAACGCCGCACTAAGCTTCTCAGGAACATTTGTAATGAAGAAATCAATAACGGAAGGGGTTGAATTATTGCAACTAGGTATATAGGTGGGCTCGGGAGGGTATACGAGTCCAAAATGTTTTCCAATTGATAATTGTTGAAAATATTGTCAAGATATTTTTTTCCATAGAACATTTTGTCAAAATTTTATTTCTATAGAGAATTTTGTCAAAATTTTATTTCTATAGAAAATGTTGTCAAAATTTTATTTCTTTAAAAAAATTTATTAAATTTTTATTTCCATAGAAAATTTTGTCAAAATTTTATTTCTATAGAAAATTTTGTCAAAATTTTATTTCTATAGAAAATTTTGTCAAAATTTTATTTCTATAGAAAATTTTGTCCAAATTTTATTTCTATAGAAAATTTTTCCAAATTTTATTTCTATAGAAAATTTATCCAAATTTTATTTCTATAGAAAATTTTGTCCAAATTTTATTTCTATAGAAAATTTTGTCCAAATTTTATTTCTATAGAAAATTTTGTCAAAATTTTATTTCTATAGAAAATTTTGTCAAAATCTTATTGCTATAGAAAATCGTGTCAAAATTTTATTTCTATAAAAATTTTTTTACTCGGCTTTTTTTGTTTGATTAATTATAACCCGTGTGGACTAACTTACAATTTAGAAGACGGCGTTAAGAAGTTTTAAGATACCTTGCCATCGGCAAATGTTACCGCAACCCAAGTAATTCGATTGTGGATGACAGTCTGTAGTAGAAGTTTCTACGCAGTCCATGGTGGAGGGTACATAATATTCGGCCTGGTCGTTCTTACGGCCGTAAATACTTGTTATACCCTATACCACTTAGTGACCAGGGTATAATTACTTTGATCTGTCAAAAAATGTGCCTACCAGAAATATTTATTTTGCACCCCATAAAATATATAACGATCGACTCAGAATCACCTCCTGAGTCGATCTAGCCCTTGGTGTCTGTCCGTCTGACTATCCGTGTGTCGGTCTGTCCATATATTTGTTGTTCGCAGGATTTCGGTCGCAATTTGCAATCGATTTTGATGAAATTCCGTATGTGGTGTTCTTTTTGCATAAGGACAAATGCTATTGAATTTGGAAAAAAATCGGATGAAATTTAGATATAGCTCCCTTATATATGCATCGCCCGATTTCAATAAATGATGTCAGATTGCGCTCATTTACTAACCGATCGTTGTCAAATTTGTAACAAAGTTATCTAATTTACTACCCTTTAAGTATGAAAAATTTCATCGAAATCGATTCAGATTTAGATAAAGCTCCCATATATATGTATCGCCCGATTTTGCCAAATTTGGCCGTAAAACCCTTATTTTGTCAACCGATAGTGCTCAAAGTTGGCTAAATATAATCTTATATACCTCTTACTGTATGTGCACAATTTCATCGAAATCGATTCAGATTTAGATATAGCTTCCATATATATGTATCGTCCGATTTGGTCAAATTTGGCCGTAAAACCATTATTTATCAACCGATCGTACCCAAAGTTGGCTAAATGTAATCTTCTAAATCTCTAACTGTATGTGCGAAATTTCATCGAAATCGGTTCGGATTCAGATATAGCTCCCATATATATGTATCGCCCGATTTTGCCAAATTTGGCCGTAAAACCCTTATTTATCAACCGATCGTAACCAAGGTTGGCTTAATGTAATCTTCTATAGCACTAACTGTATGTGCAAAATTTCATCGAAATCGGTTCAAATTTAGATATAGCTCCCATATATATGTATCGCCCGATTTTGAAAAATTTCCCCCTAACAACCTTATTTTTGACCATAGGGGCCTCATTTACTAACTGATCGTACTCAAATTTTACACAAAGTGACCTTCTGTGGTATCAATCATACCTGCAAAATATTATACAAATTGGTTCAGATTTAGATATGGGTCCCATATATATGCATCGCTCGATTTTGTCATATTTGGCCATAATACTCTTATTTATTATCCTATGTTATTCATATTGCAAATTTTGATGTACTAGCTGATCGTATTTAGACTTACATGTAGCTCTTACATAAATCTATTGCCCTATTTGCAGAAATTTGGATTTATTACCCACAAACTAATTGACCGATTTCCTCTCTTTTAATAATGAACTCAATATTAGTGGCATACTAACTCTTTTGGTGCAAAATAAGCTATAGCTCCTAACATTAGACATTTCTGCTCAGACCCATAAACATGTACCCCCCTTTATGTTCTCCAAAACCTATACCAATGATACCCCACATATGCTTATGTTTACTAATTCAGTAGGGGTGGTTTAGGGTATGATATAATCGGCCCCACCCGACTTTCTACCTTACTCACTTGTTTTCTCATGTTGTAGTTATTAAAGTCATATCGCAAGAATTTAGTTTTCTTATAAAAAATTGAGATACTATCGGACTTAAATTCAAAAGAACTATGTTGCCAAATTTTAAATTTGAATGGTTTATGGCCAGTTTCTCATCCCCCGATTAATTTTAACCGGTGGATAGACCTCCGGTTAGTAAAATTTTTGTATGGGATCAGCTGTTTTATCGACACGATAAATAATAACAAGACATTGAGAAACTGGCCCTTAGTGTTAAGAAAATATCGCCAAATCAAAATTTTGTATATTTGCGATTCCGAATATCGGAACATATCCCAATAATTCTATGAACTAAAATAGACTTAAGTTGCCTTTAGTTCCCTAGAGAGTTCATGTTTTTGAGTGTATATAGTTTGTATTGTTCTAATGCAATATACGCATGATTTTTTTCTGTGTACTTCAACCAACCATATGTAGTAAACCATTCCATTAACCTCATTCTAATGACTTGGCACAAATTGTGTGATTCTAAAAGTTTTGACGCCGCTTCCGGCTTCCTCACCAACAAATTCTGCAATAAATCAAATCAGAGCAAACTTTTGTATATATCTGACGCTGAGCAACCATACACCATAGATGGTTTCCTCTTGCTTTTAAGAGCTCCTCCTGTAAACATTTTGCAACATTTCAATCTGTTCAAAATTTGCTCTGGCATTCTTTTTGGCTATATCCGCTTAGCCGCAAAACAACAAAATTAATGCATACTTTTAAGTGCTGTGATTTAGCGCGTATATCAATGCAGCTACACATATATGAACACTTGTGTGTGTGTTACAATGACTATAGTACTATTTTTGAGAATTGAAACAGATTTTACAAATAACAAATCCAAAGAAAATCTGTAATACGTTTTTTTTTGCTTTTTTCGTATTCCCTAAATGTATACTACATTCTTCACCTATAGCCACAAAGTTTACACTTGAAATCTAAGTATTTTATGTTTCCTGCTAATACGTTTGCATTAAAGACTTTTCTTTTTTTTCAAATTTGTTTTAGTGAGACCTCTCAATATCCTCGTGTACCTCTTGCCATTACATTAGAGTACAATGAAGGCCGAATATTGGGAGCCAGCTGAAATAGTTGAAATCCCCAAGTAAAATAATATCACTGAGAAACCTTTTTCCTAACCATTTTGCAGCTTAGTCGAAATGTAATATATTAGATGATCCCTTCCTTTTCCTCTCTATCGTTGCATTCTTTTGAATTTTATGGAGTATATACCACCACAGGCTACCAGTGCACCATTTGACCAAAAACAAGCCGTTGGTATTTTCCACAATTCTTGCACATTCTTTATATTTACTGGAGTTCAAATTCCATTTCTTTGCAATTGGCTGCAAGCTTAGGGCTTTTGTTTCCTCCTTCATTTCTTCTTTGCAATTTGGTTTGTTGTTGTTTTACTTGGTGAGCTGCGAATAAAATTGCATTAGATTTGAGGGTTGGTCTTTTTTTGTTTGCCTATTCATTCATGGGTTACACTTTAAAATAGGTTGTGGGATTACTTTATAGGAAATTTGTAAATTGCATGCAATTTCTAAATCTGGGCAAAAACAAAATACACCACCACCACATAGAGAAATAGAAAAATTGGATAAAAAGAGGAAATCTACTTTCAGGAAGTTTATGGAAAGTGAAACGATTGCCACAGTTAATTTAGCATAATTTACTCATGGTATGGGATTCCCGACAACATTATACCCTTTACAAATGTATCGAGAATTGTAGCTGATAGCTACATGTCCCTCCGTTCGTCTGTTCCACTCACGTTCACTTCCGAGCAAAACAAGCTATCGCCTTGAAACTTGGCACACATAAAGGGTGATTTCTTAGCTATTATCTTTCTGGCAACACTGGTTTATATAGCTGACGAAGGTTTCGTGTTTTGTTTCAATCATGAATCGTTTTCCAAACGAACAATTATTATTGAATTTGCTTATTTGCGGTCAACAGATTTGATTAATGGAGGACTAGGTTAGGTTAGGTTAGGCAAGGTGGCAGTCCGATTTATCAGGCTCACTTAGACTATTCAGTCCATTGTGATACCACATTGGTGAACTTTTTGCGGTCAACAGATTTGATTAATGGAGGACTAAGTTCCCGATTTATTTGACATTTCGTGTACGATGTCAGTATATGCCCTTCGTCTGTCATGTAAAAATTAATCCATATTGGTTTTATAAACTGATAATGAACCCATGCTTATATAGGTATTCAGTCTACCTCGTTTATCCAACATGATCTCCAAATGAACTAACCATTGTGGAGGGTACATAAGATTCGACCTGGTCGAAATTATGTAGGTAGTTATTTAATTGTACTGTTTATTAAAATTGTGGTGAACAGTTAATAATGGACTTAATCGCAATTGAAAGCTGGTATATACTTTGTGTAATGTCATTTCTATACTGAAAAAACACGCCTGATTCCAAAAATTCCGTCTTACACTAATAATTTTGGTATTGATTCCGATCCAGAGAAGCGGAGAATTTTAGCAGGGATACCTTTAAGACACAATTCTCTATTTAATTTGAGTTTTGTGTAGCTGATTCTGGGAACAAATTTGAACTTATTCTTCATGTTCTTTCGAAGTTCGTGTTAACGACAAAATATATTTCCAAATTCAGACTCGAATGCAAGTAGAAAATATGCAAGTAACGAATGTTTTTAAAAGAATGCATATTTTCTATTTTTAACGCTTTTGACACGAAAAACCAAAAAAAAATTAAAGATTCATTTTGAAGAATTTTTGAGAATTATTAAAACCCTATTTACTGTATTCAAACAAAAATTTCTTTCATGTGAAGACACTCAGTTTTGAGTCGAATCAAAAAAAAAAAAAAAACGATAATGACAAAACGGCTTCGTCGAAAAGATTAACGATTTTTAGACGAGGAAAAAAGCTTTATATCTAAGAAATGTCTATTCTATGCTAAGCAAAATTTGTATTCGTATCTTAAGGACATGAAATCTTTGGTCTCACTACAATATTGTTTTCAGTGTAATGTGACAGATTTTAAATTTGGTGACCTTGTACATTTTTCCCCCCAAAATCATTACATAAATATGAAAGCTGAGCAAGAAATATATATAACAAGTATATACGGCCGTAAGTTCGGTCAGGCCGAATCTTATGTACCCTCCACAATGGATTGCGTAGAAACTTCTACGAAAGACTGTCATCCACAAATTTCAACTCACTCGGATGAAATTTGCCCCTCCAAGAGGCTCCAAAACCAAATCTCAGGATCGGTTTATATGGGAGCTATATATGATTATGGACTGATATGGACCACTTTTGGCATGGTTGTTAAATATCATATACTACCACCACGTACCAAATTTCAACCAGATCGAATGAATTTTGCTTCTCCACAAGGCACTGGAGGTCAAATCTGGCGATCGGTTTATATGAGAGCTATATATAATTATGGACTGATAAGAACCAATTCCTGTATGGTTGTTGGATACCATATACTAACATCACGTACCAAATTTAAACCGAATGGGAAGAATTTTGCTCTTCCAAGGTGCTCCGGGTGTCAAATCTGGGGATCGGTTTATATGGGGCCTATATATAATTATGGACCGATATCGACCAATTTTTGCATGGGTGTTTGAGGCCATATATTAACATTGCGTACCAAATTTCAACTGAATCAGATGAATTTTGGTCTTCCAAGAGGCTCCGGAGGTCAAATCTGGTGATCGGTTTATATGGGGGCTATATACAATTATGGACCGATATGGACCAATTTTTGCATGGTCATTAGAGACCATATATTAATATCATGTACCGAATTTCAGCCGAATCGGATGAAATTTGTTTCTCTTAGAGGCTCTGCAAGCCAAATAGGGGGATCGGTTTATATGGGGGCTATATATAATTATGGACCGATATGGACCAATTTTTGCATGGTTGTTAGAGACCATATACTAACACCATGTACCAAATTTCAGCCGGATCGGATGAAATTTGCTTCTCTTAGAGGCCTCGCAAGCCAAATTTGGGGGTCCGTTTATATGGGGGCTATACGTAAAAATGGACCGATATGGCCCATTTGCAATACCATCCGACCTACATCAATAACAACTACTTGTGCCAAGTTTCAAGTCGATAGCTTGTTTCGTTCGGAAGTTAGCGTGATCTCAACAGACGGACGGACGGACGGACATGCTCAGATCGACTCAGAATTTCACCACGACCCAGAATATATATACTTTATGGGGTCTTAGAGCAATATTTCGATGTGTTACAAACGGAATGACAAAGTTAATATACCCCCATCCTATAGTGGAGGGTATAAAAATGATTCTCTGGATAAACAAAATCTAATTGAAAACTAATTACTTTTACATTTTTTTTCTTATTTCCTACATATACTCAAAACCACAATCATCTGACCAGTTGGCCTTTTAACGACAAAGTAGTCTCTGAATTTTTTTTTGTAGATTTTATGTTTGCATTACTTTCATCTTTCTTTGGAATCTAGTTGCTATAGAATTTTTTTAATGTTTGCATTGAAAACTACTATTGATATAAGAAACTAAAAAGCAAATTTTGTAAAGTACACAAATGTTAGCTGCCCAGAAGACGAAGAAGACCAGAATTTCTTGAAAATTTAATTTGCCTTAAATATTGGGCTTACCGGAAAATTAAGCAAAGTGGTATCAATCATTTTTTTCTGGAATAAAAATAAAAAAAATAATAAAGAAGAAAGGAAATAGAAATACTCATTGGGCAAAAATAAAAATCGGTTGCTTAAGAAGAATCAATTTTTTCAAGAAATTATGAAATAAAAATTTAAAATGGTTAGTAGCTATTGAGTGCGTAGCCGATAATAATGGTGTGGGCCGATGTAACGGCTCATGGTCGCTAGTATTCATTGACTGTGATATAAAAACAAGTAAGGAAAGTTTAATGCCGGGTGGGGCCGACTATATTATACCCTGCACAACTTTGTAGATCTAAATTTTCGATACCATATCACATCCGTCAAATGTGTTGGGGGCTATATATAAAGGTTTGTCCCAAATACATACATTTAAATATCACTCGATCTGGACAGAATTTGATAGACTTCTACAAAATCTACTGACTCAAAATTTAAGTCGGCCAATGCACTAGGGTGGAACACAATGTTAGTAAAAAAAAATATGGGAAACATTTAAATCTGAAGCAATTTTAAGGAAACTTCGCAAAAGTTTATTTATTATTTATCGCTCGATATATATGTATTAGAAGTTTAGGAAAATTAGAGCCATTTTTACAAGTTTTCCTTTTTAGTGGTTCTTCTATAATATCCAACTAGGAAAAAAAAGACGTATTTTAATCCTCTGTATTACAAAGATTAGTGATTAAATATTAAAACACGGCATAGCCTTAAACCCACATTTCTAAAGCTGTTTTATTATTTCTGATCGGCAGTCACAATCGTAACAGCTGGCGAAATCAAAAAAACATATATATGGGAGCAAATTTGGCACGCAAAGCTACAATGCTAATTCTACTCCCTGTGCAAAATTTCAACTAAATTGCCTCTGTGGTCATATGAGTGTATGCCTCATATGCCTCTGTGGTCATACACCCTTAAAAAAAAATCGCTTCTTTAACATATGTTCCAAACATATTTTGCAGGAAGCACATATATTATTGCATACTGCCGAAACATTAATATGTTTGTTTTATGTGAACATATTATTTGGTTGGAAGCATTTTGAGCCAAAAATATTATATGCTTGGAAGAATTTTTCCCAAACACGATTGTGCTCATTCCCTAACATACTCGTAATTTTCACTTCCACGAAATTTTTTAGTTATTGGAACCTTTCTCTGTAATACAAATAATGTTGAAGAAATTATTCACTTTTATAAATTTTTTAAATTTTACCTTTCGCCTGCACGGAGAATCGAACCGAGGACCATACAGTTTGTAAGCCAACACACTATCCACTGGGCTACGTAGCTGTTATAGTCACCAGTAGATAATTATCGTTTTAAGTTACATTTATATAGCATAGTTTGCAGCGCCCACGAGCCCATGCAAACATAACATTATTTAACAGAAACATACATTTGTTTGCCACGTGGAGCAGTGGTTAGCATGTCTGCCTTGCATGCAAAGGGTCGTGGGTTCAATCCCTGCTCCGACCGAACATTTTTTTTTTTTTTTGTAATTTACACATTTATATTTATACTATATTAATTTTTTTTTTAAATGAAACTTCGAAATGTGTGTTATTAAAGATTTATAGTCAGTAACAGTGCTTGATATAAACGAAATTGACTGATTTTTGGATAAAATATTATTTTTTATTGCAAAAATAACAATCTTGTAATAAAAAACTGTTTTTGTACAAAACTTTAAAATTTGGAAGGAATTCAAAAACTAACAAAAGAAGAACGTGGAGTCGAGTATAAACATACATACATAATTTTATAATATAAACATAAATTTATTTAGGAGTGAACAGTTTTTTACTAGCATTTAACACCATCGCTCTAAAATTCCTTTTATTTTTCTTTAATAATTCATTTTAAAGAAAATAAACTTTTTAAATTGTTTTAGCTGTAAAACTCGAACTTAATGCCCGCTTTTATATTTGATGGTGTCCGTCAACTCCTCGTGGACTACTTTTTAATAAAGAGGAACTAAAGTTTGTTTTTTTTTACATTTTACTGTGTAATTTTTCACTATTTCCTCCTTATTTCATTTTACTGTCCCAACTCTAAAAAGAGTATAGTGCCCTTTCGTTATTTTTATGAAGACCCCTGATTTCTTTTAACGAACCAAGAAAAAAATTGTGCCCATAATGCCAAAATGATAAACAAAACACATGTCCACACATACATAAAATGCTGCTCTCAAGGCGAAAACATAAGCTGTTTGTTTTTCAAATGTCTATTCTCTTGGTTCAGAATGTATATTCTCTTTATTCAAATTAAATAATATTTAGACTTAAACATATCAAATTTTTGGCCTTATCATAAAACATTTTCCGAAACAACATACAAGCGGTTTCACAGAAATTGTTCTCTTTTGACTCTTTTGCTGTGTTATATTGATATCTTTCGTCAACTCTCCCGGTTTCCATCTCTATTTCTCTCTATACTCTCTCTGTCGCTTTGAATAAAATATCACAACATATGTATGTTTAGTCGAAATTTGTAAATTTATATATGTTTGTATTCACACATATGATTTTTATGAAACATTGATGCCCCAAACATAATATATTCTAACATATTAACATAGATGTCCCAAACATTTAGTGTTAGTTTAGGAACATTACATGTTCGCACTTAAATATATTGTGGTTTAAAATCGTGCCCGAAACACATTTTGTTTATATCGGAACATATGAAAAACATATTTTTCTAACAGTGTATGAGTGTAAAGCGGGCGAAAGCTATATATGGGAGCTATATATAAATCTGAACCGATTTCAACCACATTTGGCAAGCATAGCTACAATGCTAATTCTACTCCCTGTGCGAAATTAATCGGAGCAAAAAATTGGCCTCTGTGGTCATATGAGTGTAAATCGGGCGAAAGCTATATATGGGAGCTATATCTAAATAAGAACCGATTTCAACCAAATTTGGCACGCATAGCTACAATGCTGATTCTACACTGTTAGAAAAATATGTTTTTCATATGTTCCAATATAAACAAAATGTGTTTCGCGCACAATTTTAAAACACAATATATTTAAGTGCAAACATGTAATGTTCCTAAACTAACACTAAATGTTTGGGACATCTATATTAATATGTTAGAATATATTATGTTTGGGGCATGAATGTTTCATAAAAATCATATGTGTGAATGCAAACATATATAAACTTACAAATTTCAATTAAACATTCATATGTTGTGATATTTTATTCAAAGCGTCAGAGAGAGTATAGAGAAAGAAATAGAGATGGAAACCGGGAGAGTTGACGAAAGATATCAACATAACACAGCGAAAGAATCAAAAGAGAACAATTTCTGTGAAACCGCTTGTATGTTGTTTTGGGAAAACTGTTTTATGATAAGGCCAAAAATTTGATATGCTTAAGTCTAAATATTATTTAATTTGAATAAAGAGAATAGACATTCGGAACCAAGAGAATAGACATTTGAAAAACAAACAGCATATGTTTTCGCCTTGAGAGCAGCATTTTATGTATGTGTGGACATGTGTTTTGTTTATCATTTTGGCATTATAGACACAATTTTTTTCTTGGTTCGTTAAAATAAATCAGGGGTCTTCATAAAAATAACGTAAGGGCACTATACTCTTTTTAGAGTTGGGACAGTAAAATGAAATAAGGAGGAAATAGTGAAAAATTACACAGTAAAATGTATAAAAACAAAGTTTAGTTCCTCTTTATTAATAAGTAGTCCACGAGGAGTTGACGGACACCTTCAAATATAAAAGCGGGCATTAAGTTCGAGTTTTGCAGCTAAAACAATTTAAAAAGTTTATTTTCTTTAAAATTAATTATTAAAGAAAAATAAAAGGCATTTTAGAGCGATGGTGTTAAATGCTAGTAAAAAACTGTTCACGCCAGTTTTTTGTTACAAAATTGTTATTTTTGCAAAAAAAAAAAATAATATTTTATCCAAAAATCAGTCAATTTCGTTTATATCAAGCACTGTTATTGACTATAAATCTTTAATAACCCACATTTCGAAGTTTAATTATAAAAATTTAAGTATAAATACAAATGTTATTTTTTGGGCTCAAAATGCTTCCAAACATATAATATGTTCACATAAAACAAACATATTAACGTTTCGGCAGTATCCCATAATATATGTGCTTCCTGCAAAATATGTTTGGAACATATGTTAAAGAAGCGATTTTTTTTGAGGGTGTACTCCCTGTGCAAAATGTTAATGAAATCGGAGTAAAAGATTGGCCACTGTGGTCATATGAGTGTAAATCGGGCGAACGATATATATGGGAGCTATATCTAAATCTGAACCGAGCACTTCCAAAATCAATAGGGTTCTATTCTGAGCCAAAACACATACTTGTGCCAAATTTGTTGATTGGATTAAAACTGCGACCTAGACTTTGATTACAAAAATGTGTTCACGGACAGACAGGCATGGCTATATCGACTCAGGAGCCCACTCCTGAGCATTTTTGCCAAAGACACCCTGTGCCTATCTCGTCTTCTTCTGGGTGTTGCAAACATATGCACAAACTTATAATACCCTGTTCCACAGTGTGGGGCAGGGTATAATAAATGCCGAATATTATCGGGAAAATGTGACATTACTGAAGCCTTGGGTAGACAAACTTTTCAGTTGTTGACCAGGGTCATTCAAACAGGACTCAGCGCCATCGCTCTCAGCACGTGTTGATTCATTTCTACCATCCAATGGCCATTAAAATGTATTCTATTGAAATAAACTTTTAAAAAATTTCTGTAGAAATACAATTTAAAACAAGTATATATGGCCGTAAGTTCGGCAAGGCCGAAGCTTATGTACCCTCCACCATGGATTGCGTAGAAACTTCTACTGAAACCGATGGCAAGGTATCTTAAAACTTCCTAACACCGTAATATATACCACATAGTCCATACGTGGTATATATTAAACTAGGTTAGGTTAGGTTAGGTGGCAGCCCGATGTATCAGGCTCACTTAGACTATTCAGTCCATTGTGATACCACAGTGGTGAACTTCTCTCTTATCACTGAGTGCTGCCCGATTCCATGTTAAGCTCAATGATAAGGGACCTCCTTTTTATAGCCGAGTCCGAACGGCGTTCCACATTGCAGTGAAACCACTTAGAGAAGCTTTGAAACCCTCAGAAATGTCACCAGCATTACTGAGGTGGGATAATCCACCGCTGAAAAACTTTTTGGTATTCGGTCGAAGCAGGAATCGAACCCACGACCTTGTGTATTACCTTGTATATTAAACTAAAAAAGGCCGATTAAATACGTATACAATTAAGTTTAAAGTTTCTATAGAAATAAAATTTTGACAACATTTTCTATAGAAGGAAAATTTTGACAAAATTTTCTATAGAAATAAAATTTGGAAAAAATTTTCTATAGAAATAAAATTCGTACAAAATTTTCTATAGAAATAACATTTTGACAATGTTTTCTATAAAAATAAAATTTTGGTAGATTATTTTTGGCTTGAGTGGCAACCATGATTATGAACCGATATGGACCAATTTTGGCATGGTTATTAGCGGCCTTATACTAACACCACGTTGCAAATTTCAACCAGGTCAGATGAATTTTGCTCCTCCAAGAGGCTCCGGAGATCAAATCTGGGGAACGGTTTATATGGGGGCTATATACAATTATGGACCGATATGGACCAATTCTTGCGTGTTTGTTAGAGACCACATTTTAACACCATGTTCCAAATATCAACCGGATCGGATGAATTTTGCTCCTCCAAGAGGCTCCGGAGGACAAATCTGGGGATCGATTTATATGGGGCCTATATATAATTATGGACCGATATGGACCAATTCTTGCATGGTTGTTAGAGACCATATAGTAACACAACGTACCAAATTTCAACCGGATCGGATGAATTTTGCTCCTCTAAGAGGCTCCGGAGGTCAAATCTGGGGATCGGCTTATATGGGGGCTATATAAAATTATGGATCGATGTGGACCAATTTTTGCATGGTCATTAGAAAACATATACCAACACCATGTACCAAATTTCAACCAGATCGGATGAAATTTGCTTCTCTAAGAGGCTCCGCAAGCCAAATCGGGGGATCGGTTAATATAGGGGCTATATATAATTATGGACCGATGTGTACAAATTTTTGAATGATTGTTAGAGACCATATACTAACACTATGTACCAAATTTCAGCCGGATCGGATGAAATTTGCTTCTCTTAGAGAAATCGTAAGCCACATTTGGGGGTCCGTTTATATGGGGGCTATACGTAAAAGTGGACCGATATGGCCCATTTGCAATACCATCCGACCTACATCAATAGCAACTACTTGTGCCAAGTTTCAAGTCGATAGCTTGTTTCGTTCGGAAGTTAGCGTGATTACGTGGACGGACGGACGGACGGACGGGCATGCTCAGATCGACTCAGAATTTCACCACGACCCAGAATATATATACTTTATGGGGTCTTAGAGCAATATTTCGATGTGTTACAAACGGAATGACAAAGTTAATATACCCCCATCCAATGGTGGAGGGTATAAAAATTTTGAGAAAATGGAAATGAAATTTTTACAATATTTTCTATAGAAATAAAATTTTGACAAAGTTTTCTATACAAATAAAATTTTGACAAAATTTTCTATAGAAATAAAATTTTGACAATATTTTCTATAAAAAAATTTTCTATAAAAAAAATTTTCCCATAGAAATAAAATTTCGACAAAATTTTCTATAGAAATAAAATTTTAACAAAATAAAAAACTAAAATAAAATTTTAACAAAATTTTCTATAGAAATAAAATTTTGACAAAATTTTCTATAGAAAAAATTTCGACATTTTCTATAAATTTTTTTTTTGTTTGACAAAATGTTAACAGATTTTCCCATAGAAATAAAATTTCGACAAAATATTCTATAGACACAAAATTATCTATATAAGAAAAAATTGTCAAATTTTTCTATAGAAATAAAATTTTGCCAAAATTTTCTAAGGATAAAAAAATTTGACAAAATATTCTAAGAAAAAAAAAACATAACAAAATTTTCTATAGAAATAAAGTTTTGACAAAATATTCTATAGAAATAAAATTTTTACAAAATATTCTATAGAAATAAAATTTTTATAAAATATTCTATGACAATAAAATTTTCTGTAGAAATAAAATTTTGCTAAAATTTTCTATGAGACAAAAAATTGACAAAATTTTCTATGTTATAAATTATGAAAACTCGAAGTGGTTTCAAAATTTTGAAAATGCGATAAGTTGAAAAATCCACCTATCCAAATGTTAAAAAAGTCAGAAAATTTTTATGTAGATTTTTTTCCAAGGAAAAAGCAATACAATTTTCAACTTTTTAAAAATCGACAAGTCGAAGAATTAAGTGGATTTCCTTTTTTCATTTAAAATTCATTGTCAAATTATCGAAATGCAGAAAGTCGAAATTATCAAATGTTGCAAAATTCGACAAATACCCTTTTTCTTTCTTTTTGAAAAATTCAGAAACTTGAAATCTCGAAATTTGGTAAAGTAAGAACGATGCCTTTTTCAAAATTTTGAAAAATTATTAGGTTAAAGTTTCAAGTTGATATTTGTTTCATTTGAAACTTATCGTGATTTGGGCATAATGTCAGAGCTTCTCTCACCATTATTTCATATGTATATATGTAGAGCTTCTATTTCGGTGTGTCACAGGAGATACAAATTGTTCTTTTCGACTGGACATTTGTTTTATAAATTGTTAAGTGACGTTACAAATTATTTCTATTTTTTTATGTTGAAAACTTTCAAAAAAGATCTTAAGTTGTACGGTAGACTTTTGAATTTTTTTTTTGAAAAACCCATGTAAAAATTTATTGATCTACTTAGATATGATTAGATCTCACAATTGGTCTCTTTTTATCTAACTAGATATGATGCGATGTAATTAGATATAATCTCAGATATGGCAAGCTATTTATAACTATATCTAAGGCAATAGTGAGATTTGATCAGAACTGATTCCAGAGCAATTACTTATAATAATTTTCGCATCTGCTCAGATCTAATCATATTAAATCATTATAAAATTAAAAAATCGACTTTTTTACATCTTTTTAGAACCTCTAGTACATCCCTAGCCCATTACATGCTGGATAGGGCTATAATAATTTTGAATTATGACAATTGGTATGGGAAGGTGTTTACACCATTATAACTAACCATATAATAGGCATGTACATGATGATAACAAGACTACAAAACAGGCAGAGTAATAACGAACAGAAGAAAACAACAAGCGGAACATAATATTTAACGTCTTTTCTTATTCCATGCTGTTTTTTGTGTCATTATTATGAAGAAGCAAGTCGTCGTTATTGTCCACAAAGAAATATGCTGACTATGTGTGACAACCTTTAAGACGGCTGTTGATGTTGCCGGAAACGTTCGAAACGCTACCACATAACCATTTGTTGATACTTATGTTGCGTATGTGTTTATTATTGTTTACAAGTGATTAGGTTTTATTAAACGAAACAGAAACAAAACACCTTTGGCAGAGGCATACGAATTGAATAAAATGACTGCGGAAATTCTATCTGCAGGATCTGCAAACATTTGCATATGCCTATTAGGATAACGATATGAAAAAAAAAAAAAAACAACAAACATGTTTTGTATATCCTTTTGTTCGAGATAATATCTAGAATATTAAAAGCCACACAACCTGAAGAAAAGTCAAGGCAGACTATGTCATTTTTAGACGAAAATAGACTACATAATTTTATTATTTCAATTTTTGTGTCGAAATTACCACAATAACATTTTAAATATGTTAATCACCAAAAAAAAAAAAAAAAATGGAAAACATATCTAGCATCCTACCATTATAGGACAGATGGTCTATAGAAACTCTAAATGAAAAAGTAGAAATGTGCCAAATAAATGGAATAGACTGACAAAAAGCGACGACGGAATTACGATTATTTGCCCTGGATAATACAGTGGTACATAAGGGTTTTTTTTTTGGAAGAATTTGAAGTTTCTTAATATATTAGCGCTAATTGGACGATATATATACGAGGGTTGCCTAGTGTAATCAGTCAACTGACAGCTTTGACTTACGAGCACGGTTGCAACTCGGGCCGAAAATTCTTAGAAAATTTTATCAAACAACTACCAAACTAAAAATCTTATTTGCCAACATTTTATTTCCATGGAAAATTTTGTCAAATGCTTATTTCCATAGAAAATTTTATCATAATTTTCTTTTCCTCTGTTGGTTAAGCTACAGATATTATTCAGAGGGCCCTCCAGATGACTGAGAAATGGACGAAAGACAATGGTCTTGGGGTAAATCCTGCAAATACAGAACTAGTCATGTACTACAAAGATCGCACAACTCCCACAGTTAGGACCATTTCCTTTGGGGGTGTTGAAATTCCCTTTGGTGAGTGTGCAAAATACCTTGGCGTTATTTTAGACAGGAAGCTGAACTTTAAGTTTAATATTGCAGAAGGGGCGAGAAACGGGCAACGGTAGCTTTGTACTCGTACAAAAAGGCAATAGGAACAAGTATATACGGCCGTAAGTTCGGCCAGGCCGAATCTTATGTACCCTCCACCATGGATTGCGTAGAAACTTCTACGAAAGACTGTCATCCACAATCGAATTACTTGGGTTGTGGTATCTTAAAACTTCTTAACGTATACCCATACGAGGTATATATTAGACAAAAAATTTATGTATAGGTAAGTCAACAAATAATTACGAATCGAAATGGAAATTGAAATATGGGGGTCGCTTTTATGGGGGCTATATAGAATTATGAACTTGATATGGACCAATTTTTTTGTGATTGGGGATCGATTTATCTGAGGGCTATATATAACTATAGACCGATATGGACCTAGTTAGGCATGGTTGTTAACGGCCATATGTTATACTAGCAAAATGTACAGAATTTCAACTCGGATGAAATTTGCTCCTCCAAGAAGCTCATAAACCAAATCTCGGGATCGGTTTATATGGGGGCTATATATGATTATGGACTGATATGGACCACTTTTGGCATTGTTGTTAAATATCATATACTACCACCACGCACCAAATTTCAACCAGATCGGATGAATTTTGCTTCTCCAAAAGGCACAGGAGACAAAATCTGGGGATCGGTTTATATGGGTGCTATATATAATTATGGACTGATATGAACCAATTCCTGCATGGTTGGTGGATACCATATACTAGCATCACGTACCATATTTCAACCGTATCGGATGAATTTTGCTCTTCCAAGGGGCTCCGGAGGTCAAATCTGGGGATCGATTTATATGGGTCCTATATCTAATTATTGACCGATTTAGACCAATTTTTGCATGTTCATTAAATGCCATATACTAACACCATATACCAAATTTCAGCCGGATCGTATGAAATTTGCTTCCCTTAGAGGCTCTGCAAGCCAAATCAGGGGATCGGTTTATATGGGGGCTATATGTAATTATGGACCGATGTGGACCAATTCTTGCACGGTTGTTAGAGACCATAACTAACACCATGTATCAAATTTCAGCCGGATCGGATGAAATTTGCTTCTCTTAGAGCAATCGCAAGCCAAATTTGGGGGTCCGTTTATATGGGGGCTATACGTAAAAGTGGATTGATATGGCCCATTTGTAATACCATCCGACCTACATCAATAACAACTACTTGTGCCAAGTTTCAAGTCGATAGCTTGTTTCGTTCGGAAGTTAGCGTGATTTCAACAGACGGACGGACGGACATGCTCAGATCGACTCAGAATTTCACCACGACCCAGAATATATATATACTTTATGGGGTCTTCGATGTGTTACAAACGGAATGACAAAGTTAATATACCCCCATCCTATGGTGGAGGGTATAAAAAGGTGGGGACTAAACCCAAAAATTGTGCATTGGCTATACACGGCAGTGGTTAGATCTATAATGCTATATGGTGTTGTAGTCTGGTGGCCGGCACTTCACCAGCCAACAAGTTTAAAGGGTGATACGGTCAAAATTTGGTCAATATAAACTTGACGTATTTCTTTCAATTTTGCATTTAAAAAACCTGAACACCCCTCATTTTGAAGGTGTGTGTGTATAGAATGTTGCTCCTATTTTGATTTTGGAATGCACTCTTCAGTTGTCAAAATGCCGTCCAAGCAAGAAGAGCAGCGTATCAAAATTTTGCTCGCGCATCGCGAAAATCCGAGCTACTCGCATGCAAAGCTGGCAAAATCGCTAAAAGTTGCCAAATCAACCGTTACAAATGTAATTAAAGTGTTTGGGGAACGTTTGTCGACAGCCAGGAAGTCTGGATCGGGGGGAAATCGAAAACCGGAAGCCGCTGAGACGACAAAGAGAGTTGCCGATAGTTTCAAGCGAAACCCTAACCTCTCTCTCCGAGATGCCGCAAATAAGCTGGGTGTATCGTCTACAACCGTGCATCGAGCCAAAAAACGAGCCGGACTATCGACTTACAAGAAGGTAGTGACTCCAAATCGCGATGATAAACGAAATACGACGGCCAAAGCGCGATCCCGGAGGCTGTACACGACGATGCTGACGAAGTTTGACTGCGTGTTAATGGACTACGAAACCTACGTCTACAAGCAGCTTCCGGGACAGGCGTTTTATACGGCAAAAGGAAGGGGAAAGGTAGCAGATATCTTCAAGCACATAAAACTGTCAAAGTTCGCAAAGAAATATCTGGTTTGGCAAGCCATCTGTACCTGTGGCTTGAAAAGCAGCATTTTCAAAGCTTCCGGGACTGTCAACCAAGAAATTTACGTGAAAGAGTGTTTGAATAAACGTCTACTGCCTTTCCTGAAGAAACACGGAAGTACTGTTTTGGCCGGATTTGGCATCTTGCCATTACGGTAAAAAGGCCATGGAGTGGTACGCCGCCAACAACGTGCAGGTGGTTCCCAAGGACAAGAACCCTCCCAACACGCCAGAGCTCCGCCCAATTGAGAAATACTGGGCTATTGTCAAGCGGAACCAAAAGACCAAAAAAAAACTGCTAAGGACAAGCAGCAGTTCAAGGCAAACTGGCTTTCTGCGGCGAAGAAGGTGGACAAGGTGGCTGTACAAAATCTGATGGCAGGTGTCAAGCGTGAGGCCGGGCAATTCAGATTTGGAAAAGCGAAAGCCTAACTGAATATTTTTCCTGAATTTTATACTAATTGAACTTGAAAAAGAAATTTAATTTTATTTTTTAAATAAACGATTTCACCGATTTACACGCGTTTTCCCTTGACCAAATTTTGACCGTATCACCCTTTAGACAAAGTTCAGCGTATGACGTGTTTGTGTATCTCAGGCGCATTCAGCAAGACAGGAACAAATTCCCTTAATGTCATACTGCATCTATTGCCTTTAGACATTTTGGCCAAACAGTCAGCTGCAACAACGGCTGTGCAGTTGCGCGAGCTATCGCTGTGGTCGGAAAAAAGTTACGGTCACAGTTCGGTCCTCAAAATAATGGCAGATGTGCCTAACATAGTAGATTACACTTTGGCGAGTCCACTTTTCGACAAAAAGTTTGAGACTCTAATAGTGAGGCGTGGTGCACACAGACCCCAGGGAATAATGAATACACTGAAAAAACAGTGAACCCTTTTCCATTGCAAAATGAACTAAACTGTAGTAATATTGACCATGATTTAGCCCTTAAGATTTTTTTCAACTTGTCGAGTTTATAATTCTCTTAAATTTTAGTTCATCTATAACATTGTAGTTTAGTTCATTTTTACAACACCATAAGATTTATATACCCCTACCAAGTTAAAAAGTCAGTATTATTTTGTTTTACTTGCTTATTTTGTGGGAAACCCGATAATAAAAATTGGTTAACAGTCTCTTTAAAATGTCGACGATTAAACTATTTTTAAATCAATCATTCCACAGTACAGAGAAATTAAATAATTAAAGGAACAACAAACCGTTTTACTATTATGAAAATTTACATACATTAAAATTAAACTTTCTTTAAACAAAAGTACTTTATTATAAAAACTTATGATGCAAGTTCTTAATACAATGTTTTTTGTGAATAAAAATTATGACCACGTGGAACAGAGAGTAGTTCATTTGAACTCGCTGTTTGGACATTTTGACTTATCCTTGTTTTATTCTTCGTAGGTAATTTTTTCACATATCTTGCTGGAAAAAATGGAAACAATAATGAAAATCGTTAAAAATTAACACCATCTAATGAAATATAATTTTTAATTCTTCATTTTAGCTTGTAACTTACCATATTTGGGGGCATTTTTTCAAATGGTGTAAGGAATTCTACATTTCTTTGGAAAACGTATCTCATAAAATGTGTACCTGTAACAATTAGAGAAATAATGAAGTATTCTAAATAACTCATAAAACTGTGTTGTTATCGATGTGAAGAATATAATAAAATAAATATTCTAGTTGAAAGAAAGCCAAAGTTTTAATATAAAACTTACCAATTCTCTATTAAATTGTACGCTGAGGGGAAATATAAAAAGTTGTCCAAATTTATTTGGGTTACTCTGAAATTAAATATTTATTTTTTACATTAATTAAAATTATTAAATAGGTTTTCAAAAAATCTAATGAAAAAAATAATAATATACATAAAAAACCAAATATTCTTGATAACCCTAGACAGTCATCATTCGTCAAAATGACGACACGTAATTTCATTTTCGATTTAAAATGCATTTTAGTTTATTGGGAAATGGTAAATTTAAGTTATACTTATTCGACCGTTTTATGAATTTTTGTTTCATACTACTTAAAACTAAATTGAATAAGAAAATAAATTCAAGTTTGGTTCACTTTTTCGCTCACGAAGAAAATTATAGCGTCTTGAAATCAGCCGTAGTCAAAATGAAGAAGGATGACGTTAATGTGCAAAAAATAAGGATGACTGTCCAGGGCTAAAAGAAAGTTAAAGAATCCTTACCAATTCACTATTAAATTACAGGCAAAGGAGTACTAACAATTTGTCCAAATTTTTAAGGTGTTATTCTGAAATTAAATTTTTTTTACATTAAAAATATTACATTGGTTTCCAAAAAATTTATTAAAGAAATACTAAAATAAGGTATTAAAAACCTGTAATTTTGATGATAAAAAGGTCATAAAAACGTAAATATCCTAGTCGAAAAAAGGCAATTTTTAAAAGAAAACTTACCAATTCTCTATTTTTTAAATTTGTTCGAATCCATCTGGAGTTGCTCTGAAATTAAATATTGTTTTTACAACAAAGAAAACCATTAAACTGATTTCCGAAAAAAATTATTAACAAATAATAATATACATTAAAAATATTATTTTTAAAAGAAAGTCATATTAAAAAAATACTTACCAATTTATGAATAAACTATACGCTGAGATATAACAAAAATTTTCCAAATTCATCTGGAATTGAATAATATTTTTTTACATAGAATAATAAAAATTTCAATACACTTTCAACATATTTTCATAAATATTCTTAATAACTTTTTTCTAAACTACTGATAAAATATTAATAACTTTCATTTAAAAGGTTTAATTAACAAACACCAATATATGTCTCAAAAATCCAAAATATTCCACGTCTTTATATTCCCTTGTTGCATACCAGCTAAAAAGATGCAACAGCCCACGCCAACGCCAACTATACAACTAAAGCATGCCAAACAAAACCAAGCAAAGCCAAAACATTCCTACAACAACAAAAACACATGTGCCTTTATTGAAAACAACACCTCATCCAGCCAAATAAACCATCCGCGAATAACAAACACACACACACAAACCACTAAATGAACCAAAATAAAAATAACCCCACGCTCATGTATACACAACAAAACTCAAGTAACATCATCTTTACATTAATCACATTCCACTATGCCGATAAAGATCTCTGTACTATGCATTAGTTCATCGCATCTGCTGACAATTTACTCTGAGAATAATATTCGTAAAGGCACACCAGTTTATGAACGATGAAACGTTTAACTTAAAATTTGCAAAATTTTCATGAAATGTTATCTACCATTTTTGACGAAAATGTCTATAAATTTAATTACATGTGAACTAAAAATATTTCATTGGGTAATTTTTTACCAACAATTATTAACTATAGGAATTGTCAGTAAGAAATTGCTATCCACTTTCAAGTTCATTTTTCGTAAAAAAATATTTTCTCATACAAAAAAATCTTATAGTAAATTGCACTTATTATTTAGAAAATACTTTACATTTCACAAGTATTTTTATAGCATGACAAACGAATTTTTAACTAACAGTTAAGAAATTTTTTAAGGAAATTTCCATCGTATTTTGTGGGCCATGAACTAAACGATTGCTACTTAGAATTTGTAAAATTTCCTTTCGAGTAGTTAATTTTCGTTGAAGATACGAAAAATGAACTAAAATTCTGGAAAACTCTTGTAATAAATTATTGTAAAAATCTTCTTAAATTTAGGAGACACTTTTTTTTCTGTGTATATAGATTTCTACACTGATGGCTCCAAATTGGATGGACAATTGGGTTTCGGAGTATATTCTAATGATCTGGAACTTCGAATAGCGAAAAGATTACCTAATCACTGTAGTGTTTTTCAGGCTGAAATATTAGCAATAAAAGAGGTGGCGAATTGGCTGAGAAGTAATGTTCCAAAAATTGTTGGCATTAATATATACTCAGACAGTCAACCTGCAATAAAATCCTTGGGCTCTTTGTTCCTTAACTCGAAAACATCCATCGACTGCCGCAAATCTCTCAATGAGATGGCTGAGCAGCACAATATTCACCTAATATGGGTGTCTGGCCATAAGAACATACCGGAGAACTGAGAAGGGGATGAAGGCTAGGGGGCTAGGGGAGAAAGCTAGGGACTACCTTAAAAATTTCAGGGGAACTAGAATCTGTTGGTATGCCCCTGGCTACCTGCAAGCTCATGCTGCGTGAGAAGGCTGTTATGATGGCAAATGTTCGATGGGAGAATTGCAAGGGCTGTAGCGACACCAAGCAAATATGACCCTATTTAAAGAAAATGTTGTCAACATTTTATTTCTATAGAAATTTTTTTTCAAAATTTTATTTCTATAGAAAATTTCGTCAGAATTTTATTTCTGTAGAAAATTTCGTCAAAATTTTATTTTTATAGAAAATTTTCTCGAAATGTTATTTCTATAGAACATTTAGCCAAAATTTTATATCTATAGAAAATTTCGTCGAAAGTTTATATCTATAGAAAATTTTGTCAAAATTTTATTTCTATAGAAAATTTTGTCAAAATTTTATTCCTATGGAAACTTTTATCAAAAATTTATTTCTATAGAAAATGTTGTCAAAATTATATTTCTGTAGAAAACTTTTTCAAAAATTTTATTTCTATATAAAATTTTTTCAACATTTCTATAGAAAATTTGTGAAGTACCTCTTAGTTGAAGAGGAGTAATTCGCAAAATCTAGCAAAACATCAAGATATCTACCAATTAACCAAGCAGTAAAAATTCTACCATTTTCAATAGAATCGTACCAATTGTGGTAACCGATCTTACGAGCGCTATTTGTGTTGTTAACATCAACTTAAAAGATTCATCTCGCCGAAAAAATGGAAATAAATCATGAACATTTTTCTGCGATATTGTTTTACAACTTTCAACGTGGATTAAAAATAGGGCATACACCCTCAAAAAAAAAAAACGCTTCTGTAACATATACCCCAAACACATTTTGCTTCAAGCATATATATTTTCAAGATTGGTCCAAATAAAACCTTATGGCATACACTGGTAGTAAAAAATTTTAATACAATTTTCTCTCTTTTTAATAAATTTTTTTTCTCAAGAGCAGTTCGGAAACTTCTTAGCCTAGCACAAAAAGCGCTGTATAAACAGAAAAAAGTTAAGTGTTTTGGAAACTTCCATCTTTGTTATGAATTAATATTAAATTTTGTTTCGATCTGGCAACTCCTTCATATAGAAGCAGGTGTCCAAAGAAAAATTAGAAATGCGCGCTGTCATTAAATATTTACATAAAAAAGGTTTATCGAGACAAGAAATTCATAATGATATGGTGAATGTGTTAGGTGAAAGTGCTCCTTCATATGCAACAGTAAAAAATTGGGTTGCTGAATTTAAACCACATAGTGGACGTTCAAAAACAGCAACAACAACAGACATTACAACCAAAGTGCATGATATGGTTTTAAATGACCGACGAATAAAAGTGCGTGAAATTGCTAATATCATGGGCATCTCAAATGATCGAGTCCATTTAATTTTGCATGAAGAACTACAGATGAAAAAGCTTTCTGCCAGATGGGTGCCGCATTTGTTAACAGTCGATCAAAAACGCATAAGAATGAACATTTCTCAAGCTTGTTTGGATCGTTTTAAGCGAAATAAAATGGATTTTAAGCGTCGTTTCATAGCTGTTGATGAGACATGGATCCACCACTATACTCCAGAGACAAAAGAACAATCCAAACAATGGACTGAAGCTTGAGGAAGAGTGCCCCAAAGAAGGCAAAAACAATTCAATCGGCTGGTAAGGTTATGGCAACGGTTTTTTGGGACTTCAAAGGTATTTTATTGCTTGACTATCTACAAAAGGGTAAAACAATAAATTCAGAATACTATTGCATCCTTTTGGATCAATTAAATGTACAAATTCGAGAAAAACGCACAAGAGTGTTTTAACAATGGCTAAAATCAACGAATTAAAGTACGAGTTGCTTGACCACCCACCTTATTCTCCTGATTTAGCTCCCAGTGACTTTTACTTGTTCCCAAATCTAAAAAAAAAAATCCTTGCTGGCAAGCGTTTTACCTCAAATGAAGATGCAATTACAGTTGTAAACCACTATTTTGAAGACCTTGAGGAAAACTATTTTAATCAAGGAATAGAATTGCTAGAAAAGCGTTGGACTAAGTGTATTGAAGTTTCAGGAGACTATATTGAAAAATAAAAATATTTATATTTTTTTCTAGCTATTCTCTTTCATTGATAGGCTAAGAAGTTTCCGAACCGCCCTCGTATGTGTTCCTATTTAAATAAACGAACTATGCCTTTACGAATTAGAGTAGCTATTAAGTATCTTAAGACTTAAGACTATCGGAGTCACCATAATATTATTGAAGGGGTAACAACAAAAACGACAATGACAGTGTCGTTGTAAATAATAACAGTAATAATGATGACAATGTTAAAACCTTAATATGTATAATTTTTACAAAATGTCTATACCGACGTCGTTGCTCTCATTTGCATTTCTCTTGACAATGTCTTCCCATATTTGTCTCTTTCGTTTCCGTTGGCTTAAGCCCTTTATACTCTTGTTTGTGTTGATATTCTTTTTCAACAACAACTCGTTTTGCCAGGCATAGGAAACGACACAAACTCCCACACAGCCATCCATGGCAACAAACAATTAAGCTTTCTCTTGTACTAATACATACGCACATATTTATGCTTAATGTCTCCTCTAGTACTCGGTTATTACATATTTACACTCAATTAAAAGATAATTTTCCTTAAAGAACAAACAAACGAATAGGGGGAAAGATCCTTGATTTCAATTTGAAAGATTGCAAGCACCACAAAAAGAGAAACAAACAAATTAAACATGGGCGGGTTTGTTCGCCTTTGATGTTTTTTAGTAAATTATGTTTATTTATTTTTTTTTTTTTGGTAACTCCCCAAAGTACATCATGTTTATTATTAATTTTTCTCTTTGTTTTTATGATTGCTGTAATCTTATTTTCTATTTTTGGGGAAAATTAAAAGAACATCGACGTATTGTCTACGACGGGGCCAACATTTTTATACCCTGCGCCACACTGTGGAACAGGGTATTATAAGTTAGTGCATATGTTTGCAACACCCAGAAGGAGACGAGTTAGACACATGCTGTCTTTGGCAAAAATGCTCAGGGTAGGAACCTGAGTCGATATAGCCATGTCCGTCTGTCCGTGAACACATTTTTGTAATCAAAGTCTAGGTCGCAGTTTTAGTCCAATCGACTTCAAATTTGGCACAAGTATGTGTTTTGGCTCAGAATAGAACCCTAATGATTTTTAAGGAAATCGGTTCAGATTTAGATATAGTTCCCATATATATATATTTCGGCCGATATGGACTAATACGGTCCCAGAAGCCAGAGTTTAACCCCAATTTGGTTGAAATTTTGCACTAAGAGTACAATTAGTACTATAGTCAAGTGTGCCAAATGTTATTGAAATCGGTTTAGATTTAGATATAGCTCCCATATATATCTTTCGCCCGATATGGACTTATATGGCCACAGAAGCCAGAGTTTTACCCTGATTTGCTTAAAATTTTGCACTAGGAGTACAATTAGTAGAATTAGCATTGTATCTATGCGTGCCAAATTTGATTGAAATCGGTTCAGATTTAGATATAGCTCCCATATATATGTTTTTCTGATTTCGACAAAAATGGTCAAAATACCAACATTTTCCTTGTAAAATCGCCACTGCTTGGTCGGAAAGTTGTAAAAATGACTCTAATTTTCCTAACTTCTAATACATATATATCGAGCGATATATCATAAATAAACTTTTGCGAAGTTTCCTTAAAATTGCTTCAGATTTAAATGTTTCCCATATATTTATACCCTGCGCCACACTGTGGAACAGGGTATTATAAGTTAGTGCATATGTTTGTAACACCCAGAAGGAGACGAGATAGACACATGGTGTCTTTGGCAATAATGCTCAGGGTGGGTCCCTGAGTCGATATAGCCATGTCCGTCTGTCCGTCCGTCCGTCCGTCCGTCTGTCTGTGAACACATTTTTGTGATCAAAGTCTAGGTCGCAATTTAAGTCCAATCGCCTTCAAATTTGGCACATGTTCCTAATATGGGTCAGAATAGAACCCTATTGATGTTGGAAGAAATCGGTTCAGATTTAGATATAGCTCCCATATATATCTTTCGCCCGATATGCACTAATATGGACCCAGCAGCCAGAGTTTTATACCGATTTGCTTGAAATTTTGTACAAACATAACACTTAGTCGTATAGTCAAGTGTGCAAAATTTGATTGAAATCGGTTCAGATTTAGATATAGCTCCCATATGTATCTTTCGCCCGATATGGACTTATATGGGCCCAGAAGCCAGATTTTTAGCCGAATTTGGTTAAAATTTTGCGCTAGTATTACAATTAGTAATATAGTCAAGTGTGCAAAATTTGATTGAAATGGGTTCAGATTTAGATATAGCTCCCATATATATCTTTCGCCGATATGGACTAATATGGTCCTAAAAGCCAGAGTTTTGGCCCAATTTGGTTGAAATTTTGCACAAGGAGTAGATTTAGCATTGTAGCTGTGTGTGCCGAATTTGGTTGAAATCGATTCAGATTTAGATATAGCTCCCATATATATCTTTCGCCCGATATGCACTTATATGGACCCAGAAGCCAGAGTTTTATCCCGATTAGCTTGACTACAAGGACTACAATTGGTAGTATAGTCATGTGTGCCAAATTTGATTGAAATCGGTTCAGATTTAGATATAGCTTCCATATATATTTTTCGCCCGATATGGACTTATATGGCCCCAGAAGCCAGAGTTTTGGCCCAATGTGGTTAAAATTTTGCACTAGGAGTACAATTAGTAATATAATCATGTGTGCAAAATTTGATTGAAATCGGTTCAGATTTAGATATAGCTCACATATATATGTTTTTCTGATTTCGACATACATATCGAGCGATAAATCATAAATAAACTTTTGCGATGTTTCCTTAAAATTGCTTCAGATTTAAATGTTTCCCATATTTTTTTACTAAAATTGTGTTCCACCCAAGTGCATTAGCCAACTTAAATTTTGAGTCTATAGATTTTGCAGAAGTCTATCAAATTCTGTCCAGATCGAGTGATATTTAAATGTATGTAGTTGGGACAAACCTTTATATATAGCACCCAACACATTTGACGGATGTGATATGGTATCGAAAATTTAGATCTACAAAGTGGTGCAGGGTATAACATAGTCGGCCGCGCCCGACTTTAGACTTTCCTTACTTGTTTTCTATAGAAAAGTTTGTCAAAATTTTATTTCTATTGAAAATTTTGTCAAAATTTTATTTCTATAGAAAATTTTGTCAAAATTTTATTTCTATAAAAAATTTTGTCAAAACTTTATTTCTATAGAAAATTTTGTTAAAATTTTATTTCTATAGAATATGTTGTCAAACTTTTATTTCTATCGAAAATTTGGTACAAATTTTATTTCTATAGAAAATTTTGTCCAAATCTTATATTCATAGAAATTTTTGTCCAAATTTTATATCTATAGAAAATGTTGTCAACATTTTATTTCTATAGAAGATGTTGTAAAAATTTTATCTAGAAATTATTACAATATTTGTTCGAGCTTATTGGACAAAAATTTTATTTCTGTAGAAAATTTTGTAAAAATTTAATTTCTATAGAAAATTTTGTCAAAATTTTTTTTCTATAGAAAATTCTTATTTGCTAAATTAAAATTTTACACAAAACTTTCTTTCTATACAAAAATTTTGTTAAAATTTTGTTTTATAGGAAATTTTGTCAAAATATTTTTTTCTATAGAAAATGTTGTCAAAATTTTATTTCTATTGAAAATTTTGTCAAAATGTTATTTCTATAAAAATTTTGTCAAAATTTTATTTCTATAGAAAATTTTGTCAAAATTTTATTTCTATAGAAAATTTTGTCAAAATTTTATTTCTATAGAATATTTTGTCAATCTTTTATTTCAATAGAAAATTTTGTCAACATTTTATTTCTATAGAAAATTTTGTCAACATTTTATTTCTATAGAAAATTTTGTCCAAATCTTATTTTTATAGAAATTTTTGTCCAAATTTTATTTCTATAGAAAATTTTGTCAACATTTTATTTCTATGGAAAATTTTGTCAACATTTTATTTCTATAGAAAATGTTGTAAAAATTTTATTTCTGTAGAAAATTTTGTCAAAATTTTATTTCTATGGAAAATTTTGCCAAAATTTGTACTTCTATAGAAAATTTTGTCAAAATTTTTTTTCTATAGACAATTTTGTCAACATTTTATTTCTATAGAGAATTTTGTAAAAATTTTGTTTTTATAGAACATTTTGTCAAAATTTTATTTCTGTAGCAAAGTTTGTCAAAATTTATAGAAATAAAAATTAAAATTTTTAATGATATTGAATTTATTTAAAAATTTATCAAAATTTTTACTTCTACAGAAAATTTTGTCAAAATTTTATTTCTATAGAAAATTTTGTCAAAATTTTATTTCTATAGAAAATTGTGTCAAAATTTTATTACTATTTATTTTATTTCTATAGAAAATTTTGTCGCATTTTTATTTCTGTAGAAATTTGGCAAAATTTTATTTCTTTTGAAAATGTTGTCACAGTTTTAGGTTCAATGTCCATCACAATCCCCGGGTATAAATCCCCGAATCCTGGCGCATTATTTCCAACATTTTTTGTTGTTGAACAATGAAATAAAAAAATAATAATAATGAATAATAGTACTTTGCTTTGTTGTATTACATATCAAGCAGCCTCTATATGTTTTGAGAGTGAATGAGAGTGTGAGAGAGAAAATACTGATCTCAAATCATGGAAGATGATATATGCCTACGATTTTCTTGAACGCTTAGACGAGACAGTTAACATTCCCTCTTGAAATTAAAAAAGGATTGTCCTATAAATCTAAGTCTACACAGAAAAAAATATCTTTTCGTTTCAATTACGAAATTAATTTTGGTCCAAATAATTTTTAATAAAAATTTCATCAATCACGTAGTTTATTAGCGATGGCAATTAAAAATCCTATAATTATAATATAATTATAATTGTAATGATATGTAAAGTAATTGAGTTGGACGAAAAACCAACCTGCATTGATATCAAGCTAAAATAAAAATAAATTGTTCCAATTGAATACTTAATTAATTCAATTGATTGATTTTTATTTTAAAATAATGAATTTAATTTTAATAGAACGTTTGCTTGCAAATGCAATTAAAGTTGTAATTGAAAAAGTGATTATAGTTTCCATGTAAGATTAATTAAATTTTTAAATCTGTAATATTTGAACCGGAGAAGGTATTTTTCAAGAAAATTGTAAGTATTGGTGAAGGGTTTCATAAGATTCTGTTTGCCCCAATATTCGACCACGTATATTTTTTTGTTTTAGTTGTACAAATACAATTTAACTCTAAATGTTGAGTAATGAATAATTAATATTGAGTGTTGTGTCATTTTAAAAAGCCTTCACAGCTTACGAAAATCTTTTGGCATCAATTAAAAATCCTATCTGACACAATGAATATTTTTATTCCATGCTGTTAGATGCGGGAAATCTGTTTTTCTCTGTGGATTACAAAATAATGTGATTTATTTTTAGAACAATATGTGTCCTTTCATGTGTGCTTTGCAATGTTGGTGGTAGAGGATTTAGCCAGCCTTGTTTCAATCAAACTAAAATCAGTGTGTAGTGAAACCATAGGCGGTCTATGTGGTAAAGAAACCACAGACCGGAACAAGCAATCTAAAATAAATATATATATATTGCTTTCATACATTTTAGCTTTCATAAAATTAGACTTAAATAAGTTTAAAATTAAAATTTAACAGTAAAATATTGAAACCTCTAGGATGATGCAATGAAGAAAAATCCTAAAGTTGAAAGTAAAAACGAAAATTGGGCAGTAGCGAACAAGGACTGTGGACTCCACAGGCGACGGAGTCTGAATATTTCAGTTGAGTCGAAGTCATAAAAATGTTGCTCGACTCCGACTTCGGTCGAACCCAAATTTTAGAAAAAGTTTCGTAAGTTTTGTAACTAAACATATATTTATGTAAATTAGATACTATTGGGGTTTTCAATCGCTCAATGACTGGTCTGATTATAATTGCTCTGCAGCTTCAAAATAGCGCCAACTTCCAATGATGGAGATTATTCTACACAGAATTTTTTTTCTGATTCAATTACGAAATTAATTGATCCAATTAATTATTTAATCAAAGTGTCTACAATCACAAAAATTATTGTATCAATTATAGCATTAATTGATTAAAAAATTAATTGAATTCTTTGCAAATTTCAATTAAATTTTTAATTAAAAATGTAATTACCCTACGGGAAATGGATCAACCACAGAATCGGTACAGGACTAGTTCCTGGTTTGTATGAACCAGTCCCAGTTCTGGTCAAAACGTAAGGAAGGGACCGGTCACTTTAATATGGATTTGTCATTGACGGGGTAAATTTACATTTTAGCACGCGTCTTGGACTCATCCCAAAGGACACGTCCTGGGACAATTTAGCAGAAGCACCCCATAGTCAGGTCCTCAGGAACCAGTCTCGGACAAAATCTTAGAAATTCGTTTCAATGTAGGCATCCCAATCGAACTCGAAATGAAAAAAAAACTCTTGAAATATGTCGAATTCTGATAATTTTATTTCACTAAATGTGAAAATGCTTGATATTGAAATCTTAATGGATCTAAGATTTTAATATCAAGCGAGTACGGAAATAAATAAATTACCTCTATTTAAAAATTGCAACTAACTTGAGTACAGGTACCAGTTCTGTGATAGGTCTGTCAGTGGCAATTTGCACCAATTTCCCGTATGGTATTTTCAATTACTTACTTAACTGACTTAGTGTTTTAAGTGTGATTAAAAAATTTATTGTTTTAAATAAATTTTTAGCTAAAAATTAAAACATTTTCCATCAACTGGAGAAAAGATATTTGCAATTTACTTTCTGTTAACTGACAGTTAAAGCCTAACGGAGCTACATGAAAATAGCCGTTAATGTTTCTATCTTGACTAAAAGTTAATTGTAACAATTATATTATTAATTAAAAAAAATTTCAACTTTAATCCACTTTTTAATTGGAAATATTTTTGTTTCGTAGTTAAACTAACGTTAACTTTAACTTACCACAGTTGGTAGAATTCCATCAAAAATGGTAGATTTTTTACTGTTTGATAGATTTGTAGATTTGCTGATGTTTTTGCAAAATATTTCTCTCCAAAAATTTTCTATAGAAATAAGCTTTTGACAAAATTTTTTACAGAAACAAAATGTTGGCAAAATTTTCTATAGAAATAAGCTTTTGACAAAATTTTTTACAGAAACAAAATGTTGGCAAAATTTTCTATAGAAGATTTTTTTGCTTGGTAGAATTTTCTCCAAATCATTCGTCATGGCCAATCTTATTGGCGTAAGAATGTCACACTCGGTAGACATGGCCACCCCAGGTATACATTGCGTGAACTTCTCTCTTATCACTGAGTGCTGCCCGATTCAATGTGAGCTCAATTACACAGGACCTGCTTTTGATATCCGAGTCCGAACGGCGTTGCACTTTGCGGCATTGAGAGGGGATAATCCGACAAACCTTAGCAGATCAATTGGCTCCTGTGTTCAATAAATTAAATTATGACATAAGTCCACATAAAGGCCCGTCATCATACCAAGAATATTCAGCATATGCACTACTAGAAAAGAAAACAAACTACCAAAATCGTGAACGGGCGGTAGCGAAATGAAACGGAAACGTTCACGAAACATCAAAAAGAAAAGTTAAAATTTCTCGTGAACGTTTCCGCTTCATTTGGTTACCGTCCGTTCTCGATTTTGGAACTTATTTTTTATGTGGACTTATGCCATAATTTAATGTATTGAACATAGGGGCCATTAGCTTGCTAAGGTTTGTCAGCGTCAAATGTGAATTTTAGTGCTCTTTTTAATATCGGTCCATTATTGATACCCTTCACCATAGAATTACAAATGGAGTGTTATTAATCTGGGATGTAGTTGCATTACCCGTAGTCGAGGCTAATGGAAAATGCTGGAGTGGTAATCGAAAATTAACAAAATTGGCTCGACTCCTTAACCCTGTGAGCGGCCATATTATATCCTTCACCACATTTCATGACAATGTCTTCTATCCATATCTCGAAGGTTGCGACTGCCTAAACTATATTCAACAAGTATGTACGGCCGTAAGTTCGGCCAGGCCGAAGCTTATGTACCCTCCACCATGGATTGCGTAGAAACTTCTTCTAAACACTGCCATCCACAATCGAATTACTTAAGTTGCGGTAGCGCTTGCCGATGGCAAGGTATCTTAAAACCTCCTAATACCGTCTTCTATATTGTATGTAAGTCGATACGTGGTTATATTAAATCAAAAAAGATCGATCAAATACGTATATAATTCAGTTTGACAAAATTTTCTATAGACATAAAAAAATTTTAACAAAATTTTCGATAGAAATAAAATTTTCACAAAATTTTCTACAGAAAGAAAATTTTGATAAAATTTTCTACCAAAATAAAATTTTAACAAACTTTTCTATAGCAATAAAATTTTAACAACATTTTCTAAAGAAATAAAATTTTGACTAAATTTTCTACAGAAATAAAATTTTGACAAGATTTTCTATAGAAATAAAATTTTTACAAAAATTTTCTATAGAAATAAAATTTTGACAACATTTTCTATAGAAGTAAAATTTGGAAAAAATCTATAGAAATAAAATTTGGAAAAAATTTTCTATAGAAATAAAATTTGGAAAAAATTTTCTATAGAAATAAAATTTTGACAAAATTTTCTATAGAAATAAAATTTTGACTACATTTTCTATAGAAATAAATTTTTGACAAGATTTTCTATAGAAATAAAATTTTAACAAAAATTTTCTATAGAAATAAAATTTTAACAAAATTTTCTATACAAATAAAATTTTGGTAGATTATTTTTGGCTCGAGTGGCAACCATGAGTATGAACCGATATCATATGCTGACACCACGTACCAAATTTCAGCCGGATCGAATGAAATTTGGTTTTCTTAGAGGCTCCGTAAGCCAAATCGGGGGATCGGTTTATATGGAGGCTATATATAATTATGAACCGATGTGGACCAATTTTTGCATGGTTGTTAGAGACCATATACTAACAGCATGTACCAAATTTCAGCCGGATCGGATGAAATTTGCTTCTCTTAGAGCAATCGCAAGCCAAATTTGGGGGTCCGTTTATATGGGGGCTATACGTAAAAGTGGACCGATATGGACCAATTTTTGCATGGTTGTTAGAGACCATATAGTAACACCATGTACCAAATTTCTGCCGGATCGGATGATATGGCCCATTTGCAATACCATCCGACCTACATCAATAGCAACAACTTGTACCAAGTTTCAAGTCGATAGCTTCTTTCGTTCAGAAGTTAGCGTTATTTCAACAGACGGACGGACGGACGGACATGCTCAGATCGACTCAGAATTTCACCACGACCCAGAATATATATATATACTTTATGGGGTCTTAGAGCAATATTTCGATGTGTTACAAACGGAATGACAAAGTTAATATACCCCCATCCTATGGTGGAGGTTATAAAAATTTGTTTGAGAGATTGTACAATAAATGTGGGTTATAAGATTTGTTTATAAGAACTTTTTCTGAAGCAAAAAAAAAAATGGTTGTTTATGGAATAACTTCCAGGAGATTATTTATTGAAACATTTCACTGGACTACCTGTAAACATAATAGAAATTATTGATATTCATGAATAATTTTATCCTTTCGAGTTACAGTACTCACGGACGGGGTAAGAAACCTTTTCCTTCCCCATTTCCCCTGACCTATTCCAACAATAAAACAAACAACCCTAATCCTCTTTCAGGATAAATTTGTATGAATTTAGCTTCCATTGTGTAGTAGCACAATTTCCTTTGCAATTTATTCATATTTTGTTGTTGTAGTTTTTTTTTAAATTTTTTGTTCATTATGTAGTCAGATTATAGATTTCAGATATTTATGTTAATAAGCTCTAGAAATAGCTTTGTAATCACATTTTAAAAAATTTGAATTTTCCACAACCACCACAAAAACAATAAGGCCAACAAAAGCAGCCCCAAGCATAATCGCAAATATAAATATTTGATAAATAAGTTTCTGGAATCCGAGTACATTTAATATTCCTTTGTTCGAAATTACAATGCAGTACAGAAAATATCCCCACCACGAACACAAATGTTGTCTGCCACTCGTATCAGCCTCATTGATTATGCGGTTATTATTGTTCTCTGTTTAATTTGTTGTGCAAAAGTAGAGGGGTGTTGGATGATTTGGACTGGAATGCTTTCGGGCATTTTGGAGCAAGTCTAATACAAATTTTTAATTAGATTTAAAATTTTGCATCTAAATAATAAAAAGAATAAAACGGAGCACAAAACACAACGATGAAGCCGGAAAACATTGGACGTGAATGAAAATGACACAGGGATGCGTATTGTTCAAGCAAAAAAAAAATTAAATAATTTTCTAGGAAACGAAATTTTACAATAACTAAGTTGTTTTTATTCCAAACGGGATATGAGGTGAATTTTAAAGTATACAATTATTAAATCGGTTAACCACAGCTAAAAAACAATAAAATTTTTGCAAATTTTTAAATTTCAAAATTTTTAAAGAATGTAGATCTTGAAAAGCTGGATTTTCCAAATTTATAACAGGTCGGCTTTTCGATTCTGATTGGCATCTCTATTCAGTAAAAAATTACCAATTAAAAAGTTGATTGAAGTTGAGTAAGTAATTAGTTAAAAAATTAACTGATATAATTAACTTTTTAATCAAATTAAGAAATGAAAAACATGATTTTTTTCTAACTCAATCACGAAAAAAATAAGCCAATGAATTTTTAATTGAAATATCTTAATTAACGAAAATGTTATTATAAATCACAGAATTGATTAAAAATTTATTGTTTTTTTTTTAATTGAAATATCTTAATTAACGAAAATGATAGTATAAATCACAGAATTGATTAGAAATTTATTGTCTTTTCGGTATTTTCAATTATTTATTGATTATATTAAACACTTAATTGATTTCGTCGTGAAACTAAATTAATTTTTCAATCGAAACAATAAATTACTTATTGTGTTATTATTTATTTAGAATTGGTTTTATAATTGCTCACAAATTACACAAAATTGTGATAGGAGTTTTCTTTTCTTTTAATTTGATAAAATATTTAACTAAACAATGTAAGTTAAAACTTGATTAAAAAAAAAAAAAAAATAACTCAATCAATGAAAATTTTATATCAAAATGTCAAAAAAATTGAGACGTTATTATTTTAAACGAAAACGTCGTAATCTTCAATGAATTTCTTGACCACACCAGCAAAAACCAGCTTCATAGAACGGAAGTACTCTTTGTTTAGATCCTTTGCATTGCTTTAGAACTTGTGCCTTAAAAGTTCATTGGAATGAAAATCTAAAAAACGAAAATTGTTTTCTTTTATTCCTTCTTCAATTCTAAATAAAACAAGTAACATATATACGGCCGTAAGTTCGGCCAGACCGAAGCTTATGTACCCTCCACCATGGATTACGTAGAAGCTTCTTCTAAACACTGCCATCCACAATCGAATTACTTGAGTTGCGGTAACGCTTGCCGATGCCACCGTAGTGCAATGGTTAGCATGCCCGCCTTGCATACACAAGGTCGAGGGTTTGATTCCTGCTTCGACCGAAGAACAAAAAGTTTTTCAGCGGTGGATTATCCCACCTCAGTAATGCTGGTGACATTTCTGAGGATTTCAAAACGTCTCTAAGTGGTTTCACTGAAATGTGGAACGCCGTTCGGACTCGGCTATAAAAAGAAGGCCCCTTGTCATTGAGCTTAACATGGAATCGGGCAGCACTCTGTGATAAGAGAGAAGTTCACCAATGTGGTATCACAATGGATTGAATAGTCTAGGTTAGGTTAGGTTAAGGTGGCAGCCCGATTAAGATTCAGGCTCACTTAGACTATTCAGTCCATTGTGATACCACATTAACTAAAAGTACCTATTACATATGGGCACTTCTAGTTTTAACCGCTGAACCTTCTTGATTATTTTTCTTTGTTGAACCAACCAGATTGTTCCAAAAACAGTAGCAGACTGCTTAAGTTAACGTTTTCCAGATCCGCCAGTAATCTGAAGCTATATGCTCCTAAAAGTTGCTTGCGCTTTACACAAAATGCAGGACACTCACATAAGAGGTGTTTAATTGATTCTTTTTCCTCCGCATCATGACAGCTCATACAATAGTCATTATACTTCGCGCCAATAGTTTTTGCAAAATCGCCTATCAGGCAGCGACCCGTTATAGCAGATATCAGGAGTGATATCTGACGTCTCGAGAACATTAGCATATCTAGCGTGCGGTTTAAGTTGAAATGGGGCCATATTTGCTTGGTGTCGTTACAACCCTTGCAATTCTCCCATCGAACATTTGCCATCATAACAGCCTTCTCACGCAGCATGAGCTTACAGGTAGCTAGGGGCATACCAACAAATTCTAGTTCCCCTGGAATATGTAAGGTAGTCCCTAGCCTTGCCAACTCATCCGCTTCGCAGTTCCCCGGTATGTTCCTATGGCCAGGCACCCATATTAGGTGAATATTGTACTGCTCAGCCATCTCATTGAGAGATTTGCGGCAGTCGATGGCCGTTTTCGAGTTGAGGAACACAGAGTCCAAGGATTTTATTGCAGGTTGACTGTCTGAGTATATATTAATGCCCACATTTTTTGGAACATTACTTCTCAGCCAATTCGCCACCTCTCTTATTGCTAATATTTCAGCCTGAAAAACACTACAGTGATTAGGTAATCTTTTCGCCATTCGAAGTTCCACATCATTAGAATATACTCCGAACCCCACTTGTCCATCCAATTTGGAGCCATCAGTGTAGAAATCTATATATTCTTTATTCCCCGGGGTCTGTGTGCACCACGCCTCACTGTTGGGGATTAGAGTCTCAAACTTTTTGTCGAAAAGTGGACTCGCCAAAGTGTAATCCACTACGTTAGGCACATCTGGCATTATTTTGAGGACAGAACTGTGACCGTAACCTTTTTCCGACCACAGCGATAGTTCGCGCAACCGCACAGCCGTTGTTGCAGCTGACTGTTTGGCCAAAATGTCTAAAGGCAATAGATGCAGCACGACATTAAGGGAATTTGTTCCTGTCTTGCTGAATGCGCCTGAAATACACAAACACGCCATACGCTGAACTTTATCTAAACAAGTCGGTTTCTGGAGTGCCGGCCACCAGACTACAACACCATATAGCATTATAGGTCTAACCACTGCCGTGTATAGCCAATGCACAATTTTTGGTTTCAGTCCCCACTTTTTTCCTATTGCCTTTTTGCACGAGTACAAAGCTACAGTTGCCTTTCTCGCCCTTTCTTCAATATTAAGCTTAAAGTTCAGCTTCCTGTCCAAAATAACGCCAAGGTATTTTGCACATTCACCAAAGGGAATTTCAATACCCCCTAAGGAAATAGGCCTAACCGTGGGAGTTTTGCGATCGTTGCAGTACATGACTAATTCTGTCTTTGCAGGATTTACCCCAAGACCATTGTCTTTCGCCCATTTCTCAGTCATCCGGAGGGCCCTCTGAATAATATCTCTGATCGTGGATGGGAATTTTCCCCTGACTGCCAGAGCCACATCATCTGCGTATGCCACCACTTTTATCCTTTCTTTTTCTAGAGTAACCAGAAGGCTATTTATAGCAACATTCCAAAGAAGAGGTGATAGAACTCCTCCTTGGGGAGTGCCTCTGTTCACATACCTTTGTATGTTTGCTTGTCCTAGTGTGGCTGAAATACGTCTCTTCATTAGCAGTTCGTCTAACAGCCTGAGTATACATGGATCAACATTCAGAGTTGTCAGTCCATTTAATATCGAGCTCGGATGGACATTATTGAACGCCCCTTCGATGTCTAGAAACGCCACGATTGTGTATTCTTTGACAGATAGTGAGCTTTCAATAAAGCTGACTAGTTCATGTAGTGCGGTCTCAGTAGACCTGCCCTTCGAGTATGCATGCTGTCCTTTCGAGAACAACCTTGAATCGATGCTAGTTCTAAGATAAATATCTATCATCCTCTCCAGAGTCTTAAGTAGGAATGAGGATAAGCTGATTGGTCGGAAATCCTTCGCCCTCGAGTGAGAGGCTTTTCCCGCTTTAGGTATGAAAACGACTTTTGTTTCCCTCCACTTTCCTGGGATATATGATAAGTTGATACATCCTTTATATATCACTGACAACCAGGGGATAATTTTGTCAGTTACAGCTTGTAACTCCGCCGGAGTAATTCCATCAGGTCCGGGGGATTTGAATGGTCCAAAGCTATTTAGCGCCCATCTTATTCTAGTTTCCGATACAATTTCCTCGACAGGAAACGACCGCTGAGCAACTGTGGCACCGCCAGTACATGGTTCAACCGTCTGATTTCCAGGAAAATGTGTGTCCAATAGTACCTCCAGCGTCTCCTCACTGGACGTTGTCCAATTTCCCTCCGATGTTTTAATGAAACCTGGAGCGGAGTTGGTGGATGCTAGAACCTTCCGTAGTCTGGAAGCCTCGGACGTATTCTCAATACTGCTGCAGTAGTCATTCCAAGAGTTATGCTGAGCCTTTCTCAGTTCTCGCTTGTATCCTCTCAGATTCCTCTTGTAAGCGTCCCAGTCCTCAGGGGCTCTGGTGGACTTTGCCTTGTTAAAGAGCTTCCTGCAGGATTTCCTCATATTACTTAATTCCGTAGACCACCATGGTGGTCGATGTTTCCCCCTTGGCTTTCCGCTAGGGCATGCAGCTTTCAGTGAGATGTTGAAGGCCTTAGTAATCCGCTCCACTGCGTGTTCGATATCTTGCACATTTCTCATATTTGTCTCTGTTATTTCCGGTATCATCATATTGAACGATTCCCTATACCTATTCCAGTCAGCTTTCCTAACATTTGGCGAAAATATGGTCTTGGTGATATGAACATCAAATTTGAAACTGATATAGCGATGATCTGAGAAGCTGTGTTCACTTAAAACATGCCACTCAGATATCATTTCATTCAGTTCTTGCGAGGCCAAGGTGATGTCCAAAACCTCTTGCCTGTTTTTAGTGACAAAGGTTGGGGCATCTCCCTTGTTGCAAACTACCAGATTAGTACGCAAAATAAACTCTATTAGCGACTCTCCCCTTGCCTTAGTATCACTACTTCCCCATATACTATGATGCGCATTCGCATCGCATCCCATTATGAGTTTCGTCTTTGTTTTCAGTGACTCCTCAACTAAGGTCTTAACGGAACATGGAGGCATCTCCCTGTCATGTCCCATATAGACCGAAGATACCCAATATTTGCATTTGGCTATTTCTAAATTGGCAACGACAGTGTCTGCAGAAACAAGTTAAGCTCGTTTTTAGCTATTATACAGGCTCGAATTACATCATTACCAGTATACTGCAATAGTTTGAACCCCGGAGTACTTAATTCACATATTTTGTTTCTATAAACATATGGTTCTTGAATAAGAACTATGTCTATGTCCCCTTTCATCAGGAGAACTTTTAAGGCAGCACATGCAGCCTTACAATGATGAAGATTTATCTGGAGGATCCGTAGGACCATCGAGATTTTCAACAACCGTCACATCAGCCGCTTCGATCGAGTCATCAAGAATGTCCTCTTCAGAGATATCGGTGACTCTCGCAATAACCATAGGTTCGACTTTGGTGAGTTCTGAGGCAATAGAAGCCTCCTCACGCATACGGTATCTATCCATGTCTTCAACTTTGGTATCTCCCTCGACTTCGCAAGAGGATCCGCTTACTTCTGATTCAGACAGAGGCTTGTCCATTTCTGAATCCTTTAGCTGATCGTTTTTATACACCTTCATTTGGATATAATGAAAGCCATAACATACACGGCCCTGGGACTTTGCCAGATGTGGCAAAGACTGAGTGTTCAATATAAACACTGCATGCCGTCTTGGTCCATCCACTTCATCCAAACGGCCAACCTTCCAATCAGCTGTTGGAAGATCTGGATTGCATCGTTTCAGTCTATTTAAAATAGATTCAGGGTCAGAAGGGTTTGCAGGTATCCAGGCATGTGCTCTTGGTCTAGCCGGTATGTCTTTCTTCTCGACTAACTCTAGAGCAGCTCCTTCCCAAACTTCACCAATTAGTATCAGAGCAGCTTTAAAACATTCTAGAGACCTCTGGTCCTCAAATGCGACTAGCTTAAATCGTCCTTGATACCAACCAGCCTCTTGGTGTCGAGGATCTGGGCCGGGAAACTTTTCCAGCACCTGTGAGTAGACGACAGACAGAGCATTCTCAATTTCCCCCCATTTTTGCTTTGGAACCATACCGTCCAATGCTCCTTTATTAATGATAGCCATCACAAGGCTATCTTTAGCAACTGAGGCAAACGATCTTTGATCCCTTTTGGAGGATGGCAGCTCATCCGGCGATCGTTCCCTTTTTCCAGTCTCAAGAATTCCTTGAGCCCATTTTAAGGAATCGCTTTGTTTAGCCGACAGCGTGCTTGGGTCGACTGATCCTAACTTCTTTAGGATAAACAAAGCATTTCTGCGTTCCTTGAATCTCTTTCGTGAGGGATTACCTCCTTTTGATGTCGTTACCTTAGAAAAAGTTCGACTTGTCAGAGTGTCGCCACCTGTCGACCCGTCTACAGGTCGACTAATTGGGCCTAACTCTTGGTCATTGCCCAGATTTATAACTCCAGTCGATACCCGTCCACTGGGCCCTGAAGTTAGCAACCCAGTGGATGACTTGGAATTTCGTCTAAGTGAGCATGATACATAGGGCTGCCACCTAAACTAACCTAACCTAAACTAACCTAACCTTGCCGATGGCAAGATATCTTAAACCTCCTAACACCGTCTTCTAAATTGTATGTACGTCCATGCATGGTTTAACATATATTAAATAAAAACAAGTAAGGAAAGTCTAAAGTCGGGCGGGGCCGACTATATTATACCCTGCACCACTTTGTAGATCTAAATTTTCGATACCATATCATATCCGTCAAATGTGTTGGCGGCTATATATAAAGGTTTGTCCCAAATACATACATTTAAATATCACTCGATCTGGACTGAATTTGATAGACTACTACAAAATCTATAGACACAAAATTTAAGTCGGCTAATGCACTAGGGTGGAACACAATGTTAGTAGAACAGTGTGGCGCAGGGTATAAATTTGGGAAACATTTAAATCTGAAGCAATTTTAAGGAAACTTCGCAAAAGTTTATTTATGATTTATTGCTCGATATATATGTATTAGAAGTTTAGGAAAATGGGAGTCATTTTTACAACTTTTCGACTAAGCAGTGGCGATTTTACAAGGAAAATGTTGGTATTTTGACCATTTTTGTCGAAATCAGAAAAACATATATATGGGAGCTATGTCTAAATCTGAACCGATTTCAGTCAAATTTGGCACACATGACTATATTACTAATTGTACTCCTAGTGCAAACTTTCAACCAAATTGGGCCAAAACTCTGGCTTCTGGGGCCATATAAGTCCATATCGGGCGAAAAATATATATGGAAGCTATATCTAAATCTGAACCGATTTCAATCAAATTTGGCACACATGACTATACTACCAATTGTACTCCTTGTGCAAAATTTCAAACTAATCGGGATAAAACTCTGGCTTCTGGGTATAAAAAAAAATTTTTGGCAAAATTTTCTATAGAAATAAAATTTTGGTAGATTTGTTTTGGCTCGAGTGGCAACCATGATTATGAACCGATATGGACCAATTTTTGTGTAATTGGAGATCGGCTATATATAACTATAGACCGATATGGACCAATTTTGGTATGGTTGTTAGTGGCCATATACTAACACCACGTTCCAAATTTGAACCGGATCGGATGAAATATGCTTCTCTTAGAGGCTCCGCAAGCCAAATCTGGGGATCGGTTTATATGGGGGCTATATGTAATTATGAACCGATGTGGACCAATTTTTGCATGGATGTTAGAGACCACATACTAACACCATGTTCCATATTCGAACCGGATCGGATGAATTTTGCTCTTCCAAGAGGCTCCGGCGATCAAATCTGGAGAACGGTTTATATGGGGGCTATATATAGAATTATGAACCGATATGTACCAATTTTTGTATGGTTGTTAGAGACCGTATACTAACACCATGTACCAAATTTCAGCCGGATCGGATGAGATTTGCATCTTTTAGAGCAATCGCATGCCAAACTTGGGGGTCCGTTTATATGGGGGCTATACGTAAAAGTGGACCGATATGGCCCATTTGCAATACCATCCGACCTACATCAATAACAACTACTTGTGCCAAGTTTCAAGTCGATAGCTTGTTTCGTTCGGAAGGTAGCGTGATTTCAACAAACGGACGGACGGACGGACATGCTCAGATCGACTCAGAATTTCACCACGACCCAGAATATATTTACTTTATGGGGTCTTAGAGCAATGTTTCGATGTGTTACAAACGGAATGACAAAGTTAATATACCCCCATCCTATGGTGGAGGGTATAAAAAAAACAAACAAAATAGAAAGTCGACTTTTCCCAAATTTTTAAACTTTCAAAATTTTTAAAGAATGTAGATCTTAAAAAGCTGGATTTTCCAAATTTCTAACATGTCGGCTTTTCGATTTTGATTGGCATCTCTATTAGGAAAAAAATTACCAATTACCAATTTTTAATCAAATTAAGAAATGAAAACATGCAATTTGTCTAATTCAATCACTAAAATAATTGAGCCAATTAATTTTTAATTGAAATATCTTAATTAAAGCAAATTATATATAAATCACAAAATTGATTGGAATTGTATTGTCTTCTTCGGTACTTCCAATTATTATTTTTTTTTAATTGATTCAATTAAACATTTAATATATGCAAATAAAAAAATTACAAACATGTATGGACCTAGCGCCGTCAATGCAGCATGTGCTATGACGCAAGCCAATTTCTCATCTTCTAAAGTATATTGTCTTTGCGTTTTAGTACACTCGGCCACAAACGATACTACACATGAAGCATCGAAACGTCAACTAAATTGTTTGTTTAAACTCGTATGATAGTAATATGACACGAGATGTCCTACATTATTATGAATAACAAATGAAGAACGCCAGTTCTAACCTCACTAGCGGTGAATATTTTAACAAATATTTTTCTAAAGATTTTTCTTTATAGTAAGGATCTTTTTGAGATTTTTATTTTCCGTACACATTTTTGTATAATTATATTATTTTCCATTTGAACTTAACTCAGAAAATTGAAATTATTCAAAATTTGCAAAATCTTCTCTAAAGACCTTCCATGGAAGTGAAAAAGTTAACTGGCATAGGTTAAAATCCCCGCGAAAAAATTTTAATTCTTATGTTCTACTTTTTAGTGATTTTCTATTCACTTTTCCATCATTTAATTATACATAATTTAAAATTTCACTTTAAATGGCCAAATACGCAACTTCATAGTATGTGTGAAAAAAATTGCTAGAGGATACCAGGACGTGCTTAAAGAGAAATGTTGTGTAACAACTTCCAATTTTTTTGCTTGATTTAAAATATAAAATTAATTATGAAATGAACAGCATCAGCATCAATACAACATTTAATTAGAAATATTTTGGTTGGATTTTTTCTGTAAACCTATTTACTTTAGTTTTTAAATATAGCAACAATTATTCATCTCAATATATGCGGTCGTAAAATCTTGCCTATAGTCATTAAATATAAATTATTATTATTTTGATTTTGATTTTGATTTTCTGTTGATTATTTATGAAGCTACGGAATTTCTACTATAATTGTCTCTATTAAATTATGGCTAAGTGTGAACATGTAACAAGTATATACAGCAGTAAGTTCGGCCGGGCCGAATCTTAAATACCCACCACCATGAACCAAATATTAGGGGTTCCTTTGAAATTTCAGGAGGGCTTGAGGACTTGAGGACACTTTCCGAAGATAAATTTAAAGATTTCACCTATGAGGACTATATCAGATTCTGGATTTATAAGAACCATTTTTGTTTGAGTTTTAGAGGAATCATTAACATCTCTTGTAAGTGTGCAAGAAAATTATAAAATAACGTTTTGATTTGAAATCTTAAATCTGTAGAAGTAAAATCTGGAAATTTTACATTTAGTTTCAAGCAATTTTCATGATAAGTGCGCTTTCTACACCCTCAAGAAGTGAAGTCGGTCTATATGGAGGCATTACCAAATGGACCGATACACGTTTTTGTGAGCCTAAAATACCAGAATATTTACAATTTAAGGCAAATCAGATAAAAACTACGGTTTCTAGAAACCCAAGGAGTTAAATCGGGAGATCGTTCTTATGGGGGCTATACTAAAATATGGACCGATACCGTTTTCGGCATACCTCTTTATGACCCGAAAATACCTCTAGATTTCCAATTTCAGGCAAATAGGATAAAAACTTCGGATTCTAGAAGCCCAAGAAGTAAAATCGGGAAATCGGTCTATATGGAGGCTATACCAAAATATGGACCGATACTCACCATTTTCGGCACACCTCTTTATGGTCCTAAAATACTTCTAGGTTTCCAATTTCAGACAAATTGAATAAAAACTACGGTTTCTATAAACCCAAGACCCCAAATCGGGAGGTCGATTTATATGGGGACCATACCAAAACATGGACCGATACTCACAATTTTTGGCGCACGTATTTGTGGTCCTACAAAACCTCTAGATTTCCAATTTCAGGTAAATTGAATAAAAACTGGGGTTTCTATAAGCCCAAGAGTAAAATCGGGAGATCGGTCTATATGGGGGCTATACCAAAATATGGACCGATACTCACAATTTTTGGCACACATAATTGTGGTTCTACAATACCTCTAGATTTCCAATTTCAGGCAAATAAGATAAAAACTTCGGATTCTAGAAGCCCAAGAAGTAAAATCGGTCTATATGGGGGCTATACCAAAATATGGACCGATACTCACCATTTTCGGCACACCCGTTTATGGTCCTAAAATACCTCTAGATTTTCAATTTCAGACAAATTGGATAAAAACTACGGTTTCTATAAGCCCAAACCCCAAATCGGGAGGTCGTTTTATATGGGGACCATACCAAAACATGGACCGATACTCACAATTTTTGGCACACGTATTTGTGGTCCTACAGTACCTCTAGATTTCCAATTTCAGGTAAATTGAATAAAAACTGCGGTTTCTATAAGGCCAAGAAGTAAAATCGGGAGATCGGTCTATATGGGGGCTATACCAAAACATGGACCGATACTCACAATTTTTGGCACACGTATTTGTGGTCCTACAATACCTCTAGATTTCCAATTTCAGGTAAATTGAATAAAAACCGCGGTTTCTATAAGGCCAAGAAATAAAATCGGGAGATCGGTCTATATGGGGGCTATACCAAAACATGGACCGATACTCACAATTTTTGGCACACGTATTTGTGGTCCTACAATACCTCTAGATTTCCAATTTCAGGTAAATTGAATAAAAACTGCGGTTTCTATAAGGCCAAGAAGTAAAATCGGGAGATCGGTCTATATGGGGGCTATACCAAAACATGGACCGATACTCACTATTTTTGGAACACCTCTTTATGGTCATAAAATACCTCTAGATTTCAAATTTCAGGCAAATTGGATAAAAACTACGATTTCTATAAGCCCAAGACCCCAAATCAGGAGGTCGGTTTATATGGGGACTATATCAAAACCTGGACCGATATAGCCCATCTTCGAACTTGACCTGCCTGCAGGCAAAAGACGAGTTTGTGCAAAATTTCAGCACGATTGCTTCATTATTGAAGACTGTAGCGTGATTACAACAGACAGACAGACAGACAGACGGACATCGTTATATCGTCTTAGAATTTCTCCCTGATCAAGAATATATATACTTTATATAGTCGGAAATCGATATTTCGATGTGTTACAAACGGAATGACAAACTTATTATACCCCCGTCACCATTCTATGGTGGTGGGTATAATAATTTAATATTACTGGAAACAGAAGACCAAGAATAACAACAGCCATTACAAAAAGGAATGTATGAAATTATCTTAAGACTCTGTTTAACAATAAAGCACCTAGCAGCCATTTAATAAAAGTTAAAATGCTATGTGTTAGTGCTGACACTGGCACAAAGAACATTTGATGCCCACACGGACGACAAAGATTGTTTTCCATATGTTTGGGTGTAAAAATTATATGTTTGGAACTCAAACTATATCCACACATAGAAAATTTCATTAAAATTTTTTCGACCAGTGTATGCTCTAAGGTGAAACATAATATGTTTGAATAATACAAACATTATTTTGTTTGGACCAATCCTGAAAATATATATGCTTGAAGCAAAATGTGTTTGGGGTATATGTTACAGAAGCGATTTTTTTTGAGGGTGCACAGATACTATCTCTTATTACCCATAGAATCACTGCTAAAGGGTGATACGGTCAAAATTTGGTCAGTATAAACTTGACGTATTTCTTTCAATTTTGCATTTAAAAAACCTGAACATCCCTCATTTTGAAGATGTGTGTGTGTAGAATGTTGCTCCTATTTTGATTTTGGAATTCACTCTTCAGTTGTCAAACTGCCGTCGTATCGCGAAAATCCGAGCTACTCGCACGCAAAGCTGGCAAAATCGCTAAAAGTTGCGAATCAACCGTTACAAATGTAATTAAAGTGTTTGCACGGTTGAAAAAGACTGTTTTTCATTTGTTTGGCTATAAACATTATATGTTTGGAACACAAATTTTTAAACACAATATTTTTGAGTGCAAGCATATAATGTTCATAAACTAGCATAACATGTTTGGGACATATATGTTAATATGTTAGAACATATTATGTTTGGGACATAAAATGTTTGTAAATATAATATGCTTGAATGCAAACATATATTAATTTAGAAATAGCCTATAAACATATATGTGTTTAGTAGCTTGGAGCGCTATTTAACAGGGAGCGATATTGAATTAAGTTGGTGGTTGTTGCTTGTTATTACAAAATTAACATTTTATTTTTCCTTGGGCAATTGATCAGCTACTTCTTTGATCCTTACAAACTGTGTGGTCCGCTGTTCGAATCCCCGTCCTGCAAAAGGTAAAATTAAAATAAAAAATCATAAAATTGAATAATTTCTTCTACAATGTATGTATTACAGAAAAAGGTGCTAAGAACTAAAAAATCTCGTGGAAGTGAGAAAGATGTCGAGGAATATACAATTGGGCAGAAACAAAATTTTGAGCATTCAGGTCGAAAACCTATGTTGTTAGCACCTATATTACCTGTTTATTTTCATAATTCATTATGATTGTAAATATATAAATAAATAAATAAAATTTTGAGCACAATATTGTTTGGGAGAATTTTTTTTAAGCATATAATATTTTTGGGTGCAAAATGCTTCCAAACATATTATGTGGTCACATAATAACATATTGTTTTTTGGAAGACAACATTATTGAATTTGGATGCAAAAATACAAAATGTTTGGAACTTAGACTACCCAAACATATATTGTTTAGACCAATATGCTTTCAAACATATTATATATTGGTAGAGATCAAACATATAAATGTTTGGGAAATACCCAAAAATGTATATGCTTGAAGCAAAATATGTTTGGGAGTATATGTTACAGAAGCGATTTTTTGTGAGCGTGTGGGGAACGTTTATCGACAGCCAGGAAGTCTGGATCGGGGGGAAATCGAAAACCGGAAGCCGCTGAGACGACAAGAGAGTTGCCGGTAGTTTCAAGCGAAACCCTAACCTCTCTCTCCGAGATGCCGCAAATAAGCTGGGTATATCGTCTACAACCGTGCATCGAGCCAAAAAACGAGCCGGACTATCGACTTACAAAAAGGTAGTGACTCCAAATCGCGATGATAAACAAAATACGACGGCCAAAGCGCGATCCTGGAGGCTGTACACGACGATGCTGATGAAGTTTGACTGCGTGGTAATGGACGACGAAACCTACGTCAAAGCCGACTACAAGCAGCTTCCGGGACAGGAGTTTTATACGGCAAAAGGAAGGGGAAAGGTAGCAGATATTTTCAAGCACATAAAACTGTCAAAGTTCGCAAAGAAATATCTAGTTTGGCAAGCCATCTGTACCTGTGGCTTGAAAAGCAGCATTTTCATAGCTTCCGAGACTGTCAACCAAGAAATTAAAGTGAATGAGTGTTTGAATAAGCGTCTGCTGCCTTTCCTGAAGAAACACGGTTGTTCCGTACTGTTTTGGCCGGGTTTTGGCATCTTGCCATTACGGTAAAAAGGCCATGGAGTGGTACGCCGCCAACAACGTGCAGGTGGTTCCCAAGGACAAGAACCCTCCCAACACGCCAGAGCTCCGCTCAATTGAGAAATACTGGGCTATTGTCAAGCGGAACCTAAAGAAGACCAAAAAAAAAAAACTGCTAAGGACGAGCAGCAGTTGAAGGCAAACTGGCTTTCTGCGGCGAAGAAGGTGGACAAGGTGGCTGTACAAAATCTGATGGCAGGTGTCAAGCGTGAGGCCCGGCAATTCGGATTTGGAAAAGCGAAAGCCTAACTGAATATTTTTCCTGAATTTTATACTAATTGAACTTGAAAAGGAAATTTAATTTGATTTTTTAAATAAACGATTTCACCGATTTACACGCGTTTCCCTTGACCAAATTTTGACCGTATCACCTTTTAAATACAGACAATTTTACATGCTATCCATTTAAATGAAATGTTCATAAGTAGCAAAATTGTGTCATATGTCATGCGATCAGTATCAAATTTTAATGTGATTTAGAAATGCACTGAACTCTGTGTTTGTAGATTTCAGACTTTAGATTGCAATTTGCTACAATTAACCGTTGGGCTTTATTTATTTATTTTAATTACAAATATAGTATGAATAGGAATAATATTTGTTTTCTGAGAAGAATAGTGTTAAACAAATTACTTCAATATAAATTTAAAAATTAAATTAAAATTAATTTAAATACAAGTAGATACGTCCGTAAGTTCGGTCATACCGAATATTATGTTTGCATAAAAAGATAAAGATAAAAAGTTCTATTAAAGACTGCCATCGTATTACTTATTTGCCAAAACAACGTAAATTAAATAACTATAAAATTAAATTCAGGTTTTTTTGGTTTATATAGAAGAGTATATAAATATTTATGAACCGATATGAATCAATTTTTGTAATTAGAGAGCCAAATATCAATATGATCGGATTAAATTTGTTCTTGTTCCAGAGAGGTTGGTTTATATCGCAACTATATCTATATAATTATGGATCAATGTGATTCACAAGGGTCGACTGAAAATTTATTCTTGATTCCAAAATTTTGACAAAATTTTCTGTAGAAGTACAATTTTTGACAGAATTTTCTATAGAAAAAAGATTTTGACAAAATTTTCTATAGAAATAATAATAAATTAATCTATGTAAAAGAAATTAATTAATTTAATTTTCATTAGAATTTAAGATGTGGACTTTGTTCAATTCAAACAAATAATTAATTTTTCTTTTGTTACAGGTATAATTGTGAAATATTTACTATAATATCAATTAAAATATGAAAAACTTCGCACGTATGGTAAAAAGTCATCTATTATTTGGTTTGTGAAAGGAGAACATATTTTATTTTTCAAAACCTCTTATTTTAATATGTAAATTTTTTATTTCCACAACTTTTAAAAATAGGGATTTTTACAAAAACTTAATGTTTATGGTAATCCGGAAGCATTATCGATTACCTGTGTGCCACAGCCCAAGGAGACGGTAAGTTTTTCTAATATGTAGAATTTTATAATTACTTACAACAACGTTAATAAAAAAACCCATTGGTTTTTTTGAGAGACTAATACTTTTTATATGTGCAATTAGAGGTTTATCATTTGTTTCTGGGATAATACTTGTATAATGCGATTTTCTCAATAGATTGTAAACTAAAATATTATAAACTAAGAGGCTGTGAAGGGTTTTAAAATTGCTTTTTTACATTGAACTTTTAATATTATAAAACCGGAGGTGAAAACATTTGTTAAATTAAAAAAAATTAAGAAAAAAATATAATTAAAAAAAAAAAATTTTCCAAACAGTAAAATTGAATATTATGCTGGAACAACTAAAAAAATATATATTTTGCCCGATTGAAAATCATGTAACACATGAATGCTAAATTTGTACTCCAATTTACTTTCGATTTTACAGAGATAGTAGCATTGACATTTTTGTTATGTATGCCAAATTTTAAAACTTAATTGACCTTAGTGGTCACAGTTTCATCTTTATTTGGTTCATATTTTACCACAAAAAGAGAATTAATATTCTAGCTACACTGAAAAAAATATTGTCGTGAGGTCAAAGATTTCATGTCTTTAAAATACGAATACAAATGTTGCTTAGCATAGAAGACGCATTTCTCTAAAATAAAGTTATTTTCCTTGTCCAAAAGTCGATAAAATTGTCAATGGAGTCGTATTTAATTTAAATTTAATGAAATTGTCTTTAAATTTGTTGTCTTTTTGCATCTTGACTACAAAGAAAAAAATCGTTCAAATATAGGACATGTTTTTCAAAACTTTATTTTAAAGAAGTTTTTTACTTCAAACATAGCATAATTTCTACTGGAAGTCGAGTCCTAATTTGGAAAATAAAGTTGCCGTTAACTCGTTGTTAAAGGACTTTGATAGCATATGAAGAAAAAAAGCTGAAAAAGCGAAAAAATAAAATTTTCTTCCTAGAAGCAAGTACACAAAACCTGAATTTAAAAGAGAATTGTGTCTTAAAAGTATCCTTACTTGTATTCTCCGCTTCTTTGGCTCGGAATCAATACCAAATTTTTTAAAGTAAAGAGAACATCTTTGGAACCGAGTATGCTTTTTTTCAGTGTATGTGTACTAAATATGGATGAAATCTGTTTAGATAAATATAAATATAGCTGCCTTATATGGTTACTACCTATATGGGGAGATGTGGTACTAAATTTCATATTTTGCTCCCTTTTCCAAAAGGAATTTACCCAAATTTTAAATTTTATCCCATTCGATTGAAATTTAGTACGTGATGTTGGTATATCGCACTCATATCCATTTAAAAATTGGTCCATATCTGTCTATATTTATACCCTAAACCACATAGTGGTCAGGGTATAATAAGTTTGATAGGCCAAAAAATGTGCCTACCAGAAATATTGATTTTAGACCCCATAAAATATATACCGATCGACTCAGAATCACCTCCTGAGTCGATCTAGCGCTTGGTGTCCGTCCGTATAATTAACCGGTCGCAATAATTAACCGATTTTGATGAAATTTGGTACAGGGAGTTTTTTGGGCACAAGGACGAACGCTATTGAATTTGGAAGAAATCGGATCAAATTTAGATATAGCTCCCATATATATGTATCGCCCGATTTTTTATCAACCGATCTTACTCAAAGTTGGTTTACTTTAATCTTCTGTAGTACTAACAAAAATAGGTTCAGATTTAGCTATAGCCCCCATATATATGTACCGCCCGATTTTTCTAAATTTGGAAACCCTTATTTATCAACTGATAGTACTCAAAGTTGGCTAAATGTAATCTTCTATAGCACTAACTATATGTACAAAACTTCATCGAAATCGGTTCAGTTGGAGATATAGCTTCCATATATGTGTATTGCACGATTTTTAAAAATTTGCCTCTAATAACTTTATGTTTGAACATAAAGGCCTCATTTCTTAACTGATCTTACTCAAATTTAGCACACGGTCATCTTCTGTGGTTTCAATTAAACCTGCAAAATATCATCCAAATCGGTTAAAATTTAGATATAGCTCTCATCCATATATATACATCGCTCGATTTTCCCAAATTTGGCAATAATACTCTTATTTATTAACCAATGCTACTCAAGTTTAAAATTTTTATGTACCATCCGATCGTATTTAGACTTATATGTATCTCTTACATAATAATATTGCCCGATTTTCCCGAATTTTGATTTATTACCCACATTAATTAAACGAATTCCTCTTTTTTTAATAATGTACTCAATATTAGTTATATACATAAAAATGTACCCCATAATGTTCTTAAATATGGAAATGCGGTTTATCGCTCAAACCAATACCAATGTTACCCCACAAATGCTTATGTTTACTCATTCAGTAGGGGTGGTTTAGGGTATGATATAGTCGGCCCCGCCCGACTTTCTACTTTACTTACTTACTTGTCTATAACCATTTCTAATCCTTTTTAGATTGATGCAAAAATTATCTATAACAATTTTTAATCCTTTTTAGATTGATGAAAAAATTTTTGGTTAAAAAAAAAATATATAAATTAAAAATTTTAAAAAATCAATAACTTTTAAAAAATTCATAACTTTTAAAAAATTCATAAATTAAAAAGGTAGTTGTATCAAATAATTTTTTAATTGAAAATAAAAAATTTCAATCATTCAATCAAGCTTGATTAACAAGGTAATGGTATCAATTAGTTTTTTAATTGAAAATTAATTGACTTTTCTAGTTTCTAGTTTTATTAAAAGATTAATAATATCAATTATATTTTTAATTGAAAAAGCTTTCCACTTCAATCAAGTTTTTAGTTGGTAATATTTTGGAGATATTTTTTTGCTGTGTGGGGGTTTTACTATTTTTCCTCTTTGGGGCCTTATTTCAATGTGAAAAAGCTTTCCACATCAATCAAGTTTTTAATTGGTAATATTTTGGAGATATTTTTTGCTGTGTGGGGGTTTTACTATTTTTCCTCTTTGGGGCCTTATTTCAATTTGTGCAAAATTAAAATTAATTTTGCAAAAATTAGCAAATTTAAATTAATTTAATATACATTTTGTAGCTCATTTAATTAGATAATATTTGATTTAATTTGTATATGGAAAATAAATTGAAAATTTCCTGCCACAAGGTAAATCCAATTTGCTTCACGTAAACTCGATTCAAACAAATATGAAACTCATTCTTTTCATGGATTTTCAATAAATGAATGCTCATAATATTATTTTCTACAAGAATACAATTTAAGTAAATTTCTTTCACGATTACTTTTCACAATGACAAGACATTGATTGAAGAATGTAAAAGCAAAAGAAAATATTTCCTTATGAATTCTTGGTAGGGATATATTATCCTCAGCATTTTCATTACCTATGAATTGTTAAATAAAAATTTGGCAGAAAACGAATATAAATTCCTATTTTCAGTTGAGCCTTTTTGTGTTTCATGGATTTTACACCCCGAAGCTTATGTCTAAGGTACATCCTCCAAATTGGTTTGCTGATAACAAAATATTTCCTAGTAAAAAAGAATTGGAAACTTCCTATCACTCACACTGTGGCAAATCGCAAACCGCCCCGTCAAAACACTGGAATCAAACCAATCGCTAAGCAATGAAAAATTCAATTTAGGCTGTTTTTTTTTGTTTGTTTGGTTGGGCTATTAAATGAAAATCTCTAACGAAACAAGGGCACCCAAGTTGGCTAGGGCAAAAGCAAGATGTGGCTGTTATTGTGTGGCGCGTATGAAATGAAAACAAGAACAAAAAACACGACACAGTTGCTTGCTATAATTGAAAACCGCGGAAACGGAAACGGATATGAGTAAATTCCGTTATTTTCGTTTGGAGTCTTGTATCTTGGATGTGTGCTACCAGAATAACTCTCGCCTACCCTCAAAATTTGCCCATTTTATTTCATGATTTTCACGGTAGACATCCTATTACTAACAATTTGCCAAATAAGAAAAGCAACGTTATTTATTTCTTACTGTCGATAACGGAAAACCAGAATTCTCCGAAATGATGGTGGAAGTGAGGTGTTGTTGTTTCTGATTGTGTATCATTTACCTTTAAGTTTTTTTTTTTTTTGAAATAAACTCACACTGAAAAAAAAGCATACCCGGTTCCAAAGATTTTGTCTTAACTTTAAAAATTTTGGTATTGATTCCGAGCCAAAGACGCGGAGAATACAAGTAAGGATACTTTTAAGACACAATCCTCTTTTAAATGTGAGTTTTGTGTACTTGCTTCTAGGAAGCAAATTTAATTTTTAACTTTTTCAGCTTTTTTTTTAAAAACGAGTTAACGACAACTTTATTTTCCAAATTAAGACTCGATTTCCAGTAGAAATTATGCAAAGTTTCAAGCAAAAAAAGTCGTTAAAATAAAGTTTTGAAAAACATGTCCTATATTGGAACGATTTTTTGCTTTGTAGTCAAGATGCAAAAAGACAACAAATTTAAAGACAATTTCATTAAATTTAAAGAATTTTTCTGAATTATTAAAGTCAAGTTGACCTTAGCCCAAACATTTTTTCTTTCATGTTATGATACCCATTTTTAAGTCAAATCGCTTAATTATAAGGACAATACGACTTCATTGACAAGTTTATCGACTTTTGGACAAGGAAAAAAACTTTATATTAGAGAAATGCGTCTTCTATGCTAAGCAAAATTTGAATTCGTATTTTAAAGACATGAACTCTTTGACCTCACGACAATATTTTTTTCAGTGCACAAAGATGTATTCCGTCTATGCTCTTTAGATGTCTTCTAGCAAATTTCTTCCAAGGCCAGAAAGGTGCGTGGTTAATAAGCCTTAAGATGAATGATTAGGGTCTGGTATTGCCATTCAATTCGTCTTGGAGGCTATTTTCATAGGTAAATAAGTGAAGGCCTTATCAAATGCAAACAGAGCAGGACGACTTGCTCCAATCAGTGACTTCATTCCGATTTAAGTTTTAGTTAGATAATAGAACACTTATGTTATTCATATAGAGGACATATACAAGGCGGACGTTATATAATGCAACATATTAAAAACTCTTGGAAATGAAATCAAATTTTGGAATCCGTTTAGATTTGTTCGAGTTGGCTACCTTCAGCACGAATTATGGTCGAGATAGACGGACAAAGCCATTACAAGCTGAACGAAAATGGCTCTGAACCCGCGAAAAATTTGTAGGAGAAATTCTTAGACGATATAATCATGTTCGTCTGTCTGTTTCAATCACGCTATAGCCTTCAAAAATGACGCAATGACAAAGATTCTGTTTTTGTTGTCTGCATGAAGGTCAAGTTCGAAGATGGACTGTATCGGCCCATGTTTCAGTATGCCCTCATATAGTCCGATTTACCTATTTGATTTCTCAGGTTTTCAGACACCGACATTTTTATCGCTTTTTCCTGACATAGCCATACAAAATAGTTATAAAATGTTGACAAAATTTTCTACAGAAATAAAATTTTCTATAGATATAAAATTTTGACAAATAAAAATTTTGACTATAGAAATAAAATTTTGCCAACATTTTCTATAGAAATAAAATTTTGAGAAAATTTTCTATAGAAATAAAATTATGGCAAAATATTCTATAGAAATAAAATTTTCAGAAAATTTTATATAGAAATAAAGTTTTGACAAAATTTTATATAGAAATAAAATTTTGACAACATTTTATATAGAAATAAAATTTTGACAACAGTTTATATAGAAATAAAATTTTGACCAAATTTTATATAGAAATAAAATTTTGACAAAATTTTATATATAGAAAAAAAAATTCACAAAATGTTCCATACAAATAACATTTTGACAAAATTTTCTATACAAATACAATTTTGAAAAAATTTTCTATACAAATAAAATTTTGACAAAAATTTTGAAAACATTTTCTACAGAAATAAAATTTTGACAAAATTTTCTATAGAAATAAAATTATGGCAGATTATTCTGTTGAAATAAAATTTTGACAAAATTTTTTATAGAAATAAAATGTTGACTAAATTTTATATAGAAATAAAATTTTGACAAATAAAAATTGATAAAATTTTATATAGAAATAAAATTTTGACAAAATTGTCTATAGAAATAAAATTTTGACAAAATTGTCTATAGAAAAAAATTTTGCCAAAATTTTCTATAGAAATAAAATTTTGACCAAATTTTCTATAGAAATAAAATTTTGACAGAATTTTCTATAGAAATAAAATTTTGACAAAATTTTTTATAGAAATAAAATTTAGACAAAATTTTCTATAGAAACAAAATATTGACAAAATTTTCTATAGAAATAAAATTTTGATAAAATTTTGTATAGAAACAATTTTTGACAAAATTTTCTATATAAATAAAATTTTGACAAAATTTTCTATAAAAATAAAATTATGGCAAAATTTTGTATTCAATTTTTCTTTTCTTTTTCTATAGAAATAAAATTTTTACAAAATTTTCTATAGAAATAAAGTTTTGATAAATTTTTCTAAAGAAATAAAATTTTGATAATATTTTTTATATAAATAAAATGAAATAAAGTTTTGACAAAATTTTATATAGAAATAAAATTTTGACAACATTTTATATAGAAATAAAATTTTGACAACAGTTTATATAGAAATAAAATTTTGACCAAATTTTATATAGAACTAAAATTTTGACAAAATTTTATATAGAAAAAAAAATTCACAAAATGTTCCATACAAATAATATTTTGACAAAATTTTCTATACAAATACAATTTTGAAAAAATTTTCTATACAAATAAAATTTTGACAAAAATTTTGAAAACATTTTCTACAGAAATAAAATTTTGACAAAATTTTCTATAGAAATAAAATTATGGCAAAATATTCTATTGAAATAAAATTTTGACAAAATTTTTTATAGAAATAAAATGTTGACTAAATTTTATATAGAAATAAAATTTTGACAAATAAAAATTGATAAAATTTTATATAGAAATAAAATTTTGACAAAATTGTCTATAGAAATAAAATTTTGACAAAATTGTCTATAGAAAAAAATTTTGCCAAAATTTTCTATAGAAATAAAATTTTGACCAAATTTTCTATAGAAATAAAATTTTGACAGAATTTTCTATAGAAATAAAATTTTGACAAATTTTTTTATAGAAATAAAATTTACACAAAATTTTCTATAGAAACAAAATATTGATAAAATTTTCTATAGAAATAAAATTTTGATAAAATTTTGTATAGAAACAATTTTTGACAAAATTTTGTATGCAATTTTTCTTTTCTTTTTCTATAGAAATAAAGTTTTTACAAAATTTTCTATAGAAATAAAGTTTTGATAAATTTTTCTAAAGAAATAAAATTTTGATAATATTTTTTATATAAATAAAATGTTGACAAAATTTTCTATAAAAATAAAATTTTAACGAAATTTCTACATATTCAATATCTTTAAAACTTATTATATTATACATTGTTTGCCGTTTCACTCTAACTAAGATGCATTTCCATTTTCTATAGAAATTTAATTTTAACAAAATTTTCTATATATGCAATATCTTTAAAAATTTTAATTTTCGTGTTGGTCCATTTCGTGAAAGTCCATTGAGATTAAGTTCTCACTTTTTAAAGAACATTTTCTACAGAAATAAAATTTCGACAAAATTTTCTATAGAAATAAAATCATGGCAAAATATTCTACAGACAAAAAATTTTGACAAAATTTTATACAGAAATAAAATGTTGTTAAAATTTTCTATAGAAATAAAGTTTTGAGAAAATTTTCTATAGCAATAAAATTATGGCAAAATATTCTATAGCAATAAAATTATGGCAAAATATTCTATAGAAATAAAATTTTGACAAAATTTTATATAGAAATAAAATTTTGACAAAATTTTATATAGAAATAAAATTTTGAACAAAATTTCTATACAAATAAAATTTTGACAAAAGTTTTGAAAATATTTTCTACATAAATAAAATGTTAACAAAATTTTCTATAGAAATAAAATTATGGCAAAATATTCTACAGAAATAAAATTTTGACAAAGTTTTCTATAGAAATAAAATTTTGACAAAATTGTCTATAGAAAACACATTTGGACAAAATTTTCTATAGAAATAAAATTTTGACAAAATTTTCTATAGAAATAAAATTTTGACAAAATTGTCTATAGAAATAAAATATTGACAAAATTTTCTATAGAAATAAAATTTTTATAAAATTTTGGATAGAAACAATTTTTGACAAAATTTTCAATAGAAATAAAATTTTGACAAAAGTTTTGACAAAATTTTCTAAAAAATAAAATTATGGCAAAATTTTGTATAATTTTTTTTTTCTTTCTCTATAGAAGTAAAATTTTGACAATATTTTCTATAGAAATAATGTTTTGATAAATTTTTCTAAAGAAATAAAATTTTGATAATATTTTTTATAGAAATAAAATGTTGAAAAAATTTTCTATAAAAAAAAAAAATTGACAATTTCTGACAAAATGTTATAATGACTTATTATATATAATAGAAATAAAGCTTTGACACAATTTTCTACATATATAAAATTTTCTATATAAATAAAATTTTGACAAAATTTTCTATAAAAATAAAATTTTAACAAAATTTCTACATATTCAATGTCTTTAAAAATTATTAGATTGTTACTATTTGTTAGGTTGGCAGAATTCTTGATGTTTTGATAGAATTTTCAAACAATTGCACTCTAAGTAAGATGCATTTCAATTTTCTAAACAAAAATTTCTATATTCAATATCTTTAAAAGTTTTAATTTTCGTGAAAGTCCATTGGGAGCAAGTTCTCCCGTATTAAAAAAGTAGTAACATGTCCTTGTTGTTGAAAGTTAAATAGTTAAAACCTTTAATATTTCGTTAATATCCTATGGTGGTGGATAATTGCCACGAATGGATACTACATAAAAATAAAATTATATAATCTTTTGCACACAGTGTTTATTTCTTTCGTATTTACCATAAAACCTTGTGCAAAGGGTACATATATCCTTTAAGTTAGCAAACTTTGTACACAGAAGAATAGTGAAACAGAATGTCTTAACACGAGAAAATGTGCAGCTGACTTGATGCTGGCAAATAAGATATACAACAAGATGGCAGCAAAAATAGAACACGAGAATTGAAAACTCTCAAGAATGATGAATTGCACTAATGCAGAGAATTAGTAATGAAAATCGTATTATTTCCGTAAGAAGCTTTATAAAAATTAGTTGTAAAACTACAACAATAGACTTTCATCTTGCACTCTCACATGGATTGGGCTCTCATGTTGATGTTTTAAGCGTTTTTATATTCAAACACTAACATATTGTGCTTTATCTATATAAAAGTGGAGGAAATATATTTAAAGTAATGAAAATTAAATGAAACTAAAAAAAAAGTTAACTAAGATTGATACAAAAATAAAGATAGTATATTCAAAAAAAAAAAAAAAAAAAAACAAAATGCGAAGCTACCAGGTATGAAAGTGGAGGTTAATTAAAAAATTGAAATTGATGAAAAAATTAAGACAAGGGTGTATCTTAATTGTAATATAGTTTCGCTTCTCTTTTGCTTCGTTTTCTTAATATGATAAACTTAAAAAAACAACATTCAATTTGAAAAATCCACTTAAGTGAAATTTATGTATCTTTTTACGATAATTTTTGGTACGAACTTTCTCATCTTTAGTTGAGGTTTTATGCTCTGACGTGAAAATCAATGTTCTCTAAACATAAGTCGACTTAGTCTACTATGAAATGAAGATTTCGAAATATTAAAACTACACTCACATTCAATTTCTTTCAATGTTCCTGGTTATTTCATCTTGTCTTAATTAAAAATAAAACACAAAAACTACTTATGAAGTTAAAGACATAAAAGAGGGGAGCGAAGGAGAGGTTCAGGCAAAGATGGTGCTTCGCACTCTTTGTTTTATCCCGGGTTCTAGTAGTACTAAGTAAATTAAAACTTTGTTAATGTCAGGTATTTCTAGTTGCTGTTACTACTTCCTCCAGCATGGTCTATATTGTAAAGCATCATGAATAAGATCCTTTGTAATATACCATTGAGCTGAGATGAATTTTACAAGTTTTAATTTCAAACAATAGTGGCAATGTTTTAATTCAGGTTCTTGTCTAAAGTTTCACTTTTTCCTGTTTGCTAAAAAAAAAAAAAAAAAAAACGAAAAAATAACAAGTATATACGGCAAGTAAATTCGGCCAGGCCGAATCTTATGTACCCTCCACCATGGATTGCGTAGAAACTTCTACGAAAGACTGTCATCCACAATCGAATTACTTGGGTTGTGGTATCTTAAAACTTCTTAACATCGTTTTCTAAATTGTGAGTTAGTCCATACGTGGTATATATTAGACAAAAAAGTTATGTATAGGTAAGTCTACAAATAATTACAAATCGACATGGAAATTGAAATATGGGGGTCGCTTATACGGGAGCTATATAGAATTATGAACTTGTGTGATTGGGGATCGATTTATCTGAGGGCTATATATAACTATAGACCGATATGGACCTAGTTAGCCATTGTTGTTAACGGCCATATACTAGCACAATGTACCAAATTTTAACTGACTCGGATGAAATTTGCTCCTCCAAGAGGCTCCAAAACCAAATCTCGGGATCGGTTTATATGGGGGCTATATATGATTATGGACTGATATTGGACCACTTTTGACATGGTTGATAAATATCATATACTACCACCACGTACCAAATTTCAACCAGACCGGATGAATTTTGCTTCTCCAAAAGGCACAGGAGGTCAAATCTGGGGATCGGTTTATATGGGGCCTATAACATATATAATTATTGACCGATTTCAACTAATTTTTGCATGGGTGTTTGAAGCCATATATTATCGCCATGTACGGATATCTAATCTGAACTTTGTTTCTCTATAAGGCAGAGGAGGTCACATCTGGGGATCGGTTTAATGGGGGCTATATATAATTATGGACTTATATGAACCAATTCCTGCATGGGAGCCACCGTGGTGCAATGGTTAGCATGCCCGCCTTGCATATACAAGGTCGTGGATTCGATTCCTGCTTCGACCGAATACCAAAAAGTTTTTCAGCGGTGGATTATCCCACCTCAGTAATGCTGGTGACATTTCTGAAGGTTTCAAAGCTTCTCTAAGTGGTTTCACTGCAATGTGGAACGCCGTTCGGACTCGGCTATAAAAAGCAGGTCCCTTGTCATTGAGCTTAACATGGAATCGGGCAGCACTCAGTGATAAGAGAGAAGTTCACCAATGTGGTATCACAATGGGCTGAATAGTCTAAGTGAGCCTGATACATCGGGCTGCCACATAACCTAACCTAACCTATGGTTGGTGGATACCATATACTAACATTGTCGGATGAATTTTGCTTTTCCAAGGGGCTCCGGATGTCTAATCTGGGGCCTATATATAATTATTGACCGATTTCGACCGATTTGCATGGGTGTTTGAGGCCATATATTAACACCACGTACCATATTTCAACTGAATGAGATGAATTTTGGTCTTCCAAGAGGCTCCGGAGGACAAATCTGGTGATCGGTTTATATGGGAGTTATATATAATTATGGGCCGATGTGGACCAATTTTTGCATGGTGGTTAGAGACCATATACTAACACCATGTACCAAATTTCAACCGGATCGGACGAAATTTGTTTCTCTTAGAGGCTCCGCAAGCCAAATTTGGGTGCCCGCTTATATGAGGGCTATACTTAAAAGTGGACCGGTATGGCCCATTTGCAATACCATCTGACCTACATCAATAACAACTACTTGTGCCAAGTTTCAAGTCGATAGCTTGTTTCGTTCGGAAGTTAGCGTAATTTTAACAGACGGACGGACATGCTCAGATCGACTCAGAATTTCACCACAACCCAGAATATATATACTTTATGGGGTCTTAGAGCAATATTTATATGTGTTACAAACGGAATGACAAAGATAATATACCCCCATCCTATGGTGCAGGGTATAAAAATTAATTTGCAGTTATTTTCTTTAAAATACATTCATTCTGTATTTCATTTACTCGAGTACCTCAGGTTCGTAAAGTTTCATCGAACATTCGAAAAAATGTTGTAAATTTTCTTTGCATACATTAGGGACGTGTAAAAAAGTGTGTGTGTGTGTGCGTGGGAGAAAGTATTCATATAAGGGTTGAACATTATCAGATTTAATTAGTAGAAAAGTATGTCTTGTGAAGATATTAATAGAATTTGTTTAAAATTCTTTCCATAGATAACGTGCATTCACAAAGGGTGAACTACTTTTGAACATTTTAACAAATGAGCTAAAAATTCTAGTAAGGTTGAAGAAAAATTATTTAAGATATGTTTACGTGTTTCAAACAAAAAATAAAAATGAATGTGAATAATGCATTTATATAGCTAGTATACAAGCTTAAATTTTTATTGCCTTTAAAATATTTTCTAAACCTTCTTTTTGTATTCCCCATATTGTTTATGTTTTCCAAATAGACCTATACAAAAGTGCTTTATGGTGTTGTGAGTGTTAATCTTTGTATTGGTTGCTTGTTACTTTTGATAATCCTTAGATCAAAATCCTGTGCAGTTTTACAACGTTATATTTTTTGTTAGATATCGTTTGATTTTTTGCTTCATGCCATCTTGTAGTTTATTCCTTTATCTATGCCTTTGTCTTTCTATAACTGCCTGTCGATTTTACAGTAGCTTCAAATCTCCAACGTATCGTAACGGCAATCTTTTATTCATATGGTTGTGATACAATCCCCAAAGAATAATATGGAAGTCTTGAAGAACTAAGGTATACAGGAAAAGCAAAACGTATGCTGTGGATTAGTCTATAAATTTAGGAATGCATGCACATATATGTTTAATAGGGCGGTTTGGTTTGCGTGAGAAAATAGAAAATAAATATGTGTTATATATATATATATATATATATATATATATATATATATATATATATATATATATATATATATATATATATATATATATATATATATATATATATATATATATATATATATATATATATATATATATATATATATATATATATATATATATATATATATATATATATATATATATATATATATATATATATATATATATATATATATATATATATATATCCCGATTTTTCTTGGGCTTCTAGAAACCGTATTTTCAATCCGATTTGCCTGAATTTTGAAATCTAGAAGTATTTTAGGAACAATATTATCAATGCGATTTAGGTTAGGTTACGTGGCAGCCCGATGTATCTGGCTCACTTAGACTATTCAATCCATTGTGATACCACATTGGTGAACTTCTCTCTTATCACTGAGTGCTGCCCGATTCCATGTTAAGCTCAATGACAAGGGACCTCCTTTTTATAGCCGAGTCCGAACGGCGTTCCACATTGCAGTGAAACCACTTAGAGAAGCTTTGAAACCCTCAGAAATGTCACCAGCATTACTGAGGTGGGATAATCCACCCCTGAAAAACTTTTTGGTGTTCGGTCGAAGCAGGAATCGAACCCACGACCTTGTGTATGCAAGGCGGGCATGCTAACCATTGCACCACGGTGGCTACCTAATCAATGCGATTTACCTGAAATTTGAAATCTAAAGGTATTTTACACACAAATAGGTGTATCGGTCTATGTTATGTTATAACCCCCGTATAGACTGATCTCCCGATTTTACTTCTTGAGCTTCTAGAAACTATTTTTTTATCCGATTTGCCTGAATTTGGAATTCTAGAGGTATTTTAGGCTCACATATAGTTGTGCCGAAAATGGTGTCTATCGGTCCATGTATTGGTGTAACCCCCATATAGACCAATCTCCCGATTTTACTTCTTGGGCTTCTAGAAACCGTATTTTCAATCCGATTTGCCTGAAATTTGAAATCAAGAGGTATTTTAAGACCATAATGTTTGCCGAAAATATGTTTGAAATCTATAGGTGTTTTAGGGTCATAAATAAGTGTTCCGAATATATTGTGTATTGGTAGAAATTTTGATATATCGCCCTTATAAACCCGCCCTCCGATTTGGGGTCCAGATTCTGTAGGTTTTTCAGAACCACAATTAGGTATGCTGAATTTGGTGTGCAGCGGTGTATGTTTTTGGCATAGCACCCATATAGACTAATCTCCCGATATAAGCCGTTGTTGTTATCAAATTCGCCTAAAATTTCAACGGATTTAGTTTTTATAGGTCCATTTGGTAGGGCCTCCATATAAAACGATGTCACTTCTTGAAGGTATAGAAGGCGCACTGATCATGAAAATTGCATGAAAGCAAAATTTCCAGATTTTATTTTTATTTATTTATATGGGGGTAAAAATCTACAGATTTTGGATTTCGAATCAAGGCATTAGTTCATCATTTTCATGCACACCTACACAAGATGTTTGTGATTCCTCTAAAACTCAAACAAAAATGGTCTTCATAGGTAGAATCTTTAAATTTATTTTCGGGAAACGTATTGGTTGAACTGGACTGCTTAGGAGAATATCTGTAATTAATCCCCCCTAAAATTCTGTATATTATCAACCCGCTACAACGAAGAGTTTTCAATGGAAACTATTATATTTGATTCATGGTGATGGGTATTTAAGACTCGGCCCGGCAGAACTTGCTTCTGTATAGACTTGTTTAGTGTAACTTTTTATTGTTCTATACTCTCAAAAACTTGGATACAGGTATTTTGAGTTTCCTTTAAGGATTTTGGTATTGAATCCTAGGCAAAGATATGTCTTCTTTAAAATAAAAACTTTTTATGGAGCTCTCTACAGTGAAAAAAATATTTACGTGATATTAAAGATTACGCAACCTCAATTCTGGGATGAGCAATTTACACACTATTAAGGACAAATTTCTTTAAAATAATGAAATTTTAATTAAAAGAAAGTTAATAATCTTTGCTTCAAATTTTTTTTTCATTAAATTTAGGACACACATTTTGAAAATTGCGTCCCTTCGTTAAAGTTGCATGACTATAAACTAAGGCAAATTTTAGTTAAAGTAAAGAACCACATTTTTGATTTAATGAAATCGTCCTTAAATTAACTGAAATATTGAATCTTTAGATTTAAGATAAAAACGCTTCAAATATAGGCTAAGACTTATTTTGAGGATTTAGCATCTTTGGTTTAAAGTTATTATGGAATTAAGAAAATATTTTTGTTCTTCGAAAGATCCGTCATAATTTGGATTTTTAAACTGACATTTGTTTGTACGTGAATAAATAGCTTTATTCATACACCGGAAAAATAGAATAAAAATTCAATAAATGCAATGCAGGTTAACATACAAATGTTGACATGATTGAGTGGGAGGTTTAAGAATAGGCGGCAAGTCGACATCTAATGTTGCCATTTTAAATAAACATCATTCAACATTTTTAGTTTCTATTTTTCTCTAATATCCCTACTTTGCTCATTTGTATCCTATCAAAAGAGCTACCTTATTTTATAGATCCTAGATTTAAAGCCAGATAGGTCGCAAAAAAAAAATTTCTTATTTTAAAGAATCCGCATCTTTGGCTCGGTATCAATACCAAAATCCTTAAAGTAAGGTAAAAATCTTTGGATCCAAGTAAACTTTTTTTGAGTGTAGCTTTAAATCTAGGCATTTTGAAATTGAATGAAATGACGAAACTTTCAAAGACTCCTATCCTAAATTTAATAAAGAATTTTTAAATAAATTATTATGGGATTTATTATAATTGGAAAATTCTTTATTAGAAAAAAAAAACACCTTAATATTGTGTAAAAAGATTGTTTTTTTTTAACTTTCACGTTAGATCATTATTTTCTCCAGTGTACAATAACTTTGTCCTTAGTGTAATGGCTTACATTGCTAGGTGTATTACCACGATTTATTTTTATTTATTTTTTTTTTTTTTTTTGGGAAGGAAAAAGAATAAGGTGGAACAAAAACAAATAATAATTTGTAGTTTTACAAATAGTTAAGATTTACTTAAGAAAGTTCTTTTGAAAAGTTTCCGCGTAGAGAAAACACTAAAACAATAATTATGAGTTGAGCTGAGCTGAGTATAGGGAAAACAATAATAAAACAATTGCCCACTTAAATTTTGTTTTACTACGGGAGTGATTACATCAGATTAACCTCTATTACATACAGTGTGATGTATAGTGGCATTTTCTATTGCTAAAGTTGGATAGGTTACCTAATTGCCGTCAATTAATTTTAAGTTATACTCACGTCCAGTTCAATCATATATATGGGCTATTCCGTAGCCAATGGCAGGGAAATTTTTAAAATCACAATATGGGAAATTAATTTAAATTAAATTTAATTTGATATAATAAATTTAATTCAATAAAGAAGGCACCATAGATTGCATACAGGGCTCTACTAAAGACTGCCATCCACAATCGAAATACTTGTGTAATGGCTTAATTAATTAGGATCCTTAATCTTCCTTGGCCAAGAAAGCTCGAACAATAATTGCAATAAAAGTTTAAAAATATTCCTCTATTACAATTTCTATGCACCTATATATTATGTGAATTAATTGTTTCAAAATTTACGCTCCTGTGATCTTCGTTAATTGCAAACAATATGGAATTTAATAAATTACTCTTATAATTATAGGCCATCTCAATCATTCATAGAATTTAATTGCATTTCAAAGCGTTGAGTATGCAACAGTTGTCGCTTATTATAATACCCAGATTATTCGTCCATCTTCGCATTCAAGTGATACAATTAACCATGTAATTAACAATAACTAATGGCTATTGTTACCAGATGTTAAATGGAAATTCAGTTAAGCAAATTAGATTTATGGCTACAAACGCTACAGAGCCGCAAACTAACACCCATAGCTACAAGGATTGCTATCTTGTTATTATCAGTCCATGAATGCAGGGCGAAAATATATTGACGCATATGCTTTTCCACGTACGCCTTATCAGCACAAAGTAAAATTGCCAGGTTAATTTCTAATTTCGTCAGTTCATTAAGCAAAGAATAATAAATAATTATGGCTGATTAGTGACCATACGATTATGATTTATGTTGTATGTGTGTGTACTGCCCAATGGTCCAAAAGGCCAGCTTTATTATACTTTAGTGAATACATATCAAATATGGTTAGATACAGCAGTACTCAATAATGCCAGTTAGGATTTTAAGCACTCATATGGGAATTTCTATGCAAACTTTCGTAGGGACAATGAAGGTGTATATTATTTACAAAAAATTAAGTAAGCCTCATGCAAGGGAGTTAAATGTTATTAATGAAGAATTTTTAATTATAATAAATTGTCTTTAGCCTAAAACCCATTTATTATCATATTAAAACAACAATATTAAATTTTATTTTTTTTTTCTCTCAAAAAAAAAAAAAAATGAATGGATTCATACACTGAAATACAAGCCTTAAGTTCTGCAGCATTCAAATGTGAATACATAAATCGTTTTTTCTGGTACAAACAAAAAATATCATCAAAATATTTCTAATTAAAAAATGGATTCAAGCAGAAAAATTTTCCAATAAAAAAATTAATTGATACAATTAATTTTTTAATCATACTCGGAGTAAGTCAGTTAAAACAAGTGTATACGGCCGTAAGTTCGGCCAGGCCGAATCTTATGTACCCTCCACCATGGATTGCGTAGAAACTTCTACGAAAGACTGTAAAACGTCTTAATATCGTTTTCTAAATTGTGAGTTAGTCCATACGTGGTATATATTAGACAAAAAAACTTATGTATAGGTAAGTCTACAAATAATTACGAATCGACATGGACTTTTGCACCGTACGTAGAGAACCAGAATATAAATATGGGGGCCGCTTATATGGGGGCTATATAGAATGATGAACTTGTTATGGACCACTTTTTGTGTGATTGGAAATCGATTTATCTGAGGGATATATATAACTATAGACCGATATGGACCTAGTTACGCATGGTTTTTAACGACCATATACTAGCACAATGTACCAAATTTCAACTCACTCGGATGAAATTTGCTCCTCCAAGTGGCTCCAAAACCAAATCTCGGGATCGTTTTATATGGGGGCTATATATGATTATGGACTGATATGGACCACTTTTGGCATGGTTGTTAAATATCATATACGATCACCACGTACCAAAATTTCAAGCAGATCGGATGAATTTTGCTTCTCCAAAAGGCACCGGAGGTCAAATCTGGGGATCGGTTTATATGGGAGCTATATATAATTATGGGCTGATAGGAACCAATTCTTGCATGGTTGTTGGATACCATATGCTAACATCACGTACCAAATTTCAACCGAATGGGAAGAATTTTGCTCTTCCAAGGGGTTCTGGAGGTCAAATCTGGGAATCGGTTTATATGGGGCCTATTTATAATTATGGACCGATACCGACCAATTTTTACATGGGAGTTTGAGGCTATATTTTAACACCACGTACCAAATTTCAACTGAATCAGATGAACTTTGGTCTTCCAAGAGGCTCCGGAGGTCAAATCTGGTGATCGGTTTATATGGGGGCTATATATAATTATGGACCGATGTGGACCAATTTTTGCATGATTGTTAGACACCATATACTAACACCATGTACCAAATTTCAGCCGGATCGGATGAAATTTGCTTCTCTTAAAGGCCTCTCAAGCCAAATCGGGGGATCGGTTTATATGGGGGCTATATATAATTATGGACCGATGGGGACCAATTTTTGCATGGTTGTTAGAGACCATATACTAACACCATGTACCAAATTTCAGCCGGATCGGATGAAATTTGCTTCTCTTAGAGGCCTCGCAAGCTAAATTTGGGGGTCCGTTTATATGGGGGCTATACGTAAAAGTGGACCGATATGGCCCATTTTCGATACCATCCGACCTACATCAATAACAACTACTTGTGCCAAGTTTCAAGTCGATAGCTTGTTTCGTTCGGAAGTTAGCGTGATTTCAACAGACGGACGGACGGACGGACATGCTCAGATCGACTCAGAATTTCACCACGATCCAGAATATATATACTTTATAGGGTCTTAGAGCAATATTTCGATGTGTTACAAACGGAATGACAAAGTTAATATACCCCCCATCTTATGGTGGAGGGTATAACAAGTATATACGGCCATAAGTTCGGTCAGGCCGAATCTTATGTACCCTCCACCATGGATTGCGTTGAAACTTCTGCGAAAGCCTGTTATCCACAATCGAATTACTTGCGTTGTGGTAATACTTACCGATGGCAAGGTATCTTATAACTTCTTAACATCGTTTTCTAAATTGTGAGTTAGTCCATACGTGGTATATATTAGACGAAAAAGTTATGTGTAGGTAAGTCTACAAATAATTACGAATCGATATGGACTTTTGCACGGTACGTGGAGAGCCAGAATTGATTTCGACCAATTTTTGCATGGGTGTTTGAGGTCATATATTAACACCACGTTCCAAATTTCAACTGAATCAGATGAATTTTGGCCTTCCAAGAGGCTCCGGAGGTCAAATCTGGGGATCGGTTTATATGGGGGCTATATATAATTATGGACCGATGTGGACCAATTTTTGCATGGTTATTAGAGACTCTATTTGTACACCATGTACCTAATTTCAGCTGGATCGGATAAAATTTGCTTTTCTTAGAGGCTCCGCAAGCCAAATCTGGGGATCGGTTTATATGGGGGCTATATATAGTTATGGACCGATGTGGACCAATTTTTGCACAGTTGTTAGAGACCATATGCTAACACCATGTACCAAATTTCAACCGGATCGGATGAAATTTGCTTCTCTTAGATTCTTCTCAAGCCAAATCTGGTGATCGGTTTATATGGGGGCTATATATAGTTATGGACCGATGTGGACCAATGTTTGCACGGTTGTTAGAGACCATATACTAACACCATGCACCTAATTTCAGCTGGATCGGATGAAATTTGCTTCTCTTAGAGGATCCGCAAGCCAAATCGGGGGATCGGTTTATATGGGGGCTATATATAATTATTGACCGATATGGACCAATTTCTGCATATTTCTTAGAGACCATATACGTACACTATGTACCAAATTTCAGCCGGATCGGATAAAATTTGCTTCTCTTAGAGGCTCCGCAAGCCAAATCTGGTGATCGGTTTATATGGGGGCTATATATAGTTATGGACCGATGTGGACCAATTTTTGTACGGTTGTTAGAGACCATATACTAACACCATGTACCAAATTTCAGCTGGATCGGATGAAATTTGCTTCTCTTAGAGGATCCGCAAGCCAAATCGGGGGATCGGTTTATATGGGGGCTATATATAATTATTGACCGATATGAACCAATTTCTGCATATTTCTTAGAGACCATATACGTACACCATGTACCAAATTTCAGCCGGATCGGATAAAATTTGCTTCTCTTAGAGGCTCCGCAAACCAAATCAGGGGATCGGTTTATATGGGGGCTATATATAGTTATAGACCAATGTGGACCAATTTTTTACGGTTGTTAGAGACCATATACTAATAACATGTACCAAATTTCAGCCGAATCGGGTGAAATTTGCTTCTCTTAGAGGATTTGCAAGCCAAATCTGGGAGTCCGTTTATATGGGGGCTATACGTAAAAGTTATGCCAGTTATGCCAGTTTATGAACATTATATGCTTGCACTTAAAAATAATTTAAGTTCCCAACATATAATATTTACAACGAACCATATGAAAAACACTCCTTTTTACGGCCGTGTCGTAGAAACTTGCTCATGAGGAAGAGCTCACCGATGCCAAAAGGAAAGTTAAATTGCTTCGCTTGTTAGTTCTTGGAAATTATTATGGTTTAGTTAAAATTTCCCCAATATAAGACATTTTCTTTAACTTCAGTATTTTTTGGTTCTCTTAATTGGATCTCCTATTTTCAAATTGTTTGTTTGTTTCAAATTGCTTTTTAAACAAGTTGACCATCGTTCAACATAATTTTTTATTATGTAAAAACACCCATTTTAAAGTCGAATCAATTGACACTAAGAACAAAATACCTGCACTAAAAATTTTATCGACTTTTGATCAAGAAAAATGTCCTTTAAATTTAGCATATTCCCCTTAAATTAAAGTTTTCATAACTGTATCGACTTTTCCATTTAAGCAAAGATCTAAGAGCCAAATAAAAAATTCTGAGAATTTCCAAAATGAAGGCAAACAAGTAAAAGTAAAGGAACAATTTGCATCAAGTGAAACCCTAATTTTAATTTCCTCTCAGCTTCTTTATGAGATTTTTTGTTTGATACATGTTTTTTTGGGGGTGGTTTCTCTATCATGACAGAAAATGAGCAACCACACATACTGATATGATGAGAAGGGAAGGGAAGGGAAGGTAAAAATAAATGAATGCATAGCTTTGTGTGAGCCTGTGGAAACAATGGCAGCGAGACAAAGTAATTTCTCATCCTAAAAGAAATGTCAAAATAAAAACTTTGTTATTGCATTGCAGGAAACGGATGTTGGAGCTGGCATACGTAAGCTGTCTTCTTATAGATAGGGAAAATATAACAGAGAAAACGTACATACACATATGTAGATACACACATACATGTGCGTGTGAATATAAACGTTGCGGTTATGCCAGTATGTAAGTGGGTTTTAGTGCATCAAGCGTATATGACAATTAACTAGAAACTGACATAATGAGCATTTGAAAATTTCATGTTGGATCATGCTTTCAACTTGAGATTGTGTTGTTGTGGGGAGAAAAATGAAAGATGTCATTTATGTGGTGATATCTCTCACAAAAGAACATTCTAAGAAGTTTCTTCATTGACATCTTAAAGGGTGTTAATGCGACTCTGTGCTTGTTTTTTAAAAGAATTGGTAAACCAAAGCTAAATAAAAAAATTTCTTTGAAAAATTAGGAAAAAATTACCGACAAGAAATCGATGCACGCAAAAACAACACTCAGTATATTATACAGGAATTTCATAACCTTAAATTTTCAAAGCAAATTTTTCGTAATACGAAAAACACTAACAATTTTTTGTACGACGGAAAAAATTTAATAAATTCTCAAAGGAAACACTTTGAAGACTAGATATTCAAAGGAGATATTTTTATTTAAAAGAAAGTCATATAGAACTATATTTTCTATATTTTAAGCTTAACTGAGGAATTGCCAAAACATCTGAAAAAGTAAAATGTATGTTCATAAAACACAAAATTCGAATTTTAGCTGCTTAAAGATCAATATTTCTGTTGGCATTTCATATGGAAAATCAATTTAGTTTCATTGCTACTTGTTTGTAAAACAATTCAAAATTTGAAAAAAAAAATATATTCTTGCCAAATCTTGACGAAAAGAATACAACTATCCGTTAAGTAAAATTATCTCAATTATACATAACAAATGGTTTTCTGATTCAATCACGATCAATTAGATCCAATTAATTTTTTAATTGAAATGTCTTCAATCACAGAAATGATAATATCAATTAAAAGATTAATTGAAAGTCAATTAAATAATTAATTGATCCAATTAAAAAATTAATTAAAATTAAAAAATTTGTTGAATCACTTACATTTTTAATTAAATATATTTTAAAACTCAATTAAGATTTTAATTCGAAAAAATTTCGTGAATTTTTTTCTGTGTAATTATTTCAAAAATTTTATTTTTATTTATTTTTTAAAATTTAATTTTAAATAAAGTCGGAAATAACATCAAATTTTTAAAATCACCCGGCAAAACCTGAGTGACTATTTGAGGTGAAATACTGATTATCCAGAGCATTTGCGTCATACCCTCAGCAATACCGCATGCTTGAGAATAATGACTTACCATCACCGGATAATTTCGGTTGCCATGCTTCACATAACATTTCACGGTCACGCTTGCAATGTAGCTCTGTGTAAGAGAAGTACTTTCCTCATAGGACTTGTTCTTGCAAAAGTAATCAATATTTCCATTTAAAAGTAATTATCAATTTTTTTACTAGGTTACCTCCAAGATTATATGGTAATGAAAAATTTTACCGGGCAGTTTACATTTGTTCGAATTAGATGCCTCTTGTACACCCCAAAAAAAATCGCTTCTGTAACATATGCTTCAAGCATATGTTATATATTTTCAGGACTGGTCCAAAATAAATATCATTTGTATTGTTTTAACATATTATGTTTTACCTTAGACATACACTGGTAGAAAAAATTAATGAAATTTTCTTTGTGTATATATATTTTTAAGACCCCAATTGGCTACTTCTATTTTTTTACTTGCAGCATACTCTCTAGGTCTGTCTTTCTATACATATATATGTTTATAGGCTATTTCTAAATTAATATATATTTGCATCTGAGCAAATTATATTTACAAAAATTTTATGTTCCAAACATAATATGTTGTAACATATTAATGTATATGTCCCAAAAATTTTATGAAAATTTATGAACATTATATGCTTGCACTTAAAAATATTGTGTTAAAAAAATTTGAGTTCCAAACGTACAATTTTTACATTGAAACATATGAAAAACAGTATGGTCAGTACAGTTGGAATGTTCATGGTTCAAAATACCTCTTGATTTGAGTTTAAAGCAAATCGCATAAAAATTGGGATGTCTACACACTCAAGAGGTCAAATCTGGCCATCGTCTATACAGACAAAAAATCATTTTCTTATTCAATCACGAAATTAATTGATCCAATTATTTTTTTAATTGAAATGTCTTCAATCACAGAAATGATAGTATCAATTCAAAAAATATTTGAAAGTCAATTAAAAAATTAATTGATCCAATTGATTGATACTATTAGATTTTGTGATTGATTTTTGTTTCAATTAAAAAAATTGTTGAATCAATTGCGTTTTTAATTGAATTTTTTTTAACTCAATAAAGATTTTTAGTCGAAAAATTGTCCTGAATTTTTTTTTCTGTGTATGAGGTAAATACATGAACCGATACACACCATATTCGCCGTACTTATGCGTAGACCCCAGATATCTACAGATTTTGAATTTCAGGTAAATCGGATAAAAATGGCGGTGTGTAGAAGCCCAAGAAGTCAAATCGTGAGATCGGGCTATTTGTTGTACTTATGCGTAGATTCCAGATATCTACAGATTTTGAACTTCAGGTAAATCGGATAAAAATTGCGGTGTGTAGAAGCCCCAGAAGTCAAATCGTAAGATCGGGCTATTAGGGGGCTACACCAAACAGTGGACCCATACACACCATATACGGCACACTTATTTATGAACCCAAAATACCTCTAGGTTTTGAATTTCAGGCAGATCGGATAGAAGTTCGGATGTTTAGACGCTCAAGAAGTCAAATCGGGAGATAGGGCTATATGGAGGCTAAACTAAACCTTGAACCGATACACACTATATTCGGCACATCTTTTTATGGACTCAAAATACTTCTAGATTTTCAATTACAGGTAAATCGTATAAAAATTGTGGTGTCTACAAACCCAAGAAGTCAAATCGGGGGGCTACATGGGGGCTATACCAAACCATGGGCCAATACACACCATTTTCGACACATCTACTTGTGGTCCTAAAATACCTTTAGATTTCCAATTTCAGGCAAATCGGATAAAAATTACGGGTTCTGGAAGCCCAAGAAGTAAAATTAGGAGATCGGTCTATAACAGGGCTATACCAAAACATGGACCAATACACACCACTTTTAGCAGACCTATTTGTGGTCCTAAAATACCTTTAGATTTCCAATATTAGGCAAATCGAACAAAAACTTCGGTTTCTAGAAGCTCAAGGCCCCAAATCGACGGACCATGGACCGATATAGCCCATCTTCGAACTTGGCCTGCGAATCTGTGCCAAATTTCAGGACGATAGCGCCATTATTGAAGACTGTAGCGTGATTACAACAGACAGACAAACGGAATGACAAACATATTATACCTTCATCACCATTCTATGGTGGTGGGTATAAAAATTAAATAATGTTGAAATTCGTTTTATTATTTATTTATTTATTAATTTTTTAGTAAATATAAGAATAATAAAAAAAAAATCTAGCATTAGCTACTTAGGCTATCAGCTAATGAAATTCGTTTTTAAAATCTGATCTTTGATGTGTAATGTTTGCATTCTAAATTTTCCTAGACAGAGCGTACTAACAATTACTACATTTTACGATGTTAAGCAAACCCAGCATTTACCGTGTTAAATCAAATCACTTTGCTAGGCCAAATCTTCATCTTCCTTCTATGAATGTAACTATGTAATGAATGTTGTCGGGAAAAGCTACATAGAATCTCAAAAGTTTGTTACGAAAAACTGACCTTCTTTTTCAGCATTTTTCTTAATGTAAATGCAAATGATTTCCGTAATTTCACAAAAATGAAATATTTTTCTCAAAAATTGAAAAACACCTCCTTCAGCCATCATTGTTTAGGTCCCACAACCATTTCCTGTTGCACTAGCAATCCGGTGCAAGCAGCTCTCCTAACAAAATTTTTGCATAATAATTTGTTGTCACTATTGCTTTTTGTTATGGCTGGCAAAAGGTAGATTCTGGTCCATAAGGAAATGTGAGGCGAGATTCGTTTTCGTATAGTAAGATGTGTTATTCTAAATTTGCAAGAGCTTAGTGGAAAACTGTATTTAATGGAAGTCAAAATATATTACCCAGCATAAGAACTGTGTGGATTTTTTTGCACTGTATAGAAAATCTAGTGGTTACCTTTTTATACCCTCCACCATAGGATGGGGGGTATATTAACTTTGTCATTCTGTTTGTAACACATCGAAATATTGCTCTCAGACCCCATAAAGTATATATATTCTGGGTCATGGTGAAATTCTGAGTCGATCTAAGCATGTCCGTCCGTCCGTCTGTTGAAATCACTCTAACTCCGAACGAAACAATGTTATTGATGTAGGTCTGTTGGTATTGCAAATGGGCCATATCGGATCACTTTTACGTATAGCCCCCATTTCATCCGATCTGGCTGAAATTTGGTACATGGTGTTGGTATATGGTCTCTAACAGCCATGCGGAAATTGGTGCACATCGGTTCATAATTATATATAGCCCCCATATAAACCGATCCCCAGATTTGGCTTTCGGAGCCTAATCGGGCTGCCACATAACCTAACCTAAACTAGTATGCGATGTAAGCATATCCCTTCTAACAACTATGCAAAAATTAGTCCATATCGGTTCGTAATTATATATAGCCTCTCCCAATCTGATATTATACTACTGGGTCACTTTAGATCCTCGACTTCTCAACAACAAGAACAAAGTGATGGTGGTTGTATGCCACTCATGATATTGTTTAGTTATTTGTTCATAGTCTCTCCTAACAAACTATTCTTGATGACATGCAGGTTCGTTGGTTGCTTGGTCGGTTGGTAGTGACATGAGACAGCCCCCATATAAACCGATCCCCAGATTTGGCTTTCGGAGCCTAATCGGGCTGCCACATAACCTAACCTAAACTAGTATGCGATGTAAGCATATCCCTTCTAACAACTATGCAAAAATTAGTCCATATCGGTTCATAATTATATATAGCCTCTCCCAATATGATATTATACTACTGGGTCACTTTAGATCCTCGACTTCTCAACAACAAGAACAAAGTGATGGTGGTTGTATGCCACTCATGATATTGTTTAGTTATTTGTTCATAGTCTCTCCTAACAAACTATTCTTGATGACATGCAGGTTCGTTGGTTGCTTGGTCGGTTGGTAGGGACATGAGACAGCAATACCAGACATTGCTAACATGGTCTGTACCCGGTGGTGTTGACATGAAATGCCTTGCTTGGAAATGAATGTTGTCTCAACATGAGTGGAATGAGAGTACGATTTAAGTGCTAGAGCTATTAGTGCTTGCTTCCATTGTCCTTCATGTTGGTTTATCCTTTGGTGCCAAATATCTGAAAACAAAACAAATGAATGAAAAGTTTGCTGTTCTACTCTACCAAACGCCTGAATCTACCCAGCAGCTGGAGTGAGAGAGAAAGGGAGAGAACACTAATGTTAGCATCACCTTGAGTGTAATATACACACAAACACCATAAACAGCAATTGAATGTACACCGAAAAAAAAAACTTTTAACCTAATATAGACGATTATGCTAACTAAATTATAGGATACAATATTACAAACATGTTTATTTAAAATAAAGAAATTGTAATTTAAAGAGAAAACGAATCTTTGAAATTTTCGTTCCTCCGTTAAAGTCGTATATCTTTGAAATATGGCAAATATTTTTAAAGTAAAGAAAAAACATATTTGACTGGCGTACCCCGACCAGCTTCGCTGCGCCTCCCGAAACATATTTTCGTATTTTAGCTAACCATATCCTTCGATCTGAAAACAAATTCGAAAACATTTGAACTCTTTCAAAGGTAGGGTCAGGGGAAGTCTGGTGCAAAAACAGAAACACTGATTAATCACTCCATGGTTTCCACACACGTGTCTCGTACATTTCAAAAAACTCGGACTACTTGTTTTTTCGTTTATATACAGAAATAGGGCGGTTATGCAGATGTAAAACGGACAAACGTTGGGTAGGGGGTGTTCCCTTTCAACCATTTTTTATACCTTAAACCACATAGTGGTCAGGGTATAATAAGTTTGATCGGCCAAAAAATGTGCCTACCAGAAATATTGATTTTAGACCCCATAAAATATATACCGATCGACTCAGAATCACCTCCTGAGTCGATCTAGCGCTTGGTGTCCGTCCGTCTGTCCATGTATTTGTTGTTCACAGGATTCCGGCCGCAATTATTAACCGATTTTGATGAAATTTGATACAGGGAGTTTTTTGGGCACAAGCACGAACGCCATTGAATTTGGAAGAAATCGGATCAAATTTAGATATAGCTCCCATATATATGTATCGCCCGATGTCGACAAATGGGGTCACGTTGCGCTTATTTTCAAACGAATCGTCACCAAATTTGGCAAAAGGTAATCTTTTCCATCGCCCTTCAAGTCTGCAAAATTCCCTCCAAATCGGTTCAGGTTTAGATATAGCTCTCATATATATGTATCGCCAGATTTTTCTAAATTTGGCCATAAAACCCTTATTTATCAACCGATCTTACTCAAATTTGGCTAAATGTAGTCTTCTATAGCACTAACTATATGTACAAAAAATCATCGAAATCGGTTCAGATTTAGCTATAGCTCCCATATATATGTACCGCCCGATTTTTCCAAATTTGGCCATAAAACCCTTATTTATCAACCGATCTTACTCAAATTTGGCTAAATGTAGTCTTCTATAGCACTAACTATATGTGCAAAAAATTATCGAAATCGGTTCAGATTTAGATACAGCTCCCATATATATGTATAGCCCGATTTTCCCAAATTTGGCCATAGAACCCTTATTTATTAACCGATCTTACTCAAAGTTGGCTAGATCCAGTCCCCTATGATACTAACTATATGTGCAAAACTTCATCGAAATCGGTTTAGATGTAGATATAGCTCCCATATATGTATCACCCGATTTTGAAAAATTCGCCCCTAATAACCTTATGTTTGACCCTACAGGCCTCATTTCTTGACTGATCTTACTCAAATCTTGCACAAGGTAATCAAACCAGCAAAATATTATGCAAATTGGTTCAGATTTAGGTATAGCTTCAATATATATGCATCGCTCGATTTATTTATTACCCACACTAATTTAATGATTTTCTCTTTTTTAATAATGGGCTCAATATAAGTGGCATACTAACTCCGTAGGTGCAATATCAACACAGCCAGTGTTGCTAGAAGTAGGGGAAATTTCCTATGTGTAGGGTTTTTCTAATATTTAGCGTCTTGTAGGGACGTAGGGCCACAATGTAGGACATTTTTACTCACCACAATTTGTAATAATTTTTACATTTTGGTGGCTCTAGAGGAGGAAATTAGAAGCCGGCAAGGCTTGATCTTTAACAATGTGTGGTAAACTTTATTCCTGTAGAAAATTTTGTCAACATTTTATTTCTATAGAACATTTCGTCAAAATTGTATTTCTATAGAAATTTTTTTCAAAATATTATTTCTATAAAAAATTTTCTCAAAATTTTATTTCTGTCGAATTTTGTCTCAAAATTTTATTTCTATAGAATTTATTGTCAAAATTTTATTTCTATAAAAAATAAAATAGAAACTTTTTCCAAAATTTTATTTTTATAAAGATTTAACAAAAAAGATTACTAATTTTGGTAGAATTCTTCCAACTGTGGCAACCGTGGGCGTAATACAAATTTATATTCTAAGTTATATACGTTGCATATTCAGGTTTTATGATAATAAAGTACTTAGAACCATTTTTGTTTTGTAAAATTTTTTAATCTTAACGAAAAATATAGTAGGGAAAATGGTTTGGGAATGTATAGGAAAGTAGGGAACTTTTTTTGTCTTTGTAGGGTAAACCGAACATTTTCCCTGGCAACATTGACTATGAGCTATAGTCAGATTGACACAAAGCACCCATAGACATGTACCCCTTAATTTTCTTAAATATGCAACTGCGGTTTATCTCCCAGACCTATATGTTACCCCACAAATGCTTATGATTACTAATTCTGTAATGGTGGTTTAGGGTATGATATAGTCGGTCCCGCCCGACTTTCTACTTTACTTACTTGTTTTTTTACTAAAATTGTGTTCCACCCTAGTGCATTAGCCGACTTAAATTTTGAGTCTATAGATTTTGTAGAAGTCTATCAAATTCTGGCCAGATCGAGTGATATTTAAATGTATGTATTTGGGACAAACCTTTATAAAGGGTGATTCTTTTGAGGTTAGGATTTTCATGCATTAGTATTTGACAGATCACGTGGGATTTCAGACATGGTGTCAAAGAGAAAGATGCTCAGTATGCTTTGACATTTCATCATGAATAGACTTACTAACGAGCCACAACGTCGAATTTTCAGTGAATGGGCCCTAGAAAAGTTGGCAGAAAATCCGCTTTTTTATCGACAAATTTTGTTCAGCGATGAGGCTCATTTCTGGTTGAATGGCTACGTAAATAAGCAAAATTGCCGCATTTGGAGTGAAGAGCAACCAGAAGCCGTTCAAGAACTGCCCATGCATCCCGAAAAATGCACTGTTTGGTGTGGTTTGTACGCTGGTGGAATCATTGGACCGTATTTTTTCAAAGATGCTGTTGGACGCAACGTTACGGTGAATGGCGATCGCTATCGTTCGATGCTAACAAACTTTTTGTTGCCAAAAATGGAAGAACTGAACTTGGTTGACATGTGGTTTCAACAAGATGGCGCTACATGCCACACAGCTCGCGATTCTATGGCCATTTTGAGGGAAAACTTCGGAGAACAATTCATCTCAAGAAATGGACCGGTAAGTTGGCCACCAAGATCATGCGATTTGACGCCTTTAGACTATTTTTTGTGGGGCTACGTCAAGTCTAAAGTCTACAGAAATAAGCCAGCAACTATTCCAGCTTTGGAAGACAACATTTCCGAAGAAATTCGGGCTATTCCGGCCGAAATGCTCGAAAAAGTTGCCCAAAATTGGACTTTCCGAATGGACCACCTAAGACGCAGCCGCGGTCAACATTTAAATGAAATTATCTTCAAAAAGTAAATGTCATGGACCAATCTAACGTTTCAAATAAAGAACCGATGAGATTTTGCAAATTTTATGCGTTTTTTTTTAAAAAAAAGTTATCAAGCTCTTAACAAATCACCCTTTATATAGCACCCAAAGGATGTGATATGACATCGAAAATTTAGATCTACAAAGTGGAGCAGGGTATAATATAGTCGGCCCCGCCCGACTTTAGACTTTCCTTACTTGTTTTGTTTTTTAATTGTTCTGTATTCACATTGTTGGACAATCCTCTACATTTCCTGTAAATTTCGAGCGTGGTTTGTCAAGGGGAGGTAACTTCTCCTCAGCATACCTTCCAATAAATCGGAAAAGATGTAAAACGGACAAATGTCGGGTAGAGGGTGTTCCCTTTCAACCATTTTTTTGTTTTTTACATTTTTAATTTTAATTTCAATTTCATAACTTTCCCCAAAGGCCTTTGTAAATTTCAAGTACACTTGAGAATTCTAATTTTTTTCAGTTTTAGAGGAGGTCTTCGTCCCAATATCGAAAAATGATATATCGTATATTGTGTAGTCGTCCCAGAAAATGTCAAACAAATTATAAGCTCAATTTTTAAAGAGCAAGGAAAGGGGGAGGCCCTCTTCCCACCCGAATATCACAAAATCAGATATCCATTATAATAATATAACCCCACATCCTCTGTAAATTTCAAGTAAATTGGAAAAGTTTAATTGTTTCACCGTATGTACTTGAGAAGAAATGATGTCTCCCTGTGCCCTTTTATTTATCCCCGACCAAAAATTAAAAAATCATATACCTCATATAAATTTCAAAATCTCCCCCAAGTTCTCCGTAAAATTTCAATAAGTCGACAACTTTTAGTTTTTTCACTGTAATTCAAAAAAAGTTCGACAAAGGGGAGGCCCCATCCTCGACCAAATATCGAAAAATAATGTAGCTGTTCTTTGCCTTGACGCCCCCTTCAACCTTCGCTGAAAATTTCAAGCAAATCGGATAATTTTGTTCCAATTTTCAGAAAGCCGGGCAAGGAGAGGTCCCCCTTCCCCACCAAACCATCTAAATCGGTTCGTGCGTTCTAGAGTTAGAGCGTCAGGAAGAAAAACCCCGATTTATTTTTTGTTTCATATTAGATTAAAAGGTAAAAACAAGTATATACGACCGTAAGTTCGACCAGGCCGAATCGTATGTACCTCCACCATGGATTGCATAGAAACTTGTACTAAAGACTGTCATCCATAATCGGGTGCGGTAACACTTGCCGATGAAAAGGTATCTTAAAACTTCTTAACACCGTGTTCTCAATTCTAAGTTAGTCCATACGGGGTATAAATATGTTAAACAAAAAAAGGCCGATTAAATACGTAAATAATTCAGTTTGCAAAATTTTCTATAGAAATAAAATTTTGACAAAATTTTCTATAGCAATAAAATTTAACAAACTTTATTATAGAAATAAAATTTTGACAAAATTTTCTATAAAAATAAAATTTTGGTAGATTATTTTTGGGGATCGGCTATATATAACTATAGACCGATATGGACAAATTTTTGGCATTGTTGTTAGCGGCCTTATATTAGCGCAAAGTACCAAATTTCACCACGTAACAAATTCCAACCGGGTCTGGTGAATTTTGCTCTTCCAAGGGGCTCCGGAGGTCAAATCTGGGGATTGGTTTATATGAGGGCTATATATAATTATGGACCGATGTGAACCAAAGTTTGCATGGTTGTTGGAGACCATATACTAACACCATATACCAAATTTTTGCCTGGTCGGATGAAATTTGCTTCTCCAAGAGGCTCCGCAAGCCAAATCTGAGCGTCGGTTAATATGGGGGCTATACGTAAAAGTGGTCCGATATGGCCCATTTGTAATACCATCCGACCTACATCAATAACAACTACTTGTGCCAAGTTTCAAGTCGATAGCTTGTTTCGTTCGGAAGTTAGCATGATTTCAACAGACTGACGGACGGACATACTTAGATCCATTCTGAATTTTACCACGACCCAGAATACATATACTTTATGGGGTCTTAGAGCAATATTTCGATGTGTTACAAACGGAATGATAAAGTTAATATACCCCCATCCCATGGTGGAGGGTATACAAACGAATTTAATCTTAAATGGAACCTTAATTCACCGCGCTTCTTTGGTCCGTATTCAATACCACCCAGCAAAAAAATTTGGAAGTTCTTCCAAAGGCACAACTTTAAAAGCACTTCCAGAAGATGTACTACCAATGATGTTCTTTATTTTAACTACGCAGGAAGTTCTTTTAATTCAATTTTTTATAACATGCTTTTTTCTTATTTGTGACGGGTAATTTTAACTTTTTTTTTAAATCGGTTAAAAACAGTTTAAGAATTCATAAAATGGTACAAATTATTTAAATTTTGTCGAAAAAATGCTAAATCCAATCTGAAAAAATTGTGAATATTTGATAATATTTGAGGTCAAACGTTTAAGACAAGAGTTAGAATCCATTAAAAACTATAAAAAATTACAAAATTATTTATTTGCTAAAATATCACAGAATTTTCTAATTTACATCCAAAACATTGAATTCGGATCACACTTAAGCAAGTGATGCAAATTCAGTGCACCGGCTGTTGAAATGGAGGACTTCCGTCCTATGACAAGCCCATGTTAAATTCATCGCTTCTGCGTCAATATTGTACCACTTCCGGATCCAAAAAGAACATTTTCATTACTTTTTTGGTGATGCTTTTTTTGCTGGGCAGTATAACAAAAAAATTCTTTTGAATCATAGAATCTATTCTTTTCAGTGCACTTTTTCCATTACAAAAAAATACACAAATACCCATATTCCGCATAATAGTTTTAAGTAAAATGCGTCCTTATGTGTTAATGTGTATGAGCATTAATGCGGCATTAAAAAAAATGTTTTAAATATGAACGGAAATGAAATTCCATTATAACGGAAATAATATTTTTCCTGTCTTTGCACATTTTCGTTGATTTTCACTGTTTTGTTATTCCACCACTGTTCATGATGTTTGCGAACAATACATTTTCAAATGTCCAATCGACAAAGGGGATGTGTTTATTTCACCGAATTTTGTGAAATTTAGGTCATTTTTAAGTATGCCAGAAATTGTCTGTTTGTGTGTTGGAGTAATGAGATTAAAAGTACAATGGAAATGGAATGCTGTATGCTTAATAGTCAAGGGTGGGAAATTTTAATTATTTGTATATTATTATTATTATTTTGTTTTTGCCATTATTATACACGGATGAAAAAGACTGTTTTTCATATGTTTGGCTATAAACATTATATGTTTGGAACACAAATTTTTAAACACAATATTTTTGAGTGCAAGCATATAATGTTCATAAACTAGCATAACATGTTTGGGACATATATGTTAATATGTTGGAACATATTATGTTTGGGACATAAAATGTTTGTAAATATAATATGCTTGGATGCAAACATATATTAATTTAGAAATAGCCTATAAACATATATGTGTTTAGTAGCTTGGAGCGCTATTTAACAGGGAGCGATATTGAATTAAGTTGGTGGTTGTTGCTTGTTATTACAAAATTAACATTTTATTTTTCCTTGGGCAATTGATCAGCTACTTCTTTGATCCTTACAAACTGTGTGGTCCGCTGTTCGAATCCCCGTCCGGCAAAAGGTAAAATTAAAATAAAAAAAAATCATACAATTGAATAATTTCGTCTACAATGTTTGTATTACAGAAAAAGGTGCTAAGAACTAAAAAATCTCGTGGAAGTGAGAAAGATGTGGGGGAATATACAATTGGGCAGAAACAAAATTTTGAGCATTCAGGTCGAAAACCTATGTTGTTAGCACCTATATTACCTGTTTATTTTCATAATTCATTATGATTGTAAATATATAAATAAATAAATAAAATGTTGAGCACAATATTGTTTGGGAGAATTTTTTTAAGCATATAATATTTTTGGGTGCAAAATGCTTCCAAACATATTATATGTTCACATAATAACATATTGTTTTTTGGAAGACAACATTATTGAATTTGGATGCAAAAATACAAAATGTTTGGAACTTAGACTACCCAAACATATATTGTTTAGACCAATATGCTTTCAAACATATTATATATTGGAAGAGATCAAACATATAAATGTTTGGGCAATACCCAAAAATATATATGCTTGAAGCAAAATATGTTTGGGAGTATATGTTACAGAAGCGATTTTTTGTGAGCGTGTATCTTCTACTATAGGATGGGGTAGTAAACTAACATTGTCATTCTGTTTGAAACACATTGAAATATTGGTCTCAAACCCCATAATGTACCCAGCAAAAAAAGCGTCCCCAAAAAAGTAATGAAAATGTTCCTTTTGGATCTGGAAGTGGTGCAAAATTGGCGCAGAAGCGATGAATTTAACTTGGGCTTGTCATAGGATGGAAGTCCTCCATTTCAACAGTCGTTACACTGAATTTGCATCACTTCTTTAGGTGTGATCCGAAATCAATGTTTTGGATGTAAATTAAAAAATTCTGTAATATTTTGTCAAATAAATATTTTTTATAAT